>NC_061508.1:259783936-259848635 GCF_022539505.1 Lolium rigidum | reverse complement strand
TCTTTTGAATAAAAGCAACCTCTTGAAGAAATGATTATGAAAACTCTGCATTGGCATTAGACTTTCTCGGTCTAATGCCGTAGCTAGTGCATTAAACACCTCTTTCCTATAATGAACTTGTTGAGTACGCTCGTACTCATCCCACTCTTAAATCCCCGCTTAGATATGGAGGCATCGAAGGAGGATCTACAATGGCAACTCGAAGGCCGAGGAGTCAACAAGTACTTCAAGAAACAGGACCTATCAGAGGAGTCAGATACCACATCCAACAAGGAGAAACCTAGATTAGCATTAGAAAGGAACTAGCTTCCTAAACTTAGTTCCTATTTAGCTAGAATCTATTCATAGCCTCAGTAGCTAGTTAAATACTCTACAAATAGAGTTCGTGTTAGGATTAGACTACGACTCGTTCTTCTGGAGTTTATTTGCAATTTTACCTCATTGTAAAGTAGGAGGCTGTGTGGATCTTTTGTAAAGAGCGTGTGTTGTAATTCTATAGACATGCCTTGGACCCGCATATGTTTCTGTTGTACCACTCTGAGCGATATAATACGAGTGAAACGGTGTTTCATTGGTGTTATATCAGACTTGCATACTACACCATGCAGTGGTATGCCGGGTCACCACAAGCTTGGTATCGAGAGCAAATGCTTTGACCTAGGATTAAAACCCTTTAAAGGAGACCTATAGGATTGGTAGTGTCTATAGGAAGTTGTCTTAGCTAAACCAATACTTTTAATGACTTAAGATGGATATTCACTTGAGAATAATCCTGACACACTTGAGTCAACCTTTCTTACCTATTTTTCTTAAGTAAAGTTAGTTAGCTAATCCCAAATATGTAGCACACCATGAAGTCCTTAAACAATAGATGAGTAGACCCCAGTTGGTATACAATACATGGTAGTCCAAAGAGAGGATACAACCATAAGGAAGATATCCTATTGGAAGATGTGTACCAACATATGTTATGATTAAGTAAGAGTTATCCAGACTGGTAATAGGAATTATATCAATTAATGAAGATAATTAAGATATCCTAATAGAAGATGTAGACCAAGTTAAGTTATGAGTAAGTAAAACTATCTAGACATGTGAAACAATTGATAGTAAGTGATAACTATGAGTCATAGGAGGTAGTATAGACCATGATGAGTCAATCATGGGAGATAAGGAAGAGAGATATGAATAAAATATGATTACTTACATGGTAGAGTTGTTAACCATATATGATTCACCTGAGAATCATTATGTGATGGAATAGAACATTATAAGTATTTTGGAGGAGTACAATAAGAAGCCAAGTGCTAAACAATAGTGCAAGAATTATGTTCCAAAAACCATGGGAACTGTGTCAAGAACATTAGGCCCATAGCCTTACGATACAATAACTTGGAAGTATAGGAGCTATATTCCAATAGTTATGTGTCTAGAATAGTGATGTTAGAACCATACATATCATTGAAGTAGTCCTCAACAAAATGGAAGCTAAGTTAGTACTTCCAAAGAAAATTAGGTTAACCACAATTATCCTAGACCATTCTGTTTCAAGTTTGTCTCATTGCAACTGTGCAAGTAAGATAAATATTGAGACAAATAGTAGAAATTCATGTATTCATGCTAAGTATCACGATATAAACCTATATTATGTGGTGTTATAACTACACATCTTAGCCTGATGTTTAGAGAGGTCTTACTCAACTATACCATATTCGAGCTTATGATGATGTGTATTATAAGCACAAAGCTGAATCTTCTTGGATTTTATTGGATTTTCATTGTTTGACTAGATCTATACATGAAGTTCGACTTTGATATGCAAATGCATGTTGCAATATCAAGTTCTTACTTAATGCTATAGATCTAGAGGGTAATGGTATTCGTGTGAGGGAGTGACGAATTCTAAAGATTCTGAAGACAAGATGAAGGTTCATTAGAAGAAAGGAGTAAAGTTGTGGGAAGCAACCACAATACTCTGAAGGAAGTACCAATCAAAATTCATGCTTTACCTCAACAGAGGAGTACTTTAGTACATAAGAAGCATGAAGGTGAGAAATATGATGACTATGGTGAAGCTCAAGCGCATTGATAGTCAACATAGAAGAGGGAATGCATGGGAAATCACTTAGGATACTATAATCATAGTGTTAGCTAGTGGTTTTCTTGCAACCATAAACCCTCGAAGAAAGGAAGATGACCTATGAACCCATAACAGACATAAGAAGACCATAGTCGATATCAGAAGACCACAATTGGTGTAATATCAATACTACAAGATAAAGTAGAAGATGTCTCGTCCAGTTGATCAGAACCTATAATAGAATCCATTTTTTTGATATCAAATAGCCACAATTGGTATAATAACCACATCTATTAGTTGGTATTACAAATAGTCCACAATTTAATTATTTGTAACAAAAGTTTGTGAACAAATAAAAATCTTGTCAGCCATATAGCTAGATCTATAATCATTTAGTCGAAGGATTCACATTGGATGTCCACAATTGAGTGGATACACCACAAACATTCTTCGCGAGACCTTAGAAGAAGCAAAACCCATAAACTAGACCTAGACCAATATTCCAACCATAGTCCAATAGTTGGAAGAAAAGGAATTGAAGACCATAAGAAAACTCTAAGGGGTAGAGTAAAGATTGAGTTATATGCACAATGACTCAATACTGTGAGCAAGATAGAAGAAGAAGGTCCGAACTCGAGAGGAAGTTCGATCTTATTTTCATAAGATTGTTGAACAATACCTTCAGAAGGAGGTCAGACCAGAAGCCGAGGTTCATACCTCGAGGACGTAAGAAGTGGATTATAGTTGAGAAAATAAGTAATATCTACTCAGAAGTACTTAAGCTCAAAGTAAGTCAAAGATAAAGAAGTTGGACGAAGGAAATATCAGAGACCAAATAAAGCTTAAGAAGGCCAAAGACCAAAGGAGATTGACTATACCAAAACCAAAGTCTATTTAAATGATTCCTTTCATGGAACCTAAAGAATCCAAAATAGTTCTAAGTATCAACTATAAACCATGATTGGATGGACTATATGAGTCTAATCCATTCTTAGGGAAATATACCATCACGATCAATTCCATAGTAAGTACCTTACTAAGTACCATTATTGCAGTTTTGGTAGTAAGGGAAAACAAAGACCTATTTATCAATTAGGAGATTATTATCAAATTAGTCTTCAGTTAAGACTAGCAGCACCAGAAGAAGTCCCATCATTGAATCTTCAATGAGAAAGGAAACAAGATTATAATATTGAAAGAAACCCATGGAATTGAAGTAAGGAGCCATGGTTCAGAGACAAACCCTAATGGATTCCAGGAAGAATCTGTACAAGGGATATATTCAATGATATCCAGAAAAATCAATACGGAGTTCGAGAAAAGTCGTAGTCTGCACAAGTTAGATCCACACCTCGGAAACGTGAGAGAGATCAAACTTCGAGGACGAAGTTAAGTTTAATGGGTAGAGACTGTAATATCCCAGGTAATGGGGTTACAAAAATAGAGGAAACAGATGTGTGCATTGCATTCATGCATAGAAAATCAGGGAATTTTCGCGCTTTAAAGTAAAACAGTCACAGTAACTGAAGTTTCACTTGACCTTGGTGGAATTGAAGTAGCTCATCAAGTCAAGTGCTATAAACCTCAATGTGACCTTTGATAAAACCTTGTTTTGGGTAGAGATGATTTGATCTAAGGGGTTAGATCAAATGGAATCAAATCTAACACAACAACACTTTAATCAATGATTAATTACTTGATCTTGTTAAGGATCACAACATGATAATCCTTGTCATAACATATGAACACCAATTCAATTGCAAATCAAGTAACAATAAAATGGAGAAATCATTCTTGACTTATCTTCTCCATGACTTAAAACTAATCCATGATCCTACCATAAAATATCATGGTATTCATTCTATATCAACATTTGAAATTATAACAAGAAGATTCACTCCTGAAATAGATATTATTCTCCATTCCAAGTTATTACACCTCAAACCTAGAGAAGTGAGAGTTCTATAGTATTTATTAGTGAAGCAATTGAAAACCTTAAGCTAAAATCTTGGATATACATCCAAGTATTCAAATCATCATCTTTAAGAGGAACCCTAGGAAATTATTCAAGACATTCCTAGAGAGAGAAACCATTTATTTTAAACATAGATCTTGATGATCACATCAACCTCTATGGAGCCTAATATTAGGTTAGCATTGAAGACATTCCCAAAATGAGAGAGACCATCTCTACTAACCCAAGCTTTAACTATTAAAGAATAAAGGACAACCATTGAACTATAGTATTAGGAGTAACCATAGAAGTCACATCTTAGAAAGCATGATAGAAGTGCTATACCTTAATTTATCAAGACAATGATTGATCATGGAAGTGAGAACCCCATATAATGAGAGATCCTTAGGAAGCCCAACCTTGAACATTATAAATTGAATGATGATCATAAAACCTAAGAACTTGAGGAAATGATATCAAGAACAAGTTGATCATGTCTAACAATGATCATGCTCTTGAGATATGTGAGGATGAGATAAACCCTAATAGGATAAGTAGATATCATTCACCACATGAAATCATGGGGAAATCATTAGTAAGCAACCCTAGACTTATATCCCAACCTTTACTTGTGAACCACTTGGTGCTCCCAATTAGAATCCTACCATATCTATATTTCCTAAATTAAGGAATCCAAGAGAACCTTAGAGTTAAACACTATACTTTATGTAGTAAGAAACCATACATCCATGTGACCAAAGTTAACTATAAAAAGAACTTAAATTAATGTAATTACTTTAATGATAAGTTGGGAGAAATAAAAGAAGTTAATTGGTAGAAGATAAAACCAAGTCTCAAATCTTTAGTAATTAGGGAAGCACATGAAATATTAAGCAAGTAAACACCTTACCATGATTAGGGGAGATTAAACCCTAGCACATGCAATATGGAGACACCCCATCTCTATAACCTAGAATTAAATCTCAACCCTAGTTTATGTATCACTATGGTGATCATAATACAAACCAGGCCATAGTTGAGAGTCAAACCAATTGCCATTAGGTGAATCTCATTAGAACCCTAGTATTGCTCACAAACTACATCTTATGTTTCAATCATGAACCTAAGATTAACCTAGTGTTAAATACCATAATTAAAATCATATGTGTGATCAACCATTTATCCCTATAAGTCCAAACCAAACTATGTTGAGAATAATGTTCACCCTAGGACATTCAAGATAGAATTAATACAATTCATTAGCACATAGTTATGCACATAAAATAATAGGCAAGTGACAACCTTTTCAAATAGGAGGTCAAATCCTTAGAAATATTTTAACACATGAACTTATGCCATTAAGTCACCCCTTACTGAAATTCATTAATAAGTATTACTTTGGGATTGTTTCATACAAAGTAATACCAACAAAACTCCATATATCACTAAGTAATAAAATCATCATATGGAAAACAATTTTTAACATTCTTAAAGATAATAGTCCAATTCAGGTCCATATGGATATTTGAATTCAAATCCCAATAATAACAACTAAACCAAGGTTATAGTACCCACATTAAATTTTCTAATACATTAACTAAGTGGATTATGAATCTTGGGCTATTCCTTGTATTATTCAATTAAGAAATACCTGCAACATAGAAAAGGATTCAAATTTGAATTTAAACCAGGAATTAAAATAGAATACAAAACAGAAATAAATAAAAAAAAGGGGAAGAACCTTACCTGGACCTTACCTGGCCGAGCAGCCCAACAGCAGCCCAGCAACCCGGCCCAAGCCACAGCCCAACTGGCCACCCACGTACCCCTTCGCTCGGATAAGAACGAGAGAGACGAAGAGGACTTCGTCTTCTTCCCTGGACGCGCAGGAGATCGACACCGTGACGGAGAGGGCCACGTCCGCGGTCGCCGCCGGCTTTGTTGACCACCAGAGCACGCCGGAGGCCGTATAAATAGCGCTGAAGCCTCAATTCGACCCCTTTCCGTTCCAATCGCCCGAAATCAAGAAACCCTAGCTCGCCGGTATCCGCCTCGCCTCGCCGTTCCTCGCCACCCCTGGCTCCGGCGAGGGTCTCTGTAGCTTCGCCTCGATGCGGTGATCATCCTCAACCAAGGAATCATCGGCGGAAGCTCGGAATCGACAGCCCCAACCATTTCTTCTCCGCCCTCGGCCATCGTCTCCGACGACGGTGGAGTCGCCGTCCGGCCATCGCTGCCTCGTTTGAGCCCCCTACGCGTTCATGGTGAGCTCCTGCACCTCATAGACCACTTCGCGCCCTTCCTAGCCCTCTGTACCGCGCCATCGACGTGGACCTGCGAGCTCCGCCGCTCGGCCTTGCCGTCGGGCAAACGCCGGCGACCAATAATGGGCGGCACCACCACCGTTAGCTTTCCCGTGACGCGTAGAGTAGCAGGAGCATCCACTCGCGTCCGTAGATCGCCTGGAGGCGCGCCGTCGTCGTCAAATCCCCGCCGGCAGTGAGCTCCCGCGCCATTTCCCTATTTTGACCAATCCACGCCGATGTGGCGTCTGACGTGGACTTCTGGCCCACAGGTCTGTGTCTCTGTGGGTAGATAGGCCGGGTAGATTTAGGATTTCTTTTGTTTCTATTTCAAATTCAAAGATTGCTGCAACTTCAAGTAAATTTAGAAAATTCATTACAATTCAGAAAAATACAAATTAGATATCAAAATGTTCCTAAAAAGAAAATCTATCCTATAAAAATATAATATATAATTCTTATTTTTAATAAAAAATTAATTATTTTAAACTCATTAAATAAGTCTTTTCTTTTATACTTGATTGAATTAAAATTCAATAAATAAGGAAAACTTTAAAAATTAAATAGAAACCAGTAAAGAAATAAAGAAAACTTTAAAATTAATTTCTTTATTTATTATTTTGTTAAATCCTTTTCAGAGGGATTTAAACCCTATTAATAATTCTCTTAATTATGAATTCATTAAAAATAATAAAATGTCAAATCCAATATTATTTTTATTTCAAAGTTATTAATAATTTCAACTTAATAATGAAGTTCTTAAACTAAGAACCAAATAGTAATTATGAAACCTAGTTCCATTTTAAATAACCTGATGGTTTCATAATTCCATGTGAACACTAAAACCCTAATTCTATTATGAAACCCTAGTTCCATTATTACATGTGAACCCTAAATTGCTTCTAACCTAAACCCTAGGTTAGAGCATGTGATCATGGTACATTCTTTCAAAGCATAGAACCCTAGTAACAAATAAATACCTGTCTTGGCCACATAAAATGTAGAAGACCTATCACTAATATATGAATATCCCATGTGTTCATCTTCATCAAACCTAGATAATCAAAGTAGGGTGAACCAAGTGTAAACCCTAGATCCTATTACCAAAGCCATCATCCATATTCATTCCTACTTAGCATCACACCAATGTGATGAACCTCGAGAGCAACTATGCCAAAACCCGAGCATTACCTAACCATATTCCACTAAACCCTACTAGTATTGGATAGTTATCAACCATCCTATTCAGGAGCCAATTACTCCCGACTTAATAGAACCAACGAGTAAAACCTAAACCACTTCCACCCTAATTGATATACTTCTTATTAATTAAGAAGTATGTTCTTCAAAAGTTATTCTTTTGAAGAAAATAAGGAATCATCATCAACCCTGCTTATAAGGACCTATAAACCCTAGCCAGCTATCACTAGCAAGATAAACCAACCTTGACAACAGCCATGTATAATAAATTGCTTAGGATGCCTAGGCTTATCTCAACCTTACAAGCCCTAGTTGCTGATGAATCCAACTATGTTGTGATCCATCTTATACTTACTCCGAAAACTACTTGGAACTAGAATAAATTATAGCAAACGACAAACCTAATTACCATACTTGTTCTTTATCAAATTACATGTTCTTCAAAAGTTATTCTTTTAAAGTATAGGATAATCAATCATTAACCATGTCATATAGTACTAAAACCGACCACTTGTTCCTTACTTGTTAACATTATGCCAATCATCATTCTTTGTGTGCTCAATTGAATATTATGCTTTATTATCTACCTGTTTATAATACCAAGTAAATCACACTCGAATAAGAACCTTGTATGTGAATCACTCTAAAAGTGCAACACACCCTAAACCAATCATTACAACTCACCGATCCTAAATCATCGGGGTTAGGTCACGCTTAGAGCGATTGCATCTCATTCTTATGCATTATTGCATCCTTGCCAATCTTCTAAACATCGTCCTTACCGGACGATGATGCTATTTCAGAATTTGGAGTTATTACGCACCGAAGACCTTGTCTGCATAATCTTGCAGCCAAGAAAGGCAAGTTCATCACTTGCTCATGTCATTTGAGTATTTCTATCAAATTACTTGCAAAGTATTATGGTTATCACTATTGCATAAAAACCAAAACCACTACTTTCATAGCTATGAATATGACTATGTGGTGGGCAATGGAACCATGGATTGTGCTGATATGGTGGAGGTTCCATTGCAAGGGTTAATATCCATCTAGGATTAAACAACAAATGTCGCCAGTGATTCTTGTGCCGTAATACCCGTGTTAACCATAAGATCCGGAGTGGGACGGAGTAGTCAAAAGTGTTTCCACCTCTCGTACATCAACGGATGCGCTTACCGTAGACACTTGACCCGAGGTTGGGCAAGCGGTGGGGTGGGGATCCCATTCTAATTCCCCACGGTAAGTGGTCTATGATGGGTTGCGGCTACCGGCGAAGGAGTTTGGTTAACGAGTCCCAAACTGTTGTCGTGGTCGGGGTCCATCCTTAATTGGTATAAGAGGACCGACGAGGACCCGGGGTCGGGGTATGCAACAAAGGGTGGGTGTGCGAGGTAGCGGAGGAACATGATTGGCTAGACCTTATACCGGGCCTCACACCAAAGGAAGTGTGGACGGGTCATTCCGGTTGGCACCAAGGTTAAGATCTCTTATGGGTAAAGCAACACACCTCTGCAGAGTGTAATGAACCGTGACCTGTCACTCCCTGTTCCGGGATATGGAACTGCGAACGCTGCCGGAAAGGAGCTCCATGAAGTTCTAGTAAACCGGTGAAGGCTGACGGACATAATTCTTTTGAATAAAAGCAACCTCTTGAAGAAATGATTATGAAAACCTGCATTGGCATTAGACTTTCTGGTCTAATGCTGTAGCTAGTGCATTAAACACCTCTTTCCTATAATGAACTTGTTGAGTACGCTCGTACTCATCCCACTCTTAAATCCCCGCTTAGATATGGAGGCATCGAAGGAGGATCTACAGTGCAACTCGAAGGCCGAGGAGTCAACAAGTACTTCAAGAAACAGGACCTATCAGAGGAGTCAGATACCACATCCAACAAGGAGAAACCTAGATTAGCATTAGAAAGGAACTAGCTTCCTAAACTTAGTTCCTATTTAGCTAGAATCTATTCATAGCCTCAGTAGCTAGTTAAATACTCTACAAATAGAGTTCGTGTTAGGATTAGACTACGACTCGTTCTTCTGGAGTTTATTTGCAATTTTACCTCATTGTAAAGTAGGAGGCTGTGTGGATCTTTTGTAAAGAGCGTGTGTTGTAATTCTATAGACATGCCTTGGACCCGCATATGTTTCGTTGTACCACTCGAGCGATATAATACGAGTGAAACGGTGTTTCATTGGTGTTATATCGGACTTGCATACTACACCATGCGGTGGTATGCCGGGTCACCACGGTTGGTATCGAGCAAATGCTTTGACCTAGGATTAAAACCCTTTAAAGGAGACCTATAGGATTGGTAGTGTCTATAGGAAGTTGTCTTAGCTAAACCAATACTTTTAATGACTTAAGATGGATATTCACTTGAGAATAATCCCGACACACTTGAGTCAACCTTTCTTACCTATTTTTCTTAAGTAAAGTTAGTTAGCTAATCCCAAATATGTAGCACACCATGAAGTCCTTAAACAATAGATGAGTAGACCCCAGTTGGTATACAATACATGGTAGTCCAAAGAGAGGATACAACCATAAGGAAGATATCCTATTGGAAGATGTGTACCAACATATGTTATGATTAAGTAAGAGTTATCCAGATCGGTAATAGGAATTATATCAATTAATGAAGATAATTAAGATATCCTAATAGAAGATGTAGACCAAGTTAAGTTATGAGTAAGTAAAACTATCTAGACATGTGAAACAATTGATAGTAAGTGATAACTATGAGTCATAGGAGGTAGTATAGACCATGATGAGTCAATCATGGGAGATAAGGAAGAGAGATATGAATAAAATATGATTACTTACATGGTAGAGTTGTTAACCATATATGATTCACCCGAGAATCATTATGTGATGGAATAGAACATTATAAGTATTTTGGAGGAGTACAATAAGAAGCCAAGTGCTAAACAATAGTGCAAGAATTATGTTCCAAAAACCATGGGAACTGTGTCAAGAACATTAGGCCCATAGCCTTACGATACAATAACTTGGAAGTATAGGAGCTATATTCCAATAGTTATGTGTCTAGAATAGTGATGTTAGAACCATACATATCATTGAAGTAGTCCTCAACAAAATGGAAGCTAAGTTAGTACTTCCAAAGAAAATTAGGTTAACCACAATTATCCTAGACCATTCTGTTTCAAGTTTGTCTCATTGCAACTGTGCAAGTAAGATAAATATTGAGACAAATAGTAGAAATTCATGTATTCATGCTAAGTATCACGATATAAACCTATATTATGTGGTGTTATAACTACACATCTTAGCCTGATGTTTAGAGAGGTCTTACTCAACTATACCATATTCAGGCTTATGATGATGTGTATTATAAGCACAAAGCTGAATCTTCTTGGATTTTATTGGATTTTCATTGTTTGACTAGATCTATACATGAAGTTCGACTTTGATATGCAAATGCATGTTGCAATATCAAGTTCTTACTTAATGCTATAGATCTAGAGGGTAATGGTATTCGTGTGAGCGAGTGACGAATTCTAAAGATTCTGAAGACAAGATGAAGGTTCATTAGAAGAAAGGAGTAAAGTTGTGGGAAGCAACCACAATATTCAGAAGGAAGTACCAATCCAAAATTCATGCTTTACCTCAACAGAGGAGTACTTTAGTACATAAGAAGCATGAAGGTGAGAAATATAATGATTATGGTGAAGCTGAAGCAGATTGATAGTCAACATAGAAGAGGGAATGCATGGGAAATCACTTAGGATACTATAATCATAGTGTCAGCTAGTGGTTTTCTTGCAAAAATAAACCCTGAAGAAAGGAAGATGACCTATGAAACCATAACAGACATAAGAAGACCATAGTCAATATCAGAAGACCACAATTGGTATAATATCAATACTGCGAGATAAAGTAGAAGATGTCTCGTCCAGTTGATCAGAACCTATAATAGAATCCATTTTTTTGATATCAAATAGCCACAATTGGTATAATAACCACATCTATTAGTTGGTATTACAAATAGTCCACAATTTAATTATTTGTAACAAAAGTTTGTGAACAAATAAAAATCTTGTCAGCCATATAGCTAGATCTATAATCATTTAGTCGAAGGATTCACATTGGATGTCCACAATTGAGTGGATACACCACAAACATTCTTCGCGAGACCTTAGAAGAAGCAAAACCCATAAACTAGACCTAGACCAATATTCCAACCATAGTCCAATAGTTGGAAGAAAAGGAATTGAAGACCATAAGAAAACTCTAAGGGGTAGAGTAAAGATTGAGTTATATGCACAATGACTCAATACCGTGAGCAAGATAGAAGAAGAAGGTCTGAACTGAGAGGAAGTTCGATCTTATTTTCATAAGATTGTTGAACAATACCTTCAGAAGGAGGTCAGACCAGAAGCCGAGGTTCATACCTCGAGGACGTAAGAAGTGGATTATAGTTGAGAAAATAAGTAATATCTACTCAGAAGTACTTAAGCTCAAAGTAAGTCAAAGATAAAGAAGTTGGACGAAGGAAATATCAGAGACCAAATAAAGCTTAAGAAGGCCAAAGACCAAAGGAGATTGACTATACCAAAACCAAAGTCTATTTAAATGATTCCTTTCATGGAACCTAAAGAATCCAAAATAGTTCTAAGTATCAACTATAAACCATGATTGGATGGACTATATGAGTCTAATCCATTCTTAGGGAAATATACCATCACGATCAATTCCATAGTAAGTACCTTACTAAGTACCATTATTGCAGTTTTGGTAGTAAGGGAAAACAAAGACCTATTTATCAATTAGGAGATTATTATCAAATTAGTCTTCAGTTAAGACTAGCAGCACCAGAAGAAGTCCCATCATTGAATCTTCAATGAGAAAGGAAACAAGATTATAATATTGAAAGAAACCCATGGAATTGAAGTAAGGAGCCATGGTTCAGAGACAAACCCTAATGGATTCCAGGAAGAATCTGGACAAGGGATATATTCAATGATATCCAGAAAAATCAATACGGAGTTCGAGAAAAGTCGTAGTCTGCACAAGTTAGATCCACACCTCGGAAACGTGAGAGAGATCAAACTTCGAGGACGAAGTTAAGTTTAATGGGTAGAGACTGTAATATCCCAGGTAATGGGGTTACAAAAATAGAGGAAACAGATGTGTGCATTGCATTCATGCATAGAAAATGCAGGGAATTTTCGCGCTTTAAAGTAAAACAGATCCACGATAGCGAAGTTTCACTTGACCTTGGTGGAATTGAAGTAGCTCATCAAGTCAAGTGCTATAAACCTCAATGTGACCTTTGATAAAACCTTGTTTTGGGTAGAGATGATTTGATCTAAGGGGTTAGATCAAATGGAATCAAATCTAACACAACAACACTTTAATCAATGATTAATTACTTGATCTTGTTAAGGATCACAACATGATAATCCTTGTCATAACATATGAACACCAATTCAATTGCAAATCAAGTAACAATAAAATGGAGAAATCATTCTTGACTTATCTTCTCCATGACTTAAAACTAATCCATGATCCTACCATAAAATATCATGGTATTCATTCTATATCAACATTTGAAATTATAACAAGAAGATTCACTCCAGAAATAGATATTATTCTCCATTCCAAGTTATTACACCTCAAACCTAGAGAAGTGAGAGTTCTATAGTATTTATTAGTGAAGCAATTGAAAACCTTAAGCTAAAATCTTGGATATACATCCAAGTATTCAAATCATCATCTTTAAGAGGAACCCTAGGAAATTATTCAAGACATTCCTAGAGAGAGAAACCATTTATTTTAAACATAGATCTTGATGATCACATCAACCTCTATGGAGCCTAATATTAGGTTAGCATTGAAGACATTCCCAAAATGAGAGAGACCATCTCTACTAACCCAAGCTTTAACTATTAAAGAATAAAGGACAACCATTGAACTATAGTATTAGGAGTAACCATAGAAGTCACATCTTAGAAAGCATGATAGAAGTGCTATACCTTAATTTATCAAGACAATGATTGATCATGGAAGTGAGAACCCCATATAATGAGAGATCCTTAGGAAGCCCAACCTTGAACATTATAAATTGAATGATGATCATAAAACCTAAGAACTTGAGGAAATGATATCAAGAACAAGTTGATCATGTCTAACAATGATCATGCTCTTGAGATATGTGAGGATGAGATAAACCCTAATAGGATAAGTAGATATCATTCACCACATGATATCATGGGGAAATCATTAGTAAGCAACCCTAGACTTATATCCCAACCTTTACTTGTGAACCACTTGGTGCTCCCAATTAGAATCCTACCATATCTATATTTCCTAAATTAAGGAACCCAAGAGAACCTTAGAGTTAAACACTATACTTTATGTAGTAAGAAACCATACATCCATGTGACCAAAGTTAACTATAAAAAGAACTTAAATTAATGTAATTACTTTAATGATAAGTTGGGAGAAATAAAAGAAGTTAATTGGTAGAAGATAAAACCAAGTCTCAAATCTTTAGTAATTAGGGAAGCACATGAAATATTAAGCAAGTAAACACCTTACCATGATTAGGGAGATTAAACCCTAGCACATGCAATATGGAGACACCCCATCTCTATAACCTAGAATTAAATCTCAACCCTAGTTTATGTATCACTATGGTGATCATAATACAAACCAGGCCATAGTTGAGAGTCAAACCAATTGCCATTAGGTGAATCTCATTAGAACCCTAGTATTGCTCACAAACTACATCTTATGTTTCAATCATGAACCTAAGATTAACCTAGTGTTAAATACCATAATTAAAATCATATGTGTGATCAACCATTTATCCCTATAAGTCCAAACCAAACTATGTTGAGAATAATGTTCACCCTAGGACATTCAAGATAGAATTAATACAATTCATTAGCACATAGTTATGCACATAAAATAATAGGCAAGTGACAACCTTTTCAAATAGGAGGTCAAATCCTTAGAGATATTTTAACACATGAACTTATGCCATTAAGTCACCCCTTACTGAAATTCATTAATTAGTATTACTTTGGGATTGTTTCATACAAAGTAATACCAACAAAACTCCATATATCACTAAGTAATAAAATCATCATATGGAAAACAATTTTTAACATTCTTAAAGATAATAGTCCAATTCAGGTCCATATGGATATTTGAATTCAAATCCCAATAATAACAACTAAACCAAGGTTATAGTACCCACATTAAATTTTCTAATACATTAACTAAGTGGATTATGAATCTTGGGCTATTCCTTGTATTATTCAATTAAGAAATACCTGCAACATAGAAAAGGATTCAAATTTGAATTTAAACCAGGAATTAAAATAGAATACAAAACAGAAATAAATAAAAAAAAGGGGAAGAACCTTACCTGGACCTTACACGGCCGAGCAGCCCAACAACAGCCCAGCAACCCGGCCCAAGCCACAGCCCAACTGGCCACCCACGTACCCCTTCGCTCGGATAAGAACGAGAGAGACGAAGAGGACTTCGTCTTCTTCCCTGGACGCGCAGGAGATCGACACCGCGACGGAGAGGGCCACGTCCGCGGTCGCCGCCGGCTTTGTTGACCACCAGAGCACGTCGGAGGCCGTATAAATGGCGCTGAAGCCTCAATTCGACCCCTTTCCGTTCCAATCGCCCGAAATCAAGAAACCCTAGCTCGCCGGTATCCGCCTCGCCTCGCCGTTCCTCGCCACCCCTGGCTCCGGCGAGGGTCTCTGTAGCTTCGCCTCGATGCGGTGATCATCCTCAACCAAGGAATCATCGGCGGAAGCTCGGAATCGACAGCCCCAACCATTTCTTCTCCGCCCCCGGCCATCGTCTCCGACGACGGTGGAGTCGCCGTCCGGCCATCGCTGCCTCGTTTGAGCCCCCCTACGCGTTCATGGTGAGCTCCTGCACCTCATAGACCACTTCGCGCCCTTCCTAGCCCTCTGTACCGCGCCATCGACGTGGACCTGCGAGCTCCGCCGCTCGGCCTTGCCGTCGGGCAAACGCCGGCGACCAATAATGGGCGGCACCACCACCGTTAGCTTTCCCGTGACGCGTAGAGTAGCAGGAGCATCCACTCGCGCCCGTAGATCGCCTGGAGGCGCGCCGTCGTCGTCAAATCCCCGCCGGCAGTGAGCTCCCGCGCCATTTCCCTATTTTGACCAATCCACGCCGATGTGGCGTCTGACGTGGACTTCTGGCCCACAGGTCTGTGTCTCTCGTGGGTAGATAGGCCGGGTAGATTTAGGATTTCTTTTGTTTCTATTTCAAATTCAAAGATTGCTGCAACTTCAAGTAAATTTAGAAAATTCATTACAATTCAGAAAAATACAAATTAGATATCAAAATGTTCCTAAAAAGAAAATCTATCCAATAAAAATATAATATATAATTTTTATTTTTAATAAAAATTTAATTATTTTAAACTCATTAAATAAGTCGTTTCTTTTATACTTGATTGAATTAAAATTCAATAAATAAGGAAAACTTTAAAAATTAAATATAAACCAGTAAAGAAATAAAGAAAACTTTAAAATTAATTTCTTTATTTATTATTTTGTTAAATCCTTTTCAGAGGGATTTAAACCCTATTAATAATTCTCTTAATTATGAATTCATTAAAAATAATAAAATGTCAAATCCAATATTATTTTTATTTCAAAGTTATTAATAATTTCAACTTGATAATGAAGTTCTTAACCTAAGAACTAAATAGTAATTATGAAACCTAGTTCCATTTTAAATAACCTGATGGTTTCATAATTCCATGTGAACACTAAAACCCTAATTCTATTATGAAACCCTAGTTCCATTATTACATGTGAACCCTAAATTGCTTCTAACCTAAACCCTAGGTTAGAGCATGTGATCATGGTACATTCTTTCAAAGCATAGAACCCTAGTAACAAATAAATACCTGTCTTGGCCACATAAAATGTAGAAGACCTATCACTAATATATGAATATCCCATGTGTTCATCTTCATCAAACCTAGATAATCAAAGTAGGGTGAACCAAGTGTAAACCCTAGATCCTATTACCAAAGCCATCATCCATATTCATTCCTACTTAGCATCACACCAATGTGATGAACCTCGAGAGCAACTATGCCAAAACCTGAGCATTACCTAACCATATTCCACTAAACCCTACTAGTATTGGATAGTTATCAACCATCCTATTCAGGAGCCAATTACTCCTGACTTAATAGAACCAACAGTAAAACCTAAACCACTTCCACCCTAATTGATATACTTCTTATTAATTAAGAAGTATGTTCTTCAAAAGTTATTCTTTTGAAGAAAATAAGGAATCATCATCAACCCTGCTTATAAGGACCTATAAACCCTAGCCAGCTATCACTAGCAAGATAAACCAACCTTGACAACAGCCATGTATAATAAATTGCTTAGGATGCCTAGGCTTATCTCAACCTTACAAGCCCTAGTTGCTGATGAATCCAACTATGTTGTGATCCATCTTATACTTACTCCAGAAACTACTTGGAACTAGAATAAATTATAGCAAACGACAAACCTAATTACCATACTTGTTCTTTATCAAATTACATGTTCTTCAAAAGTTATTCTTTTAAAGTATAGGATAATCAATCATTAACCATGTCATATAGTACTAAAACTGACCACTGTTCCTTACTTGTTAACATTATGCCAATCATCATTCTTTGTGTGCTCAATTGAATATTATGCTCTATTATCTACCTGTTTATAATACCAAGTAAATCACACCTGAATAAGAACCTTGTATGTGAATCACTCTAAAAGTGCAACACACCCTAAACCAATCATTACAACTCACCGATCCTAAATCATCGGGGTTAGGTCACGCTTAGAGCGATTGCATCTCATTCTTATGCATTATTGCATCCTTGCCAATCTTCTAAACATCGTCCTTACCGGACGATGATGCTATTTCAGAATTTGGAGTTATTACGCATCGAAGACCTTGTCCGCATAATCTTGCAGCCAAGAAAGGCAAGTTCATCACTTGCTCATGTCATTTGAGTATTTCTATCAAATTACTTGCAAAGTATTATGGTTATCACTATTGCATAAAAACCAAAACCACTACTTTCATAACTATGAATATGACTATGTGGTGGGCAATGGAACCATGGATTGTGTTGATATGGTGGAGGTTCCATTGCAAGGGTTAATATCCATCTAGGATTAAACAACAAATGTCGCCAGTGATTCTTGTGCCGTAATACCCGTGTTAACCATAAGATCCGGAGTGGGACGGAGTAGTCAAAAGTGTTTCCACCTCTCGTACATCAACGGATGCGCTTACCATAGACACTTGACCCGAGGTTGGGCAAGCGGTGGGGTGGGGATCCCATTCTAATTCCCCACGGTAAGTGGTCTATGATGGGTTGCGGCTACCGGCGAAGGAGTTTGGTTAACGAGTCCCAAACCGTTGTCGTGGTCGGGGTCCATCCTTAATTGGTATAAGAGGACCGACGAGGACCCAGGGTCGGGGTATGCAACAAAGGGTGGGTGTGCGAGGTAGCGGAGGAACATGATTGGCTAGACCTTATACCGGGCCTCACACCAAAGGAAGTGTGGACGGGTCATTCCCGGTTGGCACCAAGGTTAAGATCCCTTATGGGTAAAGCAACACACCTCTGTAGAGTGTAATGAACCGTGACCTGTCACTCCCTGTTCCGGGATATGGAACTGCGAACGCTGCCGGAAAGGAGCTCCATGAAGTTCTAGTAAACCGGTGAAGGCTGACGAACATAGTTCTTTTGAATAAAAGCAACCTCTTGAAGAAATGATTATGAAAACCCGCATTGGTATTAGACTTTCCGGTCTAATGCCGTAGCTAGTGCATTAAACACCTCTTTCCTATAATGAACTTGTTGAGTACGCTCGTACTCATCCCACTCTTAAATCCCCTGCTTAGATATGGAGGCATCGAAGGAGGATCTACAGTGCAACTCGAAGGCCGAGGAGTCAACAAGTACTTCAAGTAACAGGACCTATCAGAGGAGTCAGATACCACATCCAACAAGGAGAAACCTAGATTAGCATTAGAAAGGAACTAGCTTCCTAAACTTAGTTCCTATTTAGCTAGAATCTATTCATAGCCTCAGTAGCTAGTTAAATACTCTACAAATAGAGTTCGTGTTAGGATTAGACTACGAGTCGTTCTTCTGGAGTTTATTTGCAATTTTACCTCATTGTAAAGTAGGAGGCTGTGTGGATCTTTTGTAAAGAGTCTGTGTTGTAATTCTATAGACATGCCTTGGACCCGCATATGTTTCTGTTGTACCACTCTGAGCGATATAATATGAGTGAAACGGTGTTTCATTGGTGTTATATCAGACTTGCATACTACACCATGCAGTGGTATGCCGGGTCACCACATCCATCGAGGCTCGGGGCTGTACCGGTAGCTATGTGGTTCATCTCTCTCCTATGTACTTCAATACAATAATCTCATGAGCTGCCTTACATGATTGAGATTCATATGATGATGCTTGTAATCTAGATGTCATTATGCTAGTCAAGTGGGTTTTACTTATGTGATCTCCGGAGACTCCTTGTCCCACGTGTGTAAAGGTGACAGTGTGTGCACCGTGTGGTTCTCTTAGGCTATATTTCACAGAATACTTATTCACTGTTATGAATGGCGTAGTGAAGTGCTTATTTATATCTCTTTATGATTGCAATGTGTTTTGTATCACAATTTATCCATGTGCTACTCTAGTGATGTTATTAAAGTAGTTTATTTCTCCTGCACGGTGTAATGGTGACAGTGTGTGCATCTGTGTTAGTACTTGGCGTAGGCTATGATTATGATCTCTTGTAGATTATGAAGTTAACTATTGCTATGATGGTATTGATGTGATCTATTCCTCCTACATAGTGTGAAGGTGACAGAGTGTGCATGCTCGTGTTAGTACTTGGTTTAGTCGTGTTGATCTTTCATGCACTCTAAGATTATTTAAATATGAACATTGAATTGTGGAGCTTGTTAACTCCGGCATTGAGGGTTCGTGTAATCCTACGCAATGTGTTCATCATCCAACAAGAGAGTGTAGAGTATGCATTTATCTATTCCGTTATGTGATCAATGTTGAGAGTGTCCACTAGTGAAAGTGTAATCCCTAGGCCTTGTTCCTAAATATCGCTATCGCCGCTTGTTTACTCGTTTCTATCGCGTTACTACCGCTGCGTTACTACTCGCTCATACTTATTCATACCACCCGTATTTCACTATCTCTTCGCCGAACTAGTGCACCTATTAGGTGTGTTGGGGACACAAGAGACTTCTTGCTTTGTGGTTGCGGTGGTTGCATGAGAGGGATATCTTTGACCTCTTCCTCCCTGAGTTCGATAAAGCTTGGGTGATCCACTTAAGGGAAACTTGCTGCTGTTCTACAAACCTCTGCTCTTGGAGGCCCAACACTGTCTACAAGAATAGAAGCACCCGTAGACATCAGGTACGTCTACGTTCGGAGGAGTGTGGTCGCTATGAAAGCCAGACCAACGCCACGAAGGCTTCACTCAGGTCTCCTGTGAGCACCGCCACGAAGGCCTAGCCCACTTCCACTAAGGGATTTCCTCGAGGCGGAAACCGGGCATTTACAAGGTTCTTGGGGCACACATCCATAACCAAATTGGAGGCTCCCAAATCTGTAACAACATAACAATCAACAAGAATACATCAACAACAAACAACTAGGGATCCAAAGAAGAACACTAGCAAGGGGGGCCCTCAACAAAATGAGGGGGAAATGCAAATCGTTTGGTGAAGATGTAGATCGGGGTCTTCTCCTTCGATTCCCCAAAGCATAAGGGATTTGGGTGGTTGAGGGAGGAGATCTGACGATTTTGGTGTTCTTGGTGGCTCAGCAATGGTGGAGGAAGACTTTAGGGTTTGAGAAACCTTCCAAGGTAGGGGAAGGGTCTTTTTTATACCCCACCAACTTTTCTGCCCGTTGGAACGGTATCGGCGGCAGTGCCGGCCCTGAGACGGCGGCAGTGCCGGCCAAGACATAGGGTTCAGCTGGTCGACATGGCAGGCTGGCAGTACCGGGGTTGGACCGCCGGCAGTGCCGGGGTGCATCCACCGGCAGTGTCGGCCCAACTCCAGCGGTAGTGCCGGCCAAGGAAACTATAGCTTCCTCCTTTTTCTTCCTTTTCGAGTGGATCGAGATTATCAGATGATATCTTTTATTTATCTGTCACTCACTTAGCACACAGTTAGATTGTCACCGGTGTTGTTAACAAACACACAAAACCTTAGAGATCATGAAATGCTCTTTCAATGATAATAGGAGAATTGATTCTAATGCCATATGTTTATAATAGATGTGCATATGCAGGAATCAAAAGAGTATTTGTGCTAAAAATATGGTTCATAGATTTTTTTTGTCTCCAATTCAATAAGTTGTTTGGAATATGCTAAAGTATGGTCTGTAGAAAAAACAGCATGGTCGAAGTTAAAAGGATAAGCTATGACATGTATGCGCGGAACACAATATTTGAGAACATACCCGGGTACCATCATATTATCATTCATATCAAAATGCAAGGGACATCTTGATAATATGAATAACATAGACCTAATTTGAGGGGGGGGGTGACGATTTGGACCATCCTATGCCCATTCTCCCAGTCAAATTGATTTCAATAGATTATGACTCCCTCCATTATTTGAAAGATATATATACTTTGTTTCACTTCATCACCGGTATTTACATAGTCATAGAAGAAAAATCCAAGTAGACAAAACAACCTTGCACATAAAGAAGATGTGAGGAGAGTGGGTTGCAAGCAACAAATACATGTGGAATAATCTTATTTTGTGATATTACATAAATGTAAGTCATTACAAAGCAACATGGACACAATCAGAGGGAACTATCTATTATACTCCCTCTGTTCCATGACACATGTCGAAGGGTTGTCTATATTATTTGGTGTCTAGATGCATCTAAATTTAGACAAATCTTAAACATATTTGGTTAAACGGATGGAGTATATGTGAGTGAGAGGTAATTTTGCTGTAAATTGAGAAATTGTTATCGATATTCCATATGTCAATCGTTAGGTGGCATAGTAATTTGGAGGGATGACATTATACCAATAGAAATACGCCATTTCGTTGCTATGAATGAGAAGGTGGAATGCAATCACTATATGTTTATAATCAAGCTATGAAATGTTTCGCACTTCTTTAATATAAAAAAATATTGTAGGGGTGCTTACAAAAACCTATGAAATTTGATTTTATTACGGGTGATAAGTCTGTAAAGTTTTGTGAGAGGATATTGACTAAAAATCAAAGAGGGGAAACTAGAGAATGTTATGAAAGACCATGGTTATACACAATGGGTCACATGCCATATAAGTATTTTGTTCTTGCTACTAACAACAACCCGATACAGTCATTCAAAATACCTCTACCGAATTGCAACCATGTGTCCACATATGTGTATCTTAATTACCTAAAGTTCGCCTAAGCTTAAAAATCATTAACATATTAGATACATCGTGAAGTATATTTCAATATGCCATCAGTATGTTATTAAGGTTAATGATACTATTCTCTAAAAAAGTTAGTTGAACTTTACTTAGCTTGACTTTTTTTAAAGTAATAATCTGGCCCTGCTTCCCCTGCAATATGAATATAATCAATATTACTTCCTCCATACTAAAATATGTGTTTCATTTTATCTTGATTCAGATGTATCTGAACTTATTTTAGTTATCTAGAAAAGTTTATTTCGACCCGGAGGAATAGAACCTGGGTACGCACGCACCCATTTACGAAAAGTTCAAAAAAAATGCTATTTAAAAGTTTCCAAAAAATGTGAAGTAAAATTTTGCATGTACATATTATGTTGATACTTACTCGTGCGAGTTTTCACGAAAAAATACCATTGTGTGTGGCCTGTATAAAAATGATAAAATGTCCAAATGAGAATAGTGAACAGGAATTTGTACTATTCACAGGAATAGGAATTTGCATTTTGTCATTTTTGTGTAGGTCACACACAATGGTATTTTTCCGTGAAAACACACATGAGTAAGTATCAACATAATATCTACATGCAAAAATTTACTTCACATTTTTTGGAAACTTTTAAATAGCATTTTTTTGAACTTTTTGTAAATGAGTGCGCGCGCACCCCAGGTTCCATTCACCATTTTCGAGTTTATGCTGCTTATTTTAGAACAGAGAAAGTACAGTAGCAAAAAAGGAACAACATTAGTACTAGCAGCCGAGGGTTGGCTTTTGATCAATTCATTGTACAGAACTATTGATCTCACATTACATATGAACAAGCGATCAACTAGCCATTCAAAATTCAGTTTTGCAGACTATTCGGTCACGAACACTTTTGTGTTACAGATGCATACATTGCACGAACCACAGATCATGTGTCCTAATCCGATGAACATCTCCTAGATATGATATATTAATCAATATCACTTCCGTTCTAAAATGTAAAATATAAGCATAGCTAATTTAGCCCGCCTATTCATCGTGCAAGTGTCAAGACTACAGAATTCCGACAAACTAGTACCATGCCTTCAGAAATTTTTGCTGCTAAATTCTACTCAGTTGTTCTTATTAACCGAAATCGGAAAGGAAACTGCTGGGCGTCCCCCGGGGGATCTGATTTCCCAGCCCCCGGATCGCCAGCCGTCGGATCGGTCATCTTGGACGGCCAGATCTGCTTTTACTGAATGTAGCAAAAAACACCTCCCGGCAGCAAAAAAATAACCCGTTTTTGCTACATTGTAGCAAAAAACGGTTCAGTCACGAAATCAAATAAAAAGGATGAGCTCGCCGGAGACCTCGCCGGAGAGCTCGTAGCAAAAAAAAAATGTTATTGTAGCAGAAAAATGTGAATGTAGCAAAATCCAATATCATCGAAAAATTGATGAAAGACCTTGCCGGAGACCCCGTCGGAGACCTCGTAGCAAAATTTCTATACTAAAGTAGCAAAGTATCACAACATTTTTTACAAGGTCTGTAACGAGGTCATTGCTATTGTATCAAAACAGATTTCACCCAATACATCACCTAAAATACTTAGTAGCAAAATATATATACTGACATAGCAAAACCATAGAATGGTTGTAGCAAAAAAATCTATATACAACAGCAAAATCCACGTAATGCATGTCGCAAGCCGTCGGCAGCAAGGAGGACCGCCCGGGCAGTAACTTGGCCCGCCGTCAGCAGCAACAAGGGCCGCCGTCGGCAGCAACCTAGCTCGCCCATGGTAGCACCGCCGACCACCGCTCGCAACACCGCCACAGTGGAAGAAGGTACGACTCGCGACCTCACGGACAACAGCGTGCAGCACCTCCGCGTGGACGCCGTACACTCCTTGCAGCACCTTCAGTGCAACCGCTCACTGACCTCCATCGCAGCTTCAGGTATGCTTAGGTAATCCACCGGCGGGAGCACCAGGAGGTTGTGCGGGGGTGCGGCTATGGGAGCTGCGGGAGGCGCGGCGGCGCGAGCGCCCGTCGTAGCCTCCATCTCCAACAACGACATGGCCCCAGGGAGCTAGGGGACCGAGGGAACGGCGGTGATGGGGGAGGCCAGGGAGGTCGCCACAGGTGCAGGTTCAGAGAACTGGCGCGCCGGGAGCTTCCGCAGACCCCGCTCGCAGCACACACGCCGGAGACCTCCACCGGCAGCGGCGCATGCGGGAGAAGGGGGCCCGCCGGTGGGCGAGATTAAGCAGGGGATGGCGCGATGGTGGTGGGATGCACGGGGCGAAAAATTAGGGGATGGCGGCGGAGATGGAGGCCTCGACGGCGCGCCGGTCGGCGGCGCAGAACCGCCGCGCGGAAACGGACGGCCGCGCGGAACGGCTTCGCGAAAACGGCCGGCGGCGCGGAACAGCGGCGCAGACCAACGCTGGAGGAGGAGCTTGGTGGGATGGGGATTGGGGCGGCGCGTGAAGGGGAGAAAGAGATAGGAAGGAGTGGGTCGGTGTGTGGGCCCGTGATGGCACGTGGCGCAACCTGGAGGCGGAGGTTGCAACACGCTCCATCCCCCGGGGGGATTCAATCATTTTCCAATCGGAAAGCAACATACTCCGTACAATGATATACAACAGTGAGATGTGGTGTGCAGCTTTCATTTCCGGCGCGCCTCCAATGCCCTTTTCAACTCCTCGCCCACATCATCCGGCGCGGGCATCGCTGCGTTCTCCGCCGCCGGCTCCTTCCCAGCACCCCGACGATCCGGCTTGGCCGAGAAGCCGTGAAGCGGCTGTGGCGGCAGCCTACCTCCCGCAGCCACGGACACGGCCCTGGCGCGCCCGACCTCGGCACGCAGGTCCTCCACGGCGCGGCGGAGCATCCCGCTCTCGGCGTTCATCGCCTCCAGCTGCCGCCGCATCAGCGAGAACCCCTCGTCGCCATCCGACGCGTCCGCCGTGGCGGCGACTGCAGGCGGCGAGGCCTCCGCCTTGCCGCCATTCTTCTCCCGATCCGCGTCGGCGCGCGGCGACTGCTCGATGGAGATCTTGCTGATGACCAGCAGCGGCATCTTGCTGGCTGGCACCGGGGTGGCCTTGCGGTCGTCTGCGAACGCCG
The DNA here is from genome assembly GCF_022539505.1 of Lolium rigidum. Taxonomy (NCBI): domain Eukaryota; kingdom Viridiplantae; phylum Streptophyta; class Magnoliopsida; order Poales; family Poaceae; genus Lolium; species Lolium rigidum. Next base: position 259,823,480 of record NC_061508.1, on the reverse strand, counting down.
CCTGCAGCCCCGGCGGCGCGCGGATGCCCCAGTTGAACCGCATGCTCGCCCTGCCCCAGAGCGGGAGCACGCTCCGCGTGGCCAGCCGCATCCCGGACAGCAGCGCGCCGCTCGTCCCCGCCGCGGTCCCGCTCAGCGAGAACGCCTTGTGGTTCAGCTGGTCCTGCGCTTCGGTGTCGGAGGCCTCCCCGACCGTACGGGGCGGGGACGAGCGGAGGGTGTGGGAGAGCGAGAAGTCGCCGAGGCGGGGCTTGAGGAGGAGGAAGAAGGCGGGGGAGCCGGAGTTGGCGGAGAGGAGGTTGAACTGGGCGGCGAGGGAGAAGGGGGCGCGCGCGGGGGAGCCGAGGGCGCCGACGCCGGCGCGGATGGAGAGCGCGAAGGGGAGGCCGGGGTCGTTGGGGCGATAGGAGAGGCGGAGCGCTGGCCCGGAGGCGAAGGCGGTGGAGAGGTCGAAGCGGAGCTCCCTAGGGTCGCCGCCGGCGGAGAGGCCGGACTGGAACGGCAGCCCCAGCACTCCGATGGGCACCTTGGCCCGCATGAGCGGCCGGTCGTCGTCGCGGAACTTGACCGACGCCTTCATGGGGTCCGGTGGTTGGTGGTCAATTGGGGTTTTGGTCGGTCGTGGGGCGCGACTTTGCGGCGGGGAGCAGTTCACACTCGCCGGCGAGATGGGTGGGGAGCGGGAGGTGGGGGAGTGGATGGATCGGAAGTGGGTGGAAGCGGAGAGGTGGCCGGTGGGGTGAGGACCTGAGGTCTAATTTCCTTTTCATTTTTCATTTTTATTTTCGTGTTTGACATATACTCCGTACTAGTCTCTAGCCCCACTATATTTTGCTGCTCGAGATTCGATGCTTCGATGCTTCAAGCAAGCCCTTCAAACGTAATGAGGCAATTTTTCTCCTTAAGTTAGAACGAGTGAAAAAAAAGAGAGCTAGAGTATGTTCTTCGTTATAAACAGAAATTTTGTAGACCTTACGGAGATTGGACATTGGTGTGTACATAGATTTGTTTCTGGTGCATTGGTTGGTTTGATCTTTGGAAATGTAATCACGTGTGGCTCATTTCCACTCTATTTCACATGATGGATTTCATTGGCCCGGGCATTTTCGAAAAAGAATATTTTGGTTGTTTTATAGTGCAAATAAGCATCCTTTGGTGTTGTACTAAGACTTTCTTGGTTCGAGAAAGTGCTAGGAGTTTTTTTAACAAGTTGATAGCACTCCGGATTTTGGGAAAACGCAAATACGGATAATCTCACCAAAGAACTTCATACTACCTCCGTTTTAAGGAATAAAGCGTCCTCGTTTTACGTGCTTTTTGTTTGACCAAGAATAACTTCAAATAGATAAAGGTTGTTTTCATGAAATTAGTATCATTGAAAAGTGTGTTTCAATACGAATCCAACGATACTAATTACATATAGTATAATCAAGATTTTGTTGCTTAATTTTTATGGTCAAAGTTTATCTTAAAATACGCGTACGCCTTATTCCTTGAAACGGAGGTAGTAATTACAACACACCTAGCCTCTTTCTCAAGATCGTTACATCTTGGTTCCGCCAAGTGGGTATATCTCCTCCTGCAACACCTTAGTTATTTTGGCCATCACCGACGAGATATGGCGTGTATGTCGATCTCTGGCATCATCCTCGTCTAGATCCTCCTTGGCTATCTGGAAGCGACATGCAACCACTTTTACTAATGCTTTTTATTGTGGCCATTGATATTCTACATAATATTCTTTATGTCTCCACTAAGTGGAAGCTAGTTTAGGGCTAGGGCCTCAAAAACTAGTTGCATGATATCTCTATATCGTGACAATGTTGGCATTTTCGGAACCCGGACAAAGATAAGCTTGCAGTCCCACCTTGGAGATTCTTGGTATATCTTTGGAAAAGCAAGCGGGGTGGTCACCAACACGTCCAAGATCGAGGTCTTCCTTGTCAAATGCTTTTATATTGGCCTCGTCCACATGCTTGACTGTTTCATGCAAGAGGCGCAAGCTTCTCTCGAAATAACCTTGGTCAACCACTTTAGTTCGCGAAGTTAGCCACTCAATGATAAAAGGATGGGTCCAAGCTTACATGATAGACATGCAAGAACCTCGCGTCGTAGGGTCATGTTGCAAAGTCGGTGCTCATGACACAAACAACTAATCACTTGTATGCTATTAGAGCGCTGGAGTGGGTCAGAGAAAAGGTCGAATAAATCAAAGGGAGTTCGCTTGGGACGACGATAGAGATGTGGCTACCGAAGGCGCTCCCTTGTGAATTGGTGTGAATTGGAATGACAATGTGTTGCCCAAAACCTTTTGGGCATTGTAAAACCCTTATTGACCATGGGCCAGATCAATATTGCTTTCCAAAATCAACCAACAATATGAACATTGATTCGTCCAGCGAAGACATTGCCGCCAAGAACTTGATGATACACCATGACACAAATCTTAAAGCAGCATATCCACAACTAAAATAAGCATGGGACAATCGCCAGCATGAACATTTTTTTTCACATTCGCCTGTAAACCCGAAAATAGCTACCCACGATTTGCAAGGATCGCTAATTGGTCAAGAATATCTGGAACTTGGTACACACTATACACCTCATGAGATGACATAGGCGCAATTGATGAATGGTAGAACTCCATATTTTTCCATGAAGCGCAAGCGGTGTGGGCGTCTTATCTACGTCACGTGGAGCACATGGAGGAACATGAATCTAAAGAAGTTGGATTTTTGTAAACATCCCTCGATGGCATCAAACAAGCAACGAGCCATGGCTTTTGGTTCGACTAACCCAGAGTGTTGGACACGTAATAAATGAATGAATAGTTAGTTGGCTTGGCGTGTGTGTTGTGGTATCTGGCTTCATCATTTAGTAATTATTTTTCAATGCGGCTAGTTCTCAGTTGATTAAGAATTAATATTTTTTAGCTAGATGTTGTTATTAAATCTCACTAACTAATGACTAGTATGAATCACGAATCAAATCCAATAATTTATAGTATTTTTCTTAGTTACATCATCACTTGCAGTTGAAAAAATCTTAGTTATAAAAAATAAAAACTCAGTTGCAATCTAACTTACAACTTATATGCACAAATCATGATGCAATCGGATGGTGCGAAAATTGGCTCAGCACTAACTTAAATCTCAACCAGATGAGAACTACAGTAGCAAAACCTCTTCGAAAAATGCGCTTGTCCCACCGGTGTTGAGATTAGAAATATAGTAAATTTTATGGATCGAAAAGTGCTTTTGGCTCCGAGCTCCAGTGCTCTTGCCGTTTTTTAAAAATTTAAAAAATGTTTATAAGTCATAAAAAAATTGAAAATAATTCTGGAGATTGTAAGTGATATATCTCACAATCATGCAAAATCTCATCCCAAAATTATTTTTACTTTGTGCTAGACAAAAATAACAAAATCTCACATGTGTTTGGAGATTTGAAAAGACTACTCAAATCTGCACTTTTGTCATATTTTTGTGTAGCTTAAAATATAAAATATTTAAAATTGATATTTTACACGTTTGTGGGATACATTATTAGCTATATGTTGATTTTTTTCAGGATTTTTTAAAACTCAAAAATATGATTTTTGATTTATTTGAAAAACGAGATCACTGGTGTCCATGTGCACCAAATCACCCATAAGTGCCACTCTCTCTCATCTCTCAGTGCACACTTTTTTTTTTGCTTGCACAAATTTAAATTATCTATATGTGTTAAAATAAATATTAAAATAACTATATATGTTTTTCTGTCGATATCTTTTAAAGAAGCTATAAATTAACAAAATTCAAAACCTTATTTTCAAAACACAATGAAACATCATGATTCACAATGAGACATATTCTCTGTTTTTTATCCCATTTATTACTAAATTTTATGGTTACTCTAAGGAATTTGCCAATTATTTTTCTAACAATGATGGACAAAGTTTGAAATACAATGAAATAAATTGTTTTAAAATTTCACCTCATATCATTAAGTTTTCTAAAGTTTCATTAGGTTTCAAAATTTATTTTCAAATATTGTCAAAATTATTGAATATTAATCTTGTTTTTGTGCTCTTCACTAGAAACCCAAATATTCAAACAATTTTCAAATTAAACTTATGATTTAGAAACTGTGAAAATTTCAAGTTTTAGAACTACTTCACATAAAGTATGTAAAAAAGAGAGAAGAATCCGATAAAAAGTAGAAGAGAGAGGGGTGCACGGAACAAATGCATCTCTTATTTTGTCAGTGTTCTAGACGAATGTGAGCAGGTTGCCCATGGCGACTCACGCCACGACCACTCGGTCCACCCCCCTCCTACCGCGCACTTGCTACACCCTACTCCGCCGCGCCACCGATCACCGCGAGTTCCTATTCGCCTTTCCCGCCACGTTGCTCGCGGGCGTCGCGCCGGACCACTTCACCTTCCCCTTCGCCCTCAAAGGTGCTCGCCCAGGCATCCATGTAAATCAGCTGAAGAAACATTTGGGCCCGCGGGCAGTGCCTAATGCCAAGCTTCCCTTGCTAACACATGATGGTAAGCTCAAAACTCAACCTATCGCTATCTTACAGATTCGTCAGATTCCACGCAGAGCCGGGGACTATGATGTCGTAGTACCTCAATGGAAGGTGCACTGGGAGAACATGATGGAAGACGAAGCCACCTAGGAAGATGCTCACTACATGATGGCTACGTTTCCAAGTTTCCATCCTTGAAGTATGATCTCCAAGGGAGGAGCAGTGTCAGACCAGTGTCTTCTCTTCAGTACTGGAAAGCATCCTATGGTTACTCTTGTAATAAAGCTACTAAGTACAATCTTAGCCTTAATGGCAAATTGTTGTAAATTTTAAACTAAATCCGTGGCTCCAAACTGGAATATAAAGTCTAGAGAGGGACGGATGGGTGGCACGAGAATAAAAACCCTAAATTCCTGTCTACTTTCCTTCCAGTTTTGCACCTATCTACTCAATTTATGTCATTTATCTTGCAATTTATCTTTAGTCTACAGTTTTTCTTGCAATTTCTCTATAGTTCTTCCCAATTCCCCTACTCTAGCCTGATAGCCGCGCCACCAATCACCGGGAGCTTCTACTCGCCTTTCCCGCCACGTTGCTCGCGGGCGTCGCGCCGGACCACTTCACCTTCCCCTTCGCCCTCAAGGTGCTCGCCCAGGCATCCCACGCTTCGCCACCGCGAACTGGCGCCGCCCTTTGGTGCCTCCACACGCACCTTGCCACGAAATTTTGCTAAAAGAGACCACCTGCCCCAGTTCATTGACAAAAAGGACCACCTGTGACTGAAATTGGCAAAAAGGACCACCTGCTGGGTGGCGGCAGGGCCCCCAGCCGACACGTGGCGCTTGCCGCCAGGGGCTGTGGTGGCAGGGCCCCGCCGCCGCACCAGGTGGCGGCACGTTAGCCACCCTAAGTCGCCGTCCGGCCGCCGTTTGTGCTGGTGGGTGATGGCGTGTAACTCACACATTCGTTGGGAACCCCAAGAGGAAGGTATGATGCGCACAGCAGCAAGTTTTCCCTCAGAAAGAAACCAAGATTTATCGAACCAGGAGGAGTCAAGAAGCACGTTGAAGGTTGATGGTGGCGGAATGTAATGCGGCGCAACACCAGGGATTCCGGCGCCAACGTGGAACCTGCACAACACAACCAAAGTACTTTGCCCCAACGAAACAATGAGGTTGTCAATCTCACCGGCTTGTCGTAACAAAGGATTAACCGTATTGTGTGGAAGATGATTGTTTGCGTGAAAACAAGTAAAACAAGTATTGCGATGAGATTGTATGCGGTGTAAAGAATAGGACCGGGGTCCACAGTTCACTAGAGGTGTCTCTCCCATAAGATAAAGCATGTTGGGTGAACAAATTACAGTCGGGCAATTGACAAATAGAGAGGGCATAACAATGCACATACATGATATGATAAATATAGTGAGATTTAATTGGGCATTACGACAAAGTACGTAGACCGCTATCCAGCATGCATCTATGCCTAAAAAGTCCACCTTCGAGTTATCATCCGAACCCCTTCCGGTATTAAGTTGCAAAACAACGGACAATTGCATTAAGTATGGTGCGTAATGTAATCAATAACTACATCCTTAGACATAGCATCAATGTTTTATCCCTAGTGGCAACAAGCACATCCACAACCTTAGAACTTTATCATCACTGTCCCAGATTTAATGGAGGCATGAACCCACTATCGAGCATAAATACTCCCTCTTGGAGTTAAGAGAAAAAACTTGGAAAGAGCCTCTACTAATAACGGAGAGCATGCAAGATCATAAACAACACATAGGTAATAACTTGATAATTAACATAACATAGTATTCTCTATCCATCGGATCCCGACAAACATAACATATAGTATTACAGATAGATGATCCTGATCATGTTAGGCAGCTCACAAGATCCAACAATGAAGCACAATGAGGAGAAGACAACCATCTAGCTATTGCTATGGACCCATAGTCCAGGGGTGAACTACTCACTCATCACTCCGGAGGCGACCATGGCGGTGAAGAGTCCTCCGGGAGATGAATCCCCTCTCCGGCGGGGTGCCGGAGGAGATCTCCGAAATCCCCCGAGATGGGATTGGCGGCGGCGGCGTCTCGGTAAGGTTTTCCGTATCGTGGCTCTCGGTGTCGGGAGTTTCGCGACGGAGGCTATTTGTAGGCGGAAGGGCAGGTAAAGAGGCGGCACGAGGGGCCCACACCATAGGTCGGCGCGGCCAGGGCCTAGGCCGCGCCGCCCTGGTGTCTGGCCACCTCGTGGCCCCACTTCGACTCTCCTTCGGTCTTCTGGAAGCTTCGTGGCAAAATAGGACCCTAGGCGTTGATTTCGTCCAATTCCGAGAATATTTCGTTACTAGGATTTCTGAAACCAAAAACAGCAGAAAACAAGAATCGGCTCTTCGGCATCTTGTTAATATGTTAGTGCCGGAAAATGCATAAATACGACATATAATGTGTATAAAACATGTAGATATCATCAATAATGTAGCATGGAACATAAGAAATTATCGATACGTCGGAGACGTATCAGCATCCCCAAGCTTAGTTCTGCTCGTCCCGAGCAGTAAACGATAACAAACATAATTTCCGAAGTGACATGCCATCATAACCTTGATCATACTATTGTAAACATATGTAATGAATGCAGCGATCAAAACAATGGTAATGACATGAGTAAACAACTGAATCATAAAGCAAAGACTTTTCATGAATAGTACTTCAAGACAAGCAATAAATCAAAGTAAAGGTATTGAAGCAACACAAAGGAAGATTAAGTTTCAGCGGTTGCTTTCAACTTGTAACATGTATATCTCATGGATAATTGTCAACATAGAGTAATATAACAAGTGCAATATGCAAGTATGTAGGAATCAATGCACAATTCACACAAGTGTTTGCTTCTTGAGGTGGAGAGAAATAGGTGAACCGACTCAACATAAAAGTAAAAAAGAATGGTCCTTCAAAGAGGAAAGCATCGATTGCTATATTTGTGCTAGAGCTTTTATTTTGAAAACATGAAACAATTTTGTCAACGGTAGTAATAAAGCATATGAGTTATGTAAATTATATCTTACAAGTTGCAAGCCTCATGCATAGTATACTAATAGTGCCCGCACCTCGTCCTAATTAGCTTGGACTACCGGATCATCACAATACACATGTTTTAACCAAGTGTCACAATGGGGTACCTCCATGCCGCCTGTACAAAGGTCTAAGGAGAAAGCTCGCATTTTGGATTTCTCGCTTTTGATTATTCTCAACTTAGACATCCATACCGGGACAACATGGACAACGAGATAATGGACTCCTCTTTAATGCATAAGCATGTGGCAACAATTAGTATTCTCATATGAGATTGAGGATATATGTCCAAAACTGAAACTTCCACCATGATTCATGGCTTTAGTTAGCGGCCCAATGTTCTTCTCTAACAATATGCATGCTCCAACCAAAAGTGGTAGATCTCTCTTGCTTCAGACAAGACGGACATGCATAGCAACTCACATGATATTCAACAAAGAGTAGTTGATGGCGTACCCAGAAACATGGTTATCGCACAACAAGCAACTTAATAAGAGATAAAGTGCATAAGTATATATTCAATACCACAATAGTTTTTAAGCTATTTTGTCCCATGAGCTATATATTGTAAAGGCGAATGATGGAATTTTAAAGGTAGCACTCAAGCAATTTACTTTGGAATGACGGAGAAATACCATGTAGTAGGTAGGTATGATGGACACAAATGGCATAGTGGTTGGCTCAAGGATTTTGGATGCATGAGAAGTATTCTCTCTCGATACAAGGTTTAGGCTAGCAAGGTTTATTTGAAACAAACACAAGGATGAACGGTGCAGCAAAACTCACATAAAAGACATATTATAAATATTATAAGACTCTACACCGTCTTCCTTGTTGTTCAAAACTCAATACTAGATATTATGTAGACTTTAGAGAGACCAAATATGCAAACCAAATTAGCAAGCTCTATGTGTTTCTTCATTAATGGGTGCAAAGTATATGATGCGAGAGCTTAAACATGAGCACAACAATTGCCAAGTATCAAATTATTCAAGACATTTTAGAATTACTACATGTAGCATTTCCCGATTCCAATCATATAACAATTTAACGAAGAAGATTCAACCTTCGCCATGAATACTATGAGTAAAGCCAAAGGACATATTTGTCCATATGCAACAGCGGAGCGTGTCTCTCTCCCACACAATGAATGCTAGGATCCATTTTATTCAAATAAAAACAAAAACAAAAACAAACAGACGCTCCAAGCAAAGTACATAAGATGTGACGGAATAAAAATATAGTTTCAGGGGAGGAACCTGATAATGTTGTCGATGAAGAAGAGGATGCCTTGGGCATCCCCAAGCTTAGACGCTTGAGTCTTCTTAGAATATGCAGGGGTGAACCACCGGGGCATCCCCAAGCTTAGAGCTTTCACTCTCCTTGATCATATTGCATCATACTCCTCTCTTGATCCTTGAAAACTTCCTCCACACCAAACTCGAAACAACTCATTAGAGGGTTAGTGGACAATAAAAATTAACATGTTCAGAGGTGACACAATCATTCTTAACACTTCTGGACATTGCATTAAGCTACTGGACATTAATGGATCAAAGAAATTCATCCAACATAGTAAAAGAGGCAATGCGAAATAAAAGGCAGAATCTGTCAAAACAGAACAGTTCGTAAAGATGGATTTTATTGAGGCACCAGACTTGCTCAAATGAAAATGCCCAAATTTAATGAAAGTTGCGTACATATCTGAGGATCACTCACGTAAATTGGCATAATTTTCTGAGATACCTACAGAGAATTAGGCCCAGATTCGTGACAGCAAAGAAATCTGTTTCTGCGCAGTAATCCAAATCTAGTATGAACCTTACTATCAAAGACTTTACTTGGCACAACAAAACATAAAACTAAGATAAGGAGATGTTGCTACAGTATTAAACAACTTCCAAGACTCAAATTCAAAACAAAAATACTGTAGTAAAAACATGGGTTGTCTCCCATAAGCGCTTTTCTTTAACGCCTTTCAGCCTAGGCGCGAAAGTGTATATCAAGTAACATCAAGAGACGAAGCATCAACATCATAATTTGTTCTAATAATAGAATCAAAAGGTAACTTCATTCTTTTTCTAGGAAAGTGTTCCATACCTTTCTTGAGAGGAAATTGATATTTGATATTACCTTCCTTCATATCAATAGTAGCACCAACGGTTCGAAGAAAAGGTCTTCCCAATATAATGGGGCAAGATGCATTGCATTCAATATCCAAGACAACAAAATCAACGGAGACAAGGTTATTGTTAACCATAATATGAACATCATCAACTTTCCCCAAAGGTTTCTTTTTAGCATTATCAGCGAGATTAACATCCAAATAACAATTTTTCAATGATGGCAAGTCAAGCATATCATAGACTTTCTTAGGCATAACAGAAATACTTGCACCAAGATCACATAAAGCATTACAATCAAAATCTTTGACCCTCATTTTAATGATGGGCTCCCAACCATCCTCTAGCTTTCTAGGAATAGAAGTTTCAAGTTTTAGTTTCTCTTCTCTAGCTTTTATGAGAGCATTTGTAATATGTTTTGTGAAAGCCAAATTTACAGCGCTAGCATTGGGACTCTTAGCAAGTTTTTGTAAGAACTTTATAACTTCAGAGATGTGGCAATCATCAAAATCTAAATCATTACAATCTAAAGCAATGGGATTATCATCCCCAAGGTTGGAAAAAATTTCAGCACTTTTATCACAAGCAGTTTCAGCAGTTTTAGCAGTTTCAGGTAATTTTGCACGCTTTGCACTAGGAGTAGAAACATTGCCAACACCAATTATTGTACCATTAATAGTAGGAGGTGCAGCAACAAGTGAATCATTAGCATTGCTAGTGGTGGTAATAGTCCAAACTTTAGCTACATTTTTCTCTTTAGCTAGTTTTTCATTTTCTTCTCTATCCCACCTAGCACGCAGTTCAGCCATTAATCTTATATTCTCATTAATTCTAACTTGGATGGCATTTGCTGTAGTAACAATTTTATTTTAAATATCCCTATTAGGCATAACTTTCGATTTCAAAAGATCAAGATCAGAGGCAAGACTATCAACCTTAGAAGCGAGAATATCAATTTTATTGAGTTTTTCCTCAACAGATTTGTTAAAGGCAGTTTGTGTACTAATAAATTCTTTAAGCATAGCTTCAAGTCCAGGGGGTGTATTCCTATTATTGTTGTAAGAATTCCCATAAGAATTAGCATAACTGTTACCATTATTATAAGGATATGGCCTATAGTTATTACTAGAATTGTTCCGATAAGCATTGTTGTTGAAATTATTATTTTTAATGAAGTTTACATCAACATGTTCTTCTTGGGCAACCAATGAAGCTAATGGAACATTATTAGGATCAACATTAGTCCTATCATTCACAAGCATAGACATAATAATATCAATCTTATCATTCAAGGAAGAGGATTCTTCAACAGAATTTACCTTCTTACCTTGTGGAGCTCTTTCCGTGTGCCATTCAGAGTAATTAATCATCATATTATCAAGGAGCCTTGTTGCTTCACCAAGAGTGATGGACATAAAGGTACCTCCAGCAGCTGAATCCAATAGGTTCCGCGAAGAAAAGTTCAGTCCTGCATAGAAGGTTTGGATGATCATCCAAGTAGTCAGTCCATGGGTTGGGCAATTTTTAACCAAAGATTTCATTCTTTCCCAATCTTGAGCAACTTGTTCATTATCCAATTGTTTAAAATTCATTATGCTACTTCTCAAAGATATAATTTTAGCAGGGGGATAATATCTACCAATAAAAGCATCCTTACATTTAGTCCATGAATCAATGCTATTCTTAGGCAAAGATAGCAACCAATCTTTAGCTCTTCCTCTTAATGAGAAAGGAAACAATTTTAATTTAATAATATCACCATCTACATCCTTATACTTTTGCATTTCACATAGTTCAACAAAATTATTAAGATGGGCAGCAGCATCATCAGAATTAACACCAGAAAATTGCTCTCGCATAACAAGATTCAGTAAAGCAGGTTTAATTTCAAAAAATTCTGCTGTAGTAGCAGGTGGAGCAATAGGTGTGCATAGGAAATCATTATTATTTGTGGTTGTGAAGTCACACAACTTAGTATTTTCAGGGGTGGCCATTTTAACAGTAGTAAATAAAGAAAACTAGATAAAGTAAATGCAAGTAACTAAATTTTTTTGGGTTTTTGATATAGAGTGCAAGACAGTAAATAAAGTAAAGCTAGAAACTAATTTTTTTGTGTTTTGATATAATGCAGCAAACAAAGTAGTAAAATAAAATAAAGCAAGACAAAAACAAAGTAAAGAGATTGGGAAGTGGAGACTCCCTTGCAGCGTGTCTTGATCTCCCCGACAACGGCGCCGGAAAAAGAGCTTGATGGCGTGTAACTCACACGTTCGTTGGGAACCCCAAGAGGAAGGTATGATGCGCACAGCAGCAAGTTTTCCCTCAGAAAGAAACCAATGTTTATCGAACCAGGAGGAGTCAAGAAGCACGTTGAAGGTTGATGGTGGCGGAATGTAATGCGGCGCAACACCAGGGATTCCGGCGCCAACGTGGAACCTGCACAACACAACCAAAGTACTTTGCCCCAACGAAACGAGTGAGGTTGTCAATCTCACCGGCTTGCTGTAACAAAGGATTAACCGTATTGTGTGGAAGATGATTGTTTGCAGAAAACAGTAAAACAAGTATTGCAGTAGATTGTATGCGGTGTAAAGAATAGGACCGGGGTCCACAGTTCACTAGAGGTGTCTCTCCCATAAGATAAAGCATGTTGGGTGAACAAATTACAGTCGGGCAATTGACAAATAGAGAGGGCATAACAATGCACATACATGATATGATAAATATAGTGATATTTAATTGGGCATTACGACAAAGTACATAGACCGCTATCCAGACATGCATCTATGCCTAAAAAGTCCACCTTCGAAGTTATCATCCGAACCCCTTCCAATATTAAGTTGCAAAACAACAGACAATTGCATTAAGTATGGTGCGTAATGTAATCAATAACTACATCCTTAGACATATCATCAATGTTTTATCCCTAGTGGCAACAAGCACATCCACAACCTTAGAACTTTCCGTCACCGTCCCGCATTTAATGGAGGCATGAACCCACTATCGAGCATAAATACTCCCTCTTGGAGTTAAGAGCAAAAACTTGGATAGAGCCTCTACTAATAACGGAGAGCATGCAAGATCATAAACAACACATAGGTAATAACTTGATAATTAACATAACATAGTATTCTCTATCCATCGGATCCCGACAAACACAACATATAGTATTACAGATAGATGATCCTGATCATGTTAGGCAGCTCACAAGATCCAACAATGAAGCACAATGAGGAGAAGACAACCATATATCTACTCGCTATGGACCCATAGTCCAGGGGTGAACTACTCACTCATCACTCCGGAGGCGACCATGGCGGTGAAGAGTCCTCCGGGAGATGAATCCCCTCTCCGGCGAGGTGCCGGAGGAGATCTCCGGAATCCCCCGAGATGGGATTGGCAGCGGCGGTGTCTCAGTAAGGTTTTCCGTATCGTGGCTCTCGGTACTGGGGGTTTCGCGACGGAGGCTATTTGTAGGCGGAAGGGCAGGTAAAGAGGCGGCACGAGGGGCCCACACCATAGGTCGGTGCGGCCAGGGCCAGGGCCGCGCCGCCCTGGTGTCTGGCCACCTCGTGGCCCCACTTCGACTCTCCTTCGGTCTTCTGGAAGCTTCGTGGCAAAATAGGACCCTGGGCGTTGATTTCGTCCAATTCCGAGAATATTTCGTTACTAGGATTTCTGAAACCAAAAACAGCAGAAAACAGCAATTGGCTCTTCGGCATCTTGTTAATATGTTAGTGCCGGAAAATGCATAAATACAACATATAATGTGTATAAAACATGTAGATATCATCAATAATGTAGCATGGAACATAAGAAATTATCGATACGTCGGAGACGTATCAGTGGGCCATGCCGCCCCTGCGTCCGGCGGCAGGACGATGTGGAGGCTGCCTCCACTCCATCCGGCGGCAGGGCCCGCAGGTGCAGGATGCAGCGACGACTTTGGAGGCAGGCCTCGAGCGGGAATCCGGCCTGCCGACCAACCCTGGTGCACTGATTTCAAAAACCTGATGCACTGATTTTGAAGCGACGACGAGACGTAAAGATGTCGGAGATTCCCGCTCAATACAGGAAATTGATCACCGAAAGCGGCCTATATGCGTAGGAATTCTGTGCTGATACAGCAATTAGAGCACCGATAGCCGATACCAATAACTGTGCACTAATTTTTTGGTACTGCTCACACTAATTGAAGGCTATATAAGTCGGCTTCCCCGCATAGAAATCGAAGCAGCAGGATCGAGTTTGCCTTCTCCGCATCTCTGTTTCGTGCGCAAAATATTGGAGTGAGTATGAGTGTGCCTTGCTCGGACCAGGATTTTAGGCCGGTGAAGGGGAAGAATGCAAGCTTGCCACCGGGGGTGAGAGCAGAGAGGTGTTGGTGCGGCCGCCTTGCGAAGGTGAAGGAGGTGGTTGATTTTTCAGATAAGTTTGGCATGAAATATTTCATGTGCGCGAGCTATGATCATGATCCACCCAGACAAACAAGTTCATCGTCCTCGAGGCCTGCGGTATGCTGTAACAGAATGATTAAAACAAATTATTTGTATGTCATTAATTTTCGTTGTTTAACCGTACTATTTGTGTTGCAGTCTCCCCCGCCCCTTTGCATGTGGTTTCACTGGATAGACCAGGAGCAGCCGGAGTGGGCACGCCGCAAGGTGTAGGAGAAACAACGGCGTGCATGGGCAAGGTTCCATGAGGAGGAGCGTTGGGAAAAGGTTGTTGCTAATGATAAAGCAGAGAGAGAGACAGATACAAAAATTAAGGGCGGAGCAAGCTCGAAATCGTGAGGTGAATCAGAAGAGGATGGATGATGAGGCTGCACGTAGTACCTCAACTTACTGTACATAGTCCGTATATGCACCATTCCTTAATCTAATTAGAAGTTCATCATTCATACGAGATATATTTCTACGCACATAAAATCATAGTCTATATAGTTCGCATGTTGCATACATAAAACAGAGCGGACTAAACGGCACATTCAATTAGCTAATATGTCGTAATCATGTTGCATGTCCTAATATTTCCTAATTAGGACATGTTGCATGTCCTAATATGTCTAATATTTCCTAATTAGGACATGTTGCATGTCCTAATATGTCGTAATCACAGTCAAGATATGTCCTAATCACATTCTCTCTAGCTACACGATGCTACAAGATTCTTGCATGTTCAAATAAACTACTCTATAATAATTATAGCCATGCCATACTACACGCGCTAATGACATTCTAAAGCTAATTACAACAAATATTAATGAGAAAATTACAACATGCATGATACACATACCTTGATTTGTCTTCTCTGCTAAATTAGCTCTTGCACCCTACACTAAATGCGAAGCTCAGTGAGTTCAGATCGAGAGCCTAGAGCGTGAGAGAGTGAGCTGATAATCAGGCAAAGCATGACAGAGTGAGGGAGTGATACCGCGCAGAGTGAGTGAGTGAGTGAGTCATACCGCGCAGAGCTGAGAATGTGAGCTTATAAAAAACGGTCTGACACGCTGCAATATTTTACGGACGAGAATCAAGCATCTTTCACAGTACATCATCGAAACCAACGCCATTAATTGACTGTTACAGCATGCAGTGTGGTCGGGCGAGCAGGATAGCATGCAAATTCATCACTTTTGGTGGTCATTCAGCTGTATATGTCTATAAATCCCAGTCTAATTTCTGTACACTACAGTGCATTGATACGTCTCCGACGTATCGATAATTTCTTATGTTCCATGCCACATTATTGATGATATCTACATGTTTTATACATACTTTATGTCATATTTATGCGTTTTCCGGAACTAACCTATTGACGAGATGCCGAAGGACCAGTTCCTGTTTTCTGCTATTTTTGGTTCCAGAAATCCTAGTAAGGAAATATTCTCGGAATCGGACGAAATCAAGGCCCAGCATCCTATTTTTCCACGAAGCTTCCAGAATACCCGAGAGTCGCCAGAGGGGGGCCACTGGGCCCCCAGATGACAGGGCGGCGCGGCCTATGGGGGGGCGCGCCCCCCTAGTGTGTCACCGCCTCGTCGCCTCTCCGACTCCGCCTCTTTGCCTATAAAAAGGTCCCTGACCTAAAACCTCGATACGAAAAAGCCACGGTACGAGAAACCTTCCAGAGCCGCCGCCATCGTGAAGCCAAGATCTGGGGGAAAGGAGTCTCTGTTCCGGCACGCCGCCGGGACGGGGAAGTGCCCCCGGAAGGCTCCTCCATCGACACCACCGCCATCTCCATCAACGCTGCTGTCTCCCATGAGGAGGGAGTAGTTCTCCATCGAGGCTCGGGGCTGTACCGGTAGCTATGTGGTTAATCTCTCTCCTATGTGCTTCAATACAATAATCTCATGAGCTGCCTTACATGATTGAGATTCATATGATGATGCTTGTAATCTAGATGTCATTGTGCTAGTCAAGTGGATTTTACTTATGTGATCTCCGGAGACTCCTTGTCCCACGTGTGTAAAGGTGACAGTGTGTGCACCGTGTGGGTCTCTTAGGCTATATTTCACAGAATACTTATTCACTGTTATGAATGGCATAGTGAAGTGCTTATTTATATCTCTTTATGATTGCAATAAGTTTTGTATCACAATTTATTTGTGTGCTACTCTAGTGATGTTATTAAAGTAGTTTATTCCTCCTGCACGGTGTAATGGTGACAGTGTGTGCATCGTGTAGTACTTGGTGTGGGCTATGATTGTGATCTCTTGGAGATTATGAAGTTAACTATTGCTATGATGGTATTGATGTGATCTATTCCTCCTTTCGTAGTGTGAAGGTGACAGTGTGCATGCTATGTTAGTACTTGGTTTGGTTATGTTGATCTGTCATGCACTCTAAGGTTATTTAAATATGAACATTGAATATTGTGGAGCTTGTTAACTCCGGTATTGAGGGTTCGTGTAATCCTACACAGTTAGTGGTGTTCATCATCCAACAAGAGGGTGTAGAGTCTAGCATCTATCTATTTATTCTGTTATGTGATCAATGTTGAGAGTGTCCACTAGTGAAAGTATGATCCCTAGGCCTTGTTCCTAAATATCGCTATCGCTGTTTGTTTACTCGTTTTACTCGCATCTTTACTTCCCGCAATATTACTACCATCAACCGTACGCCAGCAAGCACTTTTCTCGGCGCCGTTACTACTGCTCATATTCATTCATACCACTTGTATTTCACTATCTCTTCGCCGAACTAGTGCACCTATTAGGTGTGTTGGGGACACAAGAGACTTCTTGCTTTGTGGTTGCGGTGGTTGCATGAGAGGGATATCTTTGACCTCTTCCTCCCCGAGTTCGATAAACCTTGGGTGATCCACTTAAGGGAAACTTGCTGCCGTTCTACAAACCTCTGCTCTTGGAGGCCCAACACTGTCTACAAGAATAGAAGCACCCGTAGACATCAAGCTATTTTCTCGGCGCCGTTGTCGGGGAGGAAAGGTAAAAGGCTCTCATACTCCGGTCCCGGGTAAAGTACTTTTCTCGTTGCCGTTGTGTGTGTGCTCGAAGCTATTTCCTTTAGATCCTGCAATTGCATCTTTTTGTTTCTTGTATACACTAGTTAGGCATAATGGACAACAATGAGCTTCTTATTCTATTTCCTGATTTAAAACATGGATTGTTTGATGCGAAAATTAAAAAACCTATAAAATCTTATTTGCATGCTGGTAGTAATATTAGTATGAACGCCTTGAACACCATTGTTGCTAATGATATGGAAAATTCTAAGCTTGGGGAAGCTGGCTTTGATGAGCATGATCGTTTTAGTCCCCTAAGCATTGAGGAGAAAATTTTCTTTGATGATACTTTGCCTCCTATTTATGATGATTATAATGATAGTAGTCTTTTAGTACCGCCTGTTATGGAGGATAAATTTGATTATGATTACAATATGCCTCCTATATTTGATGATGAGAATAATAATGATAGCTACTTTGTTGAATTTGCTCCCACTAACACTAATAAAATTGATTATGCCTATGTGGAGAGTAATAATTTTATGCATGAGACTCATGATAAGAATTCTTTATGTGATAGTTATATTGTTGAGTTTGCTCATGTTGCTACTGAAAGTTATTATGAGAGAGGAAAATATGGTTGTAGAAATTTTCATGTTACTAAAACACCTCTCTATGTGCTGAAATTTTTGAAGCTACACTTGTTCTATCTTTCTATGCTTGTTACTTTTTTCTTCATGAACTTGTTTATTTACAAAACTCCTATGCATAGGAAGCATGTTAGACTTAAATTTGTTTTGAATTTGCCTCTTGATGCTCTCTTTTGCTTCAACTACTATTTCTTGAGAGTGCATAATTAAAACTGCTGAGCCCATCTTAATGGCTACAAAGAAAGAACTTCTTGGGAGATAACCCATGTGTTTATTTTGCTACAGTACCTCTATTTTATATTTGTGTCTTGGAAGTTGTTACTACTGTAGCAACCTCTCCTTATCTTAATTTTGTTGCATTGTTGTGCCAAGTAAAGTCTTTGATAGTAAGGTTCATACTAGATTTGGATTGCTGCGCAAGAATGCATTTCTTTGTCTGTCACGAATTTCGACCTGCCTCTCTGTAGGTAGCTCATAAAAATATGCCAATTTACGTGCGTGATCCTCAGATATGTACGCAACTTTCATTCAATTTGGGCATTTTCATTTGATCAAGTCTGGTGCCTCGATAAAATCCATCTTTACGGACTGTTCTGTTTTGACAGATTCTGCTTTTTATTTCGCATTGCCTCTTTTGCTATGTTGGATGAATTTCTTTGATCCATTAATGTCCAGTAGCTTTATGCAATGTCCAGAAGTGTTAAGAATGATTATGTCACCTCTGAACATGTTAATTTTTATTGTGCACTAACCCTCTAATGAGTTGTTTCGAGTTTGGTGTGGAGGAAGTTTTCAAGGATCAAGAGAGGAGAATGATGCAATATGATCAAGGAGAGTGAAAGCTCTAAGCTTGTGGATGCCCCGGTGGTTCACCCCTGCATATTCTAAGAAGACTCAAGCGTCTAAGCTTGGGGATGCCCAAGGCATCCCCTTCTTCATCGATAACATTATCGAGTTCCTCCCCCGAAACTATATTTTTATTCCATCACATCTTATGTACTTTGCTTGGAGCGTCGGTTTGTTTTTGTTTTTGTTTTGTTTGAATAAAATGGATCCTAGCATTCATTGTGTGGGAGAGAGACACGCTCCGCTGTTGCATATGGACAAATATGTCCTTAGGCTTTACTCATAGTATTCATGGCGAAGGTTGAATCTTCTTCGTTAAATTGTTATATGGTTGGAATCGGGAAATGCTACATGTAGTAATTCTAAAATGTCTTGAATAATTTGATACTTGGCAATTTTTGTGCTCATGTTTAAGCTCTTGCATCATATACTTTGCACCTATCAATGAAGAAACACCTAGAGCTTGCTAAATTTGGTTTGCATATTTGGTCTCTCTAAAGTCTAGATAATTTCTAGTATTGAGTTTTGAACAATAAGGAAGACGGTGTAGAGTCTTATAATGTTTATAATATGTCTTTTTTGTGAGTTTTGCTGCACCGGTTCATCCTTGTGTTTGTTTCAAATAAACCTTGCTAGCCTAAACCTTGTATCGAGAGGGAATACTTCTCATGCATCCAAAATCCTTGAGCCAACCACTATGCCATTTGTGTCCACCATACCTACCTACTACATGGTATTTCCCCGCCATTCCAAAGTAAATTGCTTGAGTGCTACCTTTAAAATTTCCATTCTTTACCTTTGCAATATATAGCTCATGGGACAAATAGCTTAAAAATTATTGTGGTATTGAATATGTACTTATGCACTTTATCTCTTATTAAGTTGCTTGTTGTGCGATAACCATGCTTCTGGGGACACCATCAACTACTCTTTGTTGAATATCATGTGAGTTGCTATGCATGTCCGTCTTGTCTGAAGTAAGGGAGATCTACCACTTTATTGGTTAGAGCATGCATATTGTTAGAGAAGAACATTGGGCCGCTAACTAAAGTCATGAATCATGGTGGAAGTTTCAGTTTTGGACATATATCCTCAATCTCATATGAGAACATTAATTATTGCTACATGCTTATGCATTAAAGATGAGTCCATTATCTGTTGTCTATGTTGTCCCGGTATGGATGTCTAAGTTGAGAATAATCAAAAGCGAGAAATCCAATGCGAACTTTCTCCTTAGACCTTTGTACATGTGGCATAGAGGTACCCCTTTGTGACACTTGGTTAAAACATGTGTATTGCGATGATAATCTCGGTAATCCGAGCTAATTAGGACAAGGTGCGGGCACTATTAGTATACTATGCATGAGGCTTGCAACTTGTAAGATATAATTGACATGATACATATGCTTTATTACTACCGTTGACAAAATTGTTTCTTGTTTTCAAAACCAAAGCTCTAGCACAAATATAGCAATCAATGCTTCCCTCTGCGAAGGGCCATTCTTTTACTTTTATGTTGAGTCAGTTCACCTATTTCTCTCCACCTCAAGAAGCAAACACTTGTGTGAACTATACATTGATTCCTACATACTTGCATATTGCACTTGTTATATTACTCTATGTTGACAAATATCCATGAGATATACATGTTACAAGTTGAAAGCAACCGCTGAAACTTAATCTTCCATTGTGTTGCTTCAATGCCTTTTACTATGAATTTATTGCTTTATGAGTTAACTCTTATGCAAGACTTATTGATGCTTGTCTTGAAAGTACTATTCATGAAAAGTCTTTGCTTTATGATCCATTTGTTTACTCATGTCATTACCATTGTTTTGATCGCTACATTCATTACATATGTTTACAATAGTATGATCAAGGTTATGATGGCATGTCACTCCAGAAATTATCCGTGTTATCGTTTACCTGCTCGGGACGAGCAGGAACTAAGCTTGGGGATGCTGATACGTCTCCGACGTATCGATAATTTCTTATGTTCCATGCCACATTATTGATGATATCTACATGTTTTATACATACTTTATGTCATATTTATGCGTTTTCCGGAACTAACCTATTGACGAGATGCCGAAGGGCAGTTCTTGTTTTCTGCTGTTTTTGGTTCCGGAAATCCTAGTAAGGAAATATTCTCGGAATCGGACGAAATCAAGGTCCAAGCATCCTATTTTTCCACGAAGCTTCCAGAACACCCGAGAGTCGCCGGAGGGGGCCACCGGGCCCCCGGATGACGAGGGCGGCGCGGCCTAGGGGGGCCCCCCTAGTGTGTCACCGCCTCGTCGCCTCTCCGACTCCGCCTCTTCGCCTATAAAAAGGTCCCTGACCTAAAACCTCGATACGAGAAAGCCACGGTACGAGAAACCTTCCAGAGCCGCCGCCATCGCGAAGCCAAGATCTGGGGGACAGGAGTCTCTGTTCCGGCACGCCGCCGGGACGGGGAAGTGCCCCGGAAGGCTCCTCCATCGACACCACCGCCATCTCCATCAACGCTGCTGTCTCCCATGAGGAGGGAGTAGTTCTCCATCAAGGCTCGGGGCCGTACCGGTAGCTATGTGGTTAATCTCTCTCCTATGTGCTTCAATACAATAATCTCATGAGCTGCCTTACATGATTGAGATTCATATGATGATGCTTGTAATCTAGATGTCATTGTGCTAGTCAAGTGGATTTTACTTATGTGATCTCCGGAGACTCCTTGTCCCACGTGTGTAAAGGTGACGAGTGTGTGCACCGTGTGGGTCTCTTAGGCTATATTTCACAGAATACTTATTCACTGTTATGAATGGCATATTGAAGTGCTTATTTATATCTCTTTATGATTGCAATGTGTTTTGTATCACAATTTATCTGTGTGCTACTCTAGTGATGTTATTAAAGTAGTTTATTCCTCCTGCACGGTGTAATGGTGACGAGTGTGTGCATCGTGTAGTACTTGGTGTGGGCTATGATTGTGATCTCTTGTAGATTATGAAGTTAACTATTGCTATGATGGTATTGATGTGATCTATTCCTCCTTTCGTAGTGTGAAGGTGACGAGTGTGCATGCTATGTTAGTACTTGGTTTGGTTATGTTGATCTGTCATGCACTCTAAGGTTATTTAAATATGAACATTGAATATTGTGGAGCTTGTTAACTCCGGCATTGAGGGTTCGTGTAATCCTACACGGTTAGTGGTGTTCATCATCCAACAAGAGGGTGTAGAGTCTAGCATCTATCTATTTATTCTGTTATGTGATCAATGTTGAGAGTGTCCACTAGTGAAAGTATGATCCCTAGGCCTTGTTCCTAAATATCTGCTATCGCTTGTTTGTTTACTTGTTTTACTGCATCTTTACTTCCTGCAATATTACTACCATCAACTGTACGCCAGCAAGCACTTTTCTGGCGCCGTTACTACTGTTCATATTCATTAATACCACTTGTATTTCACTATCTCTTCGCCGAACTAGTGCACCTATTAGTTGTGTTGGGGACACAAGAGACTTCTTGCTTTGTGGTTGCAGGGTTGCATGAGAGGGATATCTTTGACCTCTTCCTCCCTGAGTTCGATAAACCTTGGGTGATCCACTTAAGGGAAACTTGCTGCTGTTCTACAAACCTCTGCTCTTGGAAGCCCAACACTGTCTACAAGAATAGAAGCACCCGTAGACATCATGCATCCACTGACAAAAGAATTGCAAAGTTTCATATCCGGGAATCATCGTAATCAGTGCAGCCACCTAAAAATCAGCGCACTTTGTCGGCCTGGGAATCAGCGCTGTTTATCGGCCGGGAATGCCATGCGCGTCGTCCCTTGCAGATGCATGTAGGGCGGGCCCTGCCGCCGGATGGAGTGGAGGCAGCCTCCACGTCGTCCTGCCACTGGACGCAGGGGCTGCATGGCTCACCAGGACAAATGGCGGCCGGACGGCGACTTAGGGCGGCTAACGTGCCGCCACCTGGTGCGGCGGCGGGGCCCTGCCGCCACAGCCCCTGGCGGCAAGCGCCACGTGTCGGTTGGGGGCCCTGCCGCCACCCAGTAGGTGGTCCTTTTTGCCAATTTCAATCATAGGTGTTCCTTTTTGTCAATGAATTGGGGCAGTGGTCTCTTTTGACAAAAATTCCCTTGCCACGTCCGGCCACGGCGCCGACGTCTACGTCGCCTCCTCCATCGTCCACGCCTACGCGGCCTCCGGTGATGCCGGCTCCGCGTGGGCGGTGTTCGACGCCGCGCGCCACCGCAATGTCGTAACCTGGACGGCGATGATAGCTGGGAACGCCGCGGCCGGGGAGGAGGGGGAGGCGGTCGCGCTGTTCAGGGAGGCCGCGGCGAGCTGGCGGGATGTGATAACTAGTGTCACGGTCGCGCAGGTGACGGCGTCGTGCGCGCAGTGTGGTGACATGGATAGCGCGAGGTGGGTGCACCGTGCACGACACGCTCCGGCGCTGGGGCGCTGAGCCAGTATTGCTCGATGTTGCTCTCGCCACGGCGGTACTCCATATGAACGCAAGGTGTGGTGGCTAGACGCCGAATTCGTGGTGTTCGATGCAATGCCTCACAGAAACGAGGTGTCCTGGAATGCAATGGTTGAGGTCTGCAGCCGCATTGGGACAAAGGATAAGGCACTACAAGTTTGCAGGTATGCATTCTGCCGGGATTGATCCTGATAAGGTGGCATGGCTGAGCATACTGCGCACTTGTACTTCCAAGGGAAGCACGAGCTTAGGCCGAGGGGTTCACGCGTACATAGAGAAGATCAGAAGACTAACTGTTCTCAACATATCGCAGTTTGCACTTCTCTCATGGATTTGTATTCCAAATGCACAGTGAACACTCCAGGTATCCCCCCGCCTCGAGAGAAAGGATTTGAGGGCATGGACAATCATGATCACTGGCTTGGCAAAGCATGGCCGTGGCAGTGATGCAGTGCGGCTCTTCAAACAGATGGAGCATGGTGGCGTGGTTCCGGACCATGTCGTGTTCGTAGGAGTGCTCACTGCCTGCAACCATGCAGAGATGGTGGCTGACTGCAGAAAGCACCATGTTGAATCTTTACGGCATCAGACCAACAATCAAACATTACGGTTGTATGATTGATCTCTTGAGCCACGCATGCCACTTAGGAGTGGTTGAAGGGATGATGCAATTGATGCCTGTTCAGCATAGTGTTACAATGTGTGGGAGTATGATGAATGGTTGCAAGATGCATGGCAAGGCCGATGTACTTGAGAGAATAGGAAGTGAGCTTGCTGAACTTAGCCCCCAGTTAAGTGCAGCATATGTGGTCATGTCCAACATATATGCAGAGGTTGGTAGATGGCATGCAGTCGAGCAAACTAGGAGGTTGATGTCGCATACGTGATTGAGGAAAAATATAGGCTCAAGTGGCACTGAAGTGCCCATGTTATGCTCCTGAATCCCAGTGGTCTCTTGATGAAGTGAGAGGATGATATTGTGAAACACATGATGTTTACTTGCAGTACTATGCGGGGACACCGAGGTAAAGATTGTCGGTCTGCAAATTATGCGGGGACACAGAGGTAAAGATCTAGTAACTTGCAGTACTTTTGAAGTTGTTTACTTCCCGATTTTCCCTTTTTATCTGAAGTCTAGATCATTATAAATGCGCTATACCCTGTATTTGATTAGATTTGTTCACAGTAGCTAAGACTATTGAGAGGCCATTTACATAGCTAGAGCTGATTAACGGAATGAGCAACCAGCTGAGTAGAATCTGTCAGTTATATAAACATTGTAAATTATATATTAACCAGAATCATTAAGACAATCACTCAAACCAATCCAATACAGAGTGTCATAAATCAAAGTCTCACATCAGAATAAAAGGAAAATAGACGATACTGAAAAACAGTCAGTAAAGTAAACAAATAATGAATATACACTAAGACCTAAATCTGTTAATGTTAAGCATCTCATCCTCCTCAGTCTCTTCGTGAAAAAGCCAAGACCTTTTTATTTCTTTAGCCAATTATATCTGTTTATGTAGTATCCTCATGTAGGGTGTCTTTAAGTCTCGGTCGACTGAGACTTAACTTATGTCTCAGTCGAATTACATCAGTGTGTTTTAATGCAGGTCTAAACAAACTACAAACAACAACAAACATAAATCTTCAAATAGAAATAAAATTCAACGTTGAAGCACGTGATTGAGACATAAGTTATGTCTCAGATAGCTGAAACTTAGCAATTCCGAATTAATAATTAAGTTAGATAACTTAGGGTTGGGGAAGATGATGTGGTCGTAGAGTTGGCAAGTTCCTTGTCAGCGTTAGAGATTCTGGAGTAAAAGTCTTGCATCTCCTTGTATTGCGCATGCTCACCTACAGGCCGCAGAACAGTCACACAAAACATTCTCATTAGGCCTAGCAAAATTACTCTTCTCGTATAAATATGTTACAGTATGTTAGTTCAGTATTATTGGTTGTTAATGATTTCGGTATGGAGAGAAGAAAGATATCTGCTACCTTCGCACTGTTTCCTTGCTTTTCTTTGCCCTGAAGAGAGAAACAGATACCGGAAAAAGACTTTCAAGTCACAGGATCATATATAGAAGGGAGGTACACTACATCCCTACTGTGATTATAGCTCATAGAACTTGTTGAATCAACTTGTTTCCATTAAACGAACAAAATATATAATTATCACCACTAGGAGAAAATATTTCCATCGCACATAATTTGTTTCAATCTATATACTGAGGAGGTTGATGTGGCAGACGGGATTGAGGAAAAATATAGGCTCAAGTGGCACTGAAGTACCGATGTTGTGCTCCTGAATTCTTACTTGTTTCTAGAAGTGAGCGGATGATATGGCAACGGTGACTACCATAAGAAACATGGACATTTCTGTCTGGACCAAGTGTTTGAACTGTCAGTCCGCACATTATGCGGGATACAGAGGTGAAGATCTATCTTTCAGTACTTTTGAAGTTCTTTACTTCCCGATTTGCCCTTTTTTATCTGAAGTCCAGATCATTATAAATGGGCTATGCCCTGTAGTTGATTAGATTTGTTCACAGTAGCTAAGACTATTGAGAGGTCATTAACATAACTAGAGCTGATCAAATGATTGGACAACCAGCTAAGTAGAATTTGTCAGTTATATAAACATTGTAAATTATGTATTAACCAGAATCATTAAGACAATCACTCAAACCAATCCAATACAGAGTGTCGTAAATTAAAGCCTCACATCAGAATAAAAGGAAAATAGACGATACTGAAAAAACAGTTCTGTAAAGTAAACAAATAACGAATATACACTAAGACCTGAAGCTGTTAATGTTAAGCATCTCATCCTTCCCAGTCTCTTCGTGAAAAAGCTAAAACCTTTTTATTTCTTTAGTCACTTACATCTGTTTATGTAGTATCCTCATGTAATTAGTAATTAACTTAAGCTTGCTTAGGGTTGGGGAAGATGATATGGTCGTAGAGTTGGCTAGTTCCTTGTCAGCGTTGGAGATTCTGGAGTAAAAGTCTTGCATCTCCTTGTATTGCCGCATGCTCACCTGCCGGCGGCAGAACAGCCACACAAAACATTCTCATTAGGCCTAGCAAAATTACTCTTCTCATATAAATATGTTATGTTAATTCAGTATTATTGATTGTTAATGATTTGGGTATGTAGAGAAGAAAGATATCTGCTACCTTAGCATTACTTCCTTGCTTTTCTTTGCCCTGTAAAGAGAAACACATACCGAAAAAAGAACTTTGTAAGTCACAAGGATCATATATAAAAGGGAGGTACACTACATCGGTAGTATGATCATAGCTCATAGAACTTGTTGAATCGACTTGTTTCCATTCAACGGAAAAAAATATTATCACCACTAGGAGAAAATATTTCCATCGCACATAATTTTATTCAATCTATATGCTCAGGAAGTAATGTTTCCATCGTTTTCTTATGTTCCATGTGTAGAAAAAAATACTGCGATGATGTGATTTTTATGTTTCTACGGTCTCATACTATGATAGACAGAGTTGGACTACTGAATTACAATAGTTTTTTTGTTTAAATGATCGCAAGGCATTATTCATGTAGGGCACCAGATGATTAGTTACCTGTCCTCTGAGCGTCGGAACTCCATGATGGACCACAAATTGAGCATCTACGATGCCAATCTGCTCTTCAGGAAACTGCCGATTCAAAAGAGAGGGGAAATGGAGAAGTTGTCAAGTATGCACAGTTTCTTACGTTGTTCAGTAAAACGTATACAGTTCTTCTCGTATGTTAGACTATACTTACATCGACGCATCTCCAGAAATTGAAGTCTAGGCCCCATCCATGGACCAGGTCATTCTGGAATTGAATCAGCTTCTTCTTTTCAGCTCAGACAAATGTCATGTAAGTACTAGCACCTAATCATTAACTATTCCTTCGGTCCAGAAATACAAGTGTTTATATTTTGGTTAGAAATATAATTTCATATTGACTAATCAAACTCAAACTTAACTTGAAACAGTGTACTTTAATTTTACTTCTTACATTCAAACTTGACCATAAGTTATTTCTACAATATTAGTGCCTTTGAGTAAGAATTCAATGATATCAATTTCATGTCAAATAATGTACATATAACTGGATTATTTCTGACAAATACCGACCTGGATCATATGCCACACGCATTTCCAAGCATCCCTGGAGAAAACCGGTGCCATCACCTCCACGAACCTGCATCTCAATTCCAGCAGATCCTCCAGATCATAGCAAACTAAAAAGTGACATTGAGGTGACAAAAGAATTTGGTTACCCGCTGCACGGTTGCCAGTGCACGGTGGAGCAGTTCTCCCCTGTGTCTGTCCTGTTCATGCCAAAACAACCCCATTTTCTCTTGTTAATTAATTATTTGTCACAGGTTAAATACGTTCAATATATCTAACTATCTATACACATAGGTACATATAATCTCTTCTTCAGATTTTGTTTACAAGAATTTTATCTATAATTGCATCATCATGGATCCTGCATGTGCTTACTTGTGCATCTCGCTGGCGTCTCTTTTGACAGTGACATGGTAAAGCTTCTTTCCCTTGGTCACGTCCAGCCCCGGCTGCGAGATTCCCAACCCATGCGTCTTCACAATGTTGATGTACCTGCAACCACAACTTGTCCATGATCAGATTCAGAGGTTTAGAATTCAGAGCAAGCAACAAAATAGGCATTGGTGGATCATACGCTTCTGCGGTGAAATTCTCGACACCAAGGTCCTCGTCCCACAAGAAGACGTAGTCGTACGGCGCAACGATGCTTGGGTGCAAGAACCTCTTGGCGAACCACCTTCATCATTCCAGGTCAAAATCTGAAGATTGTCATGGCATATTTGGTGGAGTTGAAAGTCTTGGAGATAAACAATTCTGTCACCGTTCTCACCATTTGGTTTGCTTCCTGGCACTAATGTGAATAGCCTCCTTTGACCACTTGAACTCGTCCCACTCCGTCATGCGACCGTCGTAGTGGAACAGCACAACGTCGAAGTTGTTGGAGAACTATAGTGTATACAATTGTCATTTGATAGGATCATCGAGTTTACATGTGACACCGAAGTCTAATACCTGGTCACACTATATTATGATCAAAGTTCAGAAACAACTTCTTGATTCTTACCTTGTGGACGGTTGCATCGACATTGACTCTCTCGGTGTATCCTACCGCCAGCGCCAGGAGGTACTTGCGAGTCTCCGTGTCCTACACATTGCACACCGGAACAAGTTTTTCAAGCAATCAAATGGAAGATGAAACAAAAAAAGACTGGGTATTTATTCAAATTAATGTAAGGTGCAATGCAACGAGTTCAGGGCCAGGCAAATCAAGACCTCGCTTGGGGACCCCCAGAGCCGACGCAGGTGAAGATCGGACTCCGACACCACAATCCCTGGTGGTAGCCTTTCTGCACCTTGAGGGTTTCTTGCAATCTTCACAATCTGCAAACATCGAGTGTTTCACTTTCATTCATACTACAATGATGACCATCTAGCTGGGGCCGAAACTGAATCATTCAGAAAGTTCAGAAGTGCACGTAATGTACCCCTGAAGTGGCATTTGGCGTGGTGCTGTTGTCACTGAATCCGGAGTTTGCAGCACCGCTACCACGCCAAGGCAGTGTGCGACACTGAAGCTGCATGGATCAATATATCTTATCTGAGATCTCGCCGGCTTATGGTTGGTAAAAGCCAATACCCAAAACCTTTCTCTTTCTCTACCTTCGGTGCGATCGCAACAGGGAAAGTAAGGCCGATGAAGAACCCGAACGTCATCGCCGCCGATAACGCCATCAGAAACGGGGTTAATTTCATCCTGTCTATCTATATATACTCACCGCGATAAATCAAGAAAAGAACACAAAGACCGATTCTGCAGAAAGAATCAACGACGACAACGCAAATACTTACAAGATCGATGACGACTTGTCCTTATGTTGGTGACACGCACAAAGAATGGAGAACTAGCCAATGTGTACGCGCTGCACTACAATGTCCGAGGTTTATAACGTAGTGTATAAACTGAATCTGAATCTAAAGGAGGAGCAGAGGTTGAGATGCAGACCATTTTTTGTTTTGTTTTTGCAAGGGGATGGAGGACATTTCAATGGAAGCAAATCGTAAGCTAGCTGGAGGACATCAATGCTTGATCGCACCCTTCTGATTTGGAACTCGGTCAATCGACAAAATCTCCTCGTTAACCCGTGTATTTATGTGTGGGCACCGAGGTTTTTTCCTTTGATTGCTCTTAGGCATGCATGGCGTACCGTCTATATATATTGGTGTACGTACGTTCACAAAAATAAAAGTCCAGTCAACGTACAATGACACTTTCGTTGTTAGAAAGCCTATTTGATTGATCTAAAAAAAGCCTATTTGATTAACATGATTCAAAAATTACAAACTTTGTACTAACAATACAACAGTTAAGAGCGGATCTAGGATCCTCCCAAACCCCGGGCTAACATTGAACTAAGGTCACAATTTGTCCCTTTTTTTTTTGTCTATATGTGGGTCAAGTGCATGACACAAAATTAGGCCCTTTTCTCTGCCTGTGTGTTTGCGTCGACCCCCGTTCGAACCGTGCAACGCAAATTATTAGTTTTTATATAGAAACAACCCATAGCCGTTCTTGCTCCAGCCCAGATCGCGCCACCGAAGAGGAGTTGGTTGTGCCGTTCAAGAGCTGGGCGGAGTTGGTAGTACTTGCAGGGCTGTGACATGTATATCTTGGAGAGGGAGGTGCTGACCCTGTTCTGAAATTTCACACTCAGCTCGATGTTGATTTGTGTGGTTTCTTCCAGAGTTTGGGTGCAAGTACGGATTTTAGACGAGCTTGCGTTTCTGATACCACTTCAGACGAGGTTGGTGCGAGCTCGGATACTATCGGCTAGAAGACGCTGATCGGTGTTTCTGAGGCAAGCAATGAGAATCATGATGAGGTTACCAAATATGCTTCTTTTCAATGCATGTTATCGTGGTTCTGGGCTCCAAGTAAGAGCGGGTATTTTTTACCCGCGGATACCCATTTACCCTGCCGGGTGATGGGTATGGGAAAAACTTATACCCGTTGACGGGTATGAGTACGAATGATGGGTAAGATTAAACACGACGAGTGCAGGGAATGAGATGACTCTACCTGTACCCATACCCTACGGGTGCCATCCCTAAACATGCAAGGCAATCCAAAACTTACCCGCTTAAGTCCCGCTTGGATTGTTTATAGATAAAAAGAGCTATAAAGATTTCAGGAAATCCTAGATTTTCACGTGAAGGCTAAATCAAGTTACGCCACAAAGACAAACGCAGCTCCCAATTTACATGGAGCTCTTTAGTTTTCCTTGTAGAAGTGTACTCATACAGTGGAGCAGATTTCAACGCGATTAGCTTTATATAAATACAAACCTTACTCCGTACAAATAGTTGAGTCTGCTTTAAAAAAATAAATATAGTATGCTCGCTCGCTATCTAGAAGTCGGTACTTTTGAGTTAGAAGATGTAGGATATAAGTTATATATAAAGTTACATAAATTCAATTCGGTACACGAGAGCATATGCTCCTGCCACCGGAAAAATTATTTTGAAATGTCAAAAAATTTGAACAAAAAATTTCGCGCTTACGTATCGACATTATACGTGCACACATTTAATTTTGCGAAAAAATGACATTTTTGTAACTTGTGTGAAAAAGACAAAAAAAAAATGTCAGGTACGCAACCTTTTTTCACACCAAAAATTGTCTAGTTTACACATGACACTAGAAATGTCGGTTTTCCGTGGAACCATTTTGTATATCGCGCCACTGCTGGCAGTCATGGTGCGCCACTGCTGGCAGTCTTACGGCACCACCTCCCACCAAACACTCTTCCACCACCACCTCCCACCAAATCTGGATCTGGTCGTGTTGCCCCTCCTTCCCACCTCATTTTCACCTCTTCATTCACCAAAATTAAGTTGGTAAACTTAATTTTCTTCATAGGTAAGTAATGGTGAAGCTTTCTTAGCTCAATACCCTACTCAATCTCAACTTTTTACCTCATCCAACACTCTAGGTCTCGCCGTATCGGTAACTTTGTTGGTTTTATGCTTTGTGTGTGACCGGTTCCGATCGTCTTGCACACACGTCACGTACACGTGTGTGTGCACATATGTTATGTGCGAA
The DNA here is from genome assembly GCF_022539505.1 of Lolium rigidum. Lineage (NCBI taxonomy): Eukaryota > Viridiplantae > Streptophyta > Magnoliopsida > Poales > Poaceae > Lolium > Lolium rigidum. Next base: position 259,792,120 of record NC_061508.1, on the reverse strand, counting down.
GCTCGATGATCATGTGTTGTGCGCATGCGCGAAAAGCGTCACGTGCATGTGTGTTGTATGCGAAGCCTCCGGATCCACATGTGTTGTATATGCGAAGCCTCCACACATGTGTTGCATGTGTTTTTGTTTGCAGGGATTTGAAATGCGATGGAGTTGCCAATATTTTGCCGAAATGTTGATTCATTTCCGTTTCGGCGAATGTTGGGCATACTACGTATATACATGTCCTATTTTTAGGGAAGGTCATGCCAAAATTTTCTTTTGGTATGCTAAGATATCCATTTTCTCTATATCCGCGGGCGACCATGAGTCCGCATGATGAGCGAAGGCGTTGTGGCTAGGTTTTTGAAAGCCGCGACAAGCTGAGATGATTAGAAATAACCAAAAGGAGATAAGATGTACGTAGTCGAAGATGCAAGCTGACGAGCCTTATGGACCCTAAAGCCGATATGGTGCGGGACCACCTTCTCATGCGTGGTTTCATGGATGGCTATCGGTGGGAAGGCGACGAAGATGATTATGAATTTGTCCATGTTATTTCAACAAGAAATAAGGAAGGAGGTGATCAGGATGTAGAAGATCTCGGATATGATCAGGATGTAGAAGATCCCGGAGATGATCATGATCACAATGTAGGAGATCCTGGACCTGATCATGAAGAAGATCAAGATGGAGGTCATCATGACGATCATGAAGATGAAGACGATGGACCATCATCGATGGACTGGGTGCAGGACCCTTATCTTCAAGTGCTGCTTCTCAAGCAGACGAGTAACGCAAGAGCTGCCGCCCGAGAGAAAGCCAAGATGGATCAACTGGAGGTAGACGCGGTTACTCCATTGTATGAAGGATGTAGGCCGGAGGATACCCGCTGAAAGTAACGCTCATGGCTCGCGGAGATGAAGGTAAAGCACAAAATGACCAACACATCCTTCAACGACAACATGTCATTACAGCGGGAACGTCTTCCCAAAGGTAACACGTGTCCGACTAGTATCGAGGAGGCCAAGAAAATCGTGTGTCCTCTGGATTTACCGCATGTGAAATACCATGTGTGCTTGAACGATTGCATCATTTATCGGAACGAGCACGTGGAGTGTACCATATGTCCGGAGTGCGGCGTCAGTCGGTACAAGAAGGGGAGAAAGCTCCTCGGAAGGTGGTGTGGTACTTTCCGATCACTCCTCGTCTGCGACGGTATTTCGCGGATCCTAAGCAAGCAAAGCTAATGCGGCGGCACGCGGAGATGAGGAAGGGAGAAGATGACGCGAGATGATCCGAAGAAAAAGAAAAAGGACGAGGATGTTGAGACACCCTTCGGATGCTAGCCGGTGGAATGCGTTGAACCTCGAGTACCCGGAATTTGGGGACGATCCTAGGAACATAAGGCTGGGCGCGGGCACCGTGGAGTCAATCCGTTTGGCAGCCGGAGAAGCACGCATAGCACCTGGCCCGTGTTTGTGTGGATGTACGACCTCCCCACGGTTTGTGCATGAAGAGGAAGTACATTCAAATGAGTATGCTAATTGAAGGGCCGAAACAACCGAGGGAACGACATCAATGCGTATATGGGGCTTACGAAAGAGGAGCTAGCCACGCTATGGGACACGCCTGCCAACACGTGGGACGCCGCCGCGGAAGAATATTTCCCTATGAGAGCCGCGTTGCTCACGACGGTGCACGACTTTCTCGGTTACGGATATGTCGCGGGGCAGGTGGTCCACGGATTCAATGCATGCGTCAGGTGCATGGACGACACAACGTACCCCCAGCTAGATAGAGATCCTGGGTCCTCGAAAACGGTGTTCATGGGACATCGAAGGTGGCTTCGCGAGGACGACCCATGGAGGAAACACAAGGATCTGTTCGATGCTCAAGACGAACCACGAAGACGGCCACGTACGAGAAGCGGCGAGCAAATAGACGAGCTATTGAAAAATTGGAAAGAGTGCCCACCGCCGGGAAAGAAGCGAAAGGCGCCGGCGTCGCTGCTTAAGGTATGGAAGACGAGGTCTGTTTTCTGGGACTTGCCGTACTTGGAAGATCCTCCGTGTGCCTCACAGCCTTGATGTCATGCACATCACGAAGAACGTGTGCGAGAGTACGCTTGGTACCCTCCTCAACATGCCAGAGAAGACCAAAGATGGGCCGAAAGCAAGGTACGACTTGCAATCAATTGGGATTAGGGAGGAGCTTCACGCGGGACGCCCTAATGATGATGATGATGATGATGATGATGATGATGACGATGACGATGATGAGGGGGAGGACACGCAAAGTCGTCGCAAGGGCAAAAAGGCCAAAAAGATCGAATATTACTGCCCCCCGCGTGTTTCACTCTAAGTCAGAAGGAGATCGAGTAGTTTTTCGACTGTCTCCTAGGAGTAAAACTTCCTTATGGTTACACGGGGAAGATAAGCAGGTACCTAGACAAAGCGAAGCAGAGGTTCAGCAGGATGAAGTCTCACGGCTCGTCACGTGCGATGACGCGGATACTTCGGTTGCAATCCGTGGGATCATGGACGCGCACGTCCGTGAAACGCTTTTGGCCTATGCAACTTTTTCGACGTCATCTCTCGGAAGTACTGTTGGCGTGAGGCAACTTAGAAGGCTACGAGGAAGAGATCGTGGTGATACTGTGCGAGCTTGAGATGTACTTCCCGCCCGCATTCTTCGACGTTATGGTGCATCTGCTTGGTACATATCGTGGAGGATATCATCCAAGCTGGGGCCGACGTTCCTGCACGAGCATGATGCCATTCGAAAGGATGAATGGTGTCATCAAAGGGTACGTTCGCAACGGGGCACGTCCGAGACGGAAGCATAGCCAAGGGCTTTCTGACCGAAGAGTGCATCTCCTTACGCACGAGTTATCTAGAAATCGAGAATCCCGTCGGTCCGCCCGTAAACGGGCACCTCGGGAAGCTCGGCTGGATGGGGTCACCGCGAGGGTAGCCGCGAAATGCATGTCGACTTCAAGGGTCGAATCGCCGACTTTGAAAGAGCAAACCTAGTCGCGCTACAACACATAGACGTGGTCGATCCTTGGGTGGTAGAGCACAAAACCTTCATCGCCACGACGTACAATGATCAGGGCCAACAGAGAACGGACAGAGATATAATCAAAGAGCACAACTCAACCTTCACGCGGTGGTTCAAGGACAAGATGTTGACGTACCCTATAGACGAGGATTCTTCTGCCGAAGAAAAACTCATATTCGCCTTGTCACAGGGCGCCAAACACAACCTGATGACATTTCAGGCGGACGATATCAACGGCTACACATTCTACACCGAGGAAAAGGACATGAAGAGCGATTATCAGAACTCCGGGGTAACGATGGAGTCCTACACCGGTGACATCAAGCGAGAGATACTACGGAAAGATCGAGGAGATCTGGGAGCTGAGCTACGCCGGAGAGAATGTGCCGATGTTCCGTGTCAGGTGGGCCAAGAACGTCGTAAAAGAAGACCGACATTTCACCACCATGGTTATACCCGAAGCCAAATCCAAGACGAGCGGGCGCAAAGGTCACCGCGAAATATGAGCCATGGGTACTAGCTTCCCAAGTGGACCAATGCTTCTTCATCACCGACCCGCAAAAGCCCGGCCGTGTTGTCGTGAGGAGAGGCAAAAGGAGCATCATCGGAATGGATGGAGCCGCCAACGAGCTAGACTTTGACCGAGTACGGCGATCCTAAGATGGAAGATGACGACGACGATGATGAAGAACCATACACAACAAGAAGAAGCGAGGACCACCCTACCTAAAGGCCGTCCATTCAAGAGAAGAAGTCTAGGAGTTCCGGGGCTAAATTATTCAACCGCGAGAAAGAAGGGCAAGAAGATTGTGAAAAGATAATTATGTATCATTTTCTTGTATGAATAATGGATGTCATATTGTTAATCTACACATTGCACCGATCAAAATAGACATATAATTTATATTTTTGGATATTTTCTAGATTCTATAGTATTTTAAATATTCTACATAATTATAATTATTTATGCCTTTTATTTTGGTGTATTATGCTATTTAGGATGTTTATTATAGTGATAAATCAATTTAAAAAAAAGGAAAAAAATTGGGGCCGCCAGGGTTCGAACCTGGCCGGCTAGGTTTGGCACAAACCAAACAGGGACAGAGCCAGTGTGGTACTAATCGGATTATGTCAATTGCCCCCGCGTTTTTTTTTGACCCAGACATAAAGTGGTAGTGGCGCACCCCTAGAGGTGCGCCATTGTTAAGCCTCATAGTGGCGCACCACTAGAGGTGCGCTATTGCTAAGGGTGTCTGGGACTTAGCCAAAATCCCCCGTCCATTCCCCACTTTGGCCAGATCGAGATTTTTCCCCACTCCCCCTCGAATCCCCGCCGGCGACTGCCACTCCCCACGGCGCCACCCCTCCCGTGAGCGACGCCACCTCCCACCGGCGGCCGCCACACCTCCCCTGAGCGACGCCACCCCTCCTCTCACGCGAGCTTCTATAGACCCCGGCGGCCAGATCCCCTCAACCTCGATCCCCCTCCTCCCACCGGTGGCCTCTCCGCCTCGATTTACCGTCGGCGACCGCCTCTCCCACCTCGTCTGCGACCTCGTCCTCGACCTCGCCGCGGAGGAGCAGCACCTCGTCCCCGACCTCGCCGCGGAGGAGCAGCACCTCGTCCCCGACCTCGCCGCGGAGGAGCAGCACCTCGTCCCCGACCTCGCCGCGGAGGAGCAGCACGCCACGCGCGCGTCGTGGAGCAGCAGCTGGAGAAGCACGCCGCGCCGCCCTCGACCGTTGACGCCGTTGCCGCATCCTTCCAAGGTAGCCAGTGCCGCTGATGCCCCTCCTCCTCTTGCTGCTCGGTGTTAACTGCTTGCTGCTGCTTCCCCTCCTCTGTAATTGCTCAAGTACTCTGCTGTTCAACCATGTTCCTTCACTTACAATGAATTTATAATATGCACACTACTAATAATTTTGCAGTAGTATTCAACTAAACGGAAATTCATCTTTGCTCCCGGGAGCATTTGCTCCCGGATTTTTGGGGAGCAAATTTTGTTTTTTAAAACTTTTCAAAAAATTCTGTAAAAAATCATGCACGTACCTGACCATGGCACGCACCACCTTGTGAAATGTCGCTGCGAAATGTCATCGTATGCGTCCTGGGCAAAAATGACAAATTTCCAGATCTGAGATTCATATTTTTGGATCTCATTTCATGTCAGAAATTTGTCATTTTTGTCCAGGGCGCATACAATGACATTTTGAAACGAAATTCTACACGGTGGTGCATGCCATGGTCAGGTACATGCATGATTTTTTCCGGAATTTTTTGACAAGCTTTTCAAAAGGAAGGAGTGAGGCTGACTGAATCCATCCATAAAGCCGCCAAGGAAACGAAGTTCGAGGAGTATGACTGTGAGAGCTTTGGCTGGCGGGCTAATTCAACTAAACTGCAAGTTAATTCAACTTAAAGATGCTTGCCCTTGCAGTACTTTTTGCTTGCTTGCTTGATGTTGTTGGTAGCTTGCTGCTGCTACTAGCTACTGCATGCTCGAGCTGCTGCAAGAAAGAAGAAAGCAAAAATATCGAAGATAAGAAAAAATTAAACAATATGGTACACATGTAGTGTTGCTGCTATGTGCTTGCTAGCTTGCTACTTCTAGTGTATCCATCTACTAACATCTACTGCATATAATTTAGATGCTAAAAATTTCCTAGTCAGAGAGCAAAAGAAAAGCTTGCTAGGTGTTGTTGCTCCTAGCTTTCTGCTGCTAGGTGCTGCTGTTAGGTGCTGCTGCTATTAGGTGCTGCTGCTAGAAATGAGAGAACTTGGGTAGCACATTGTTCGGTAGACCTGTGGGTACCATGTTTAGAGTTCAATAAGAGAACAAAAATCTCTTAGGCAGATTAATTCAAAATTATAAATGTTATAGCTGGCAATAAAAAAAGGCAGTACTCCAAGAATAGAACAACTGTTTATCATGTTGCTTAAGGATTAGTTTTTGCTTGCTTGATGATGTTGTTCAACCATGTTTTTGCTTGCTTGCTGATGTTGTTCTGGTTCCTAGATGTTGCTTGCTGCTACACTAGCTATTGCATGCTACTGGTATCTTCCCGTTGCTTCTAGTTGCTTGTTGTTGGTAGCTTGCTGCTGCTCATCGCATGCTCGAGTCTGCTGCAAGAAAGAAGAAAGTAAAAATACTGAAGATAAGAGAAAATTAAACAATATGGTACATCTGTAGTGTTGCTGCTATGTGCTTGCTATCTTGCTACTGCTAGTTGATCCATCTGTTGACATCTACTGCATATAATTTAGATGCTAAAAATTTCCTAGTCAGAGAGCAAAAGAAAAGGTTGCTAGGTTGCTTAGCTGTCGCCGCTAGGTTGTTAGTTGCTAGGTACTTGATGTTAGCTAGGTTGCTTATTAGCTAATAGTTACTAATTTCCTTTTATAAGATGTTGCCTTGGATGATAGCTTCAGCCAAATGCTGGAGCCAAATGTCAATACTGTTAATTAAATCAAAATAGATGAAAAATCACACCAAATGCCAGTGCTGCTGCTTGAAAGGCTGCTTGCTGGTGCTTGCTAGGTGTTGATTCATTTGAAGGATGCTAGGTGCTTGCTAGGTGTTGCTGCTGCAAACATTGCTAGGTGCTCCTGCTACTAGGTGCTTGCTAGTTGCTAGATCCTAACAGATCAGGGTAAACCCTTGACTCAAGAAAAAAAGGCTAAGTGCTAACTGAAACTAACACCTATAACTGAAACTCTAACAGAGTTAGATTTATTCAACAACATGCATGCAGCCTGACTCTGTTTAGCTTCCGCATTATCATCAAGATGTGTGTGTGCTGCTGTGCTTGTCGCTGTCTATTTGGCTTTAATTGGTTAATACGTTTCTAGCTGCTTGCTGTTGCTGCTAGTTGCTGCTTGCTGCTGCTAGCTGTAGCTGCTATTGCTTGCTAGCTGCTGCTGCTTGCTGCTGCTGCTAGCTGTAGCTGCTGCTGCTACTTGCTGCTTGTTGCTACTTGCTACTTGATGTATGCCCATGGTTAGCTGATGCATATAGCTAGCTGATGCATGCTGTTGAGTGCTCAGCTGGTGGAGGATCAACTGTATATGTGCCATGGTGTATATGGAGGAACAATTGTATATGGAGGATCAACTGTATATGTGCCATGGTGTATATGGAGGAACAATTGTATTTGTGTCATATTCTTGTGCAGGGATCGACTGAGTTGCCCATTATCGCCGAAATGTTGATTCATTTCCGTTTCGGCGAAAATGGGCACTCATATGTACATAAATTAGCATAGGTCATGCCCAATTTTTCCGTGAAATCTTGCGCTAATTTATGCATTTTTTCCTACTTAGTTCGAACATGGCCGACAACGATGAGGCCGGCGGCAGCGGCGGCAAGCCATTCTGGATGCTAACCGATGAAATGGAGGTGATGGAGTCACAACCTCGCCGCGACGACGGCGAGGATGATGGCACCGATCCAGAGTACCGAGCGGACGATGCCGCCGACGATGACACCACTGATGGTGCCGGCGAGGATGACCACACCACGGATGGTGCCGGCGAGGATGACACCGGCAAACCGAAGAAACTACTGAGGGAGCGTCGCCCAAATGTGCTCAGCACATCGTGAAGCGAGCATTCACCGAAGTGAACGCCAGTGGGCAACCAACGGCGCCCCCTGAGTTAGTCAAAGGGTACTCGGCCCAACTCGGGTGCATCCTCCGGAGCATGGTCTCGATCAACACCGAGAACCTCAGGCATCCTGACCGAGCGAATTTGCGCACCCTCCTTGTTGTGGGTATACTTCATGGGTGTACCATCGACAGTGCCTAGATCCGGCAAGCCCGGGTGGCCCACAGATGGTGATGAGGCATGTGACCCATCGGGCGGCCCAGTTGCTGTTGATCATGAAGGAAGAAGCTTCTTCAAGAAGTCGCACGAACGGTAACGTAGTTCCCGGTGGATCAGCCGTGTAAAAGCGCCTCGGGCGGAACAAAGTGCACAATGCCGCCTCACGGCGATGAGCAACCGCCGCTAGTTGGCGGAACCGAGTGGAAGAAAATGATCTACTAGGGGCGAGAGTTGAACAGAAGATCAAGGAGTCAAATCCCTCGATCACCAGAGCAAGACTACGCTGATTTTCAAGATCAAGTGCGAGAGCGAGTCAACGT
>NC_061508.1:259768544-259783836 GCF_022539505.1 Lolium rigidum | reverse complement strand
AACGGTCCGATTTTCCGTGGCGGAAGGGCGCCAAGCGCGACGGACCGAAAAAATCGTCGTAGGACTTTGCCTGACGCAGTTTCCACAACAGAACCCATATCGTCGGGTTAGGCCCATAGGCGACGAAAAATACCCCTTAGCGGACGATTTTGAGACGTTGTCTATCAGAACTTTTCTTGTAGTGTTTGCCTAAAAAGTCCACCTTCAGGTTATCATCCGAACCCCTTCCAGTATTAAGTTGCAAACAACAGACAATTGCATTAAGTATGGTGCGTAATGTAATCAACACAAATATCCTTAGAAAAAACATTGATGTTTTATCCCTAGTGGCAACAGCACATCCACAACCTTAGAACTTTCGTCCATCGTCCCGCATTCAATGGAGGCATGAACCCACTATCTAGCATAAATACTCCCTCTTGGAGTTACAAGTATCAACTTGGCCGGAGCCTCTACTAGCAACGGAGAGCATGCAAGAACATAAACAACACATATATGATAGATTGATAATCAACTTGACATAGTATTCCATATTCATCGGATCCCAACAAACACAACATGTAGCATTACAAATAGATGATCTTGATCATGATAGGCAGCTCACAAGATCTAACATGATAGCACAATGAGGAGAAGACAACCATCTAGCTACTGCTATGGACCCATAGTCCAGGGGTGAACTACTCACATTGTTCAAAAAATCGGCCGAGATACCAATTTATCGTGAATCGGGTGGTAGCCGATAAGATTTTGGCATCTCGGCTAATTTATCGCCACGCCGATATTTCGGCCGATTTTCAGCCCGATGACCGATATTTTGGCCCATTTTGAGTGAAATTTCGCTGAAATTCGGGTTGGCAGTCGATATTTTCGTTCTATAGTCTTGTAGAACTATGCATTAGCTCAAAATTTCCATTTTTATTGATTCAAATGCAAGGAATCAAGGTAATACTTTTGTTCAATGCTTCAATATTATCTATACATAGCATATTATAGAGAATTTAGTGCCGAAAATTAGAATTTACAAAAAATTAAGCCGATAAATGGTCGACCGATAAAATCGATTAATCGTCCGATTAGCGATTAATCTCTATTTTGAGGCTGACCGATAAGTTAGCGATTCACGATTTCTTGAACATTGACTACTCACACATCAATCCGGAGGCGATCATGGTGATGAAGAGTCCTCCGGGAGATGATTCCCCTCTCCGGCAGGGTGCCGGAGGCGATGTCCTGAATCCCCCAAGATGGGATTGGCGGCGGCGGCGTCTCTGGAAGGTTTTCCGTATCGTGGCTCTCGGTACTGGGGTTTTCGCGATGAAGGCTATAAGTAGGCGGAAGGGCAGAGTTGGAGGCGGCGCGGGGCCCCACACCATAGGCCGGCGCGGCCCCATGCTGGCCGCACCGCCCTATGGGTACGTGCCCTCGTGGCCCCACTTCGTATCCCCTCCGGTCTTCTGGAAGCTTCGTGGAAAAATAAGACCCTGGGCGTTGATTTCATCCAATTCCGAGAATATTTCCTTTGTAGGATTTCTGAAACCAAAACAGCGAAAACGACAACTGGCTCTTCGGCATCTCGTCAATAGGTTAGTGCCGGAAAATGCATAATAATGACATAAAGTGTGTACAAAACATGTGAGTATCATCATAAAAGTAGCATGGAACATAAGAAATTATAGATACCTTTGAGACGTATCAATTCCCCAATGAAGACATTCACATGGAGGAAGAAAGTTGCCTCATGGCTAAATCTTCCGAGGTATCATCCCCTAACCCCTCTATGCCTAACATATCAAATGATTTAGGGGTTGATCATGCTAGTTTAAAAGTGAAACAAGAAATGCGAGATTTTGATGAGTTCATTCTTAACTTACAAGGTGACACTAAAAGGCATGTTTCAAATCTCATGATTCGTCTAGAACAACTAGATGATACTCTTGATAAAAAATGTCAAATAGAGAGAGAGGACTCTCTTGAAATACATGCTCTTAAAAATGCTCTTAAGGAAAGTCAAGAAACTATAGCTTCTCTTGAAGAGAGGCTAGAAATTCTTGAAGAGCCTCAAGATGAAATTAACAAGCTTACTAAAGCAAGAGATCTTGCTAGGGCTAAAGCAAAAGTGCTTAAAAAGGAAAAGGCCAAATTTGGTGTTGATCATGAGAAACTTGTGAAGGATCTAGATGAACTAGACAAGGCTCACAACGCTTTGAAGAGTGAATACTCTCTCCTCTCCAAGTCTAATGAGCAACTTCAAATTAGGCTTGCTTCATATGACATACCTAGTTCCTCTACCTCTTATTGTGATCATGCAAATATTGTTGAGGAAAATGCTAGGTTGAAGGATGAACTTTCTAAGGCCTCCTCTCCCCCAAAGTAAACTTTCTTTCGATGACCTTTTGAGTAAGCAAAGGTCAAACAATGGGAAGGAGGACCTTGGATTTAATTCCAAGGCAAAGAAGGCAATCAAGAAGAAGGCCAAGCCCGCACAAGAAAATAAGAAAGCTATCACTAATGGTGAAGCCCCTAAGGCCAAAACCATTAATGATGATGATGCGAGAATTGCTAACCCTCACTATGTTTTATTTAAAGATTACTATGGTGATGTCTATGCAAAATATGTTGGCCCATATGATGGTTATGTTGCTTGGTCTATTTGGGTCCCAAAGACCCTTGTTTCTAACAAAAGAGGACCCATTGAAAAAATGGGTACCTAAATCCAAGAATTGATCTCATATAGGACTATGCCGCCGGAGGTTAAAAATGGGTGCTTGATGGTGGATGCACAAGTCATATGACCGGCGGCAAGAATCTCGTCAAGGAGTTGAGGCCCAACATAAATAATATCATCGTCTCCTTTGGCGATAATTCTACATCCGAGGTATTGGGTTTTGGCAAGGTTGTGGTTGCGCACAACATTACTCTTGTGGATGTCATGCTTGTCAAAACCCTTGGTTACAATTTATTATCCGTTTCCGCCCTTGGCAAGATGGGTTTCACCGTCTTTATTGATAATGATATTGTGGTCCTCTTGTGGAGCAAGACTCTAAAAGTCGCTTTTGTTGGGTATCACGAACATAACTTGTATGTGGTGGACTTCTCGGGGGCCACCACCTGAAGTGCGATGTGCCTATTCGGAAAGGCGGATGTGGGTTGGTTGTGGCATCGCGGCTTGGCCCATGTCAACATGAGAACTTTGCAAAGTCTTCACAAGGGAACCATATTGTGGGACTAATGGAAAATGTTTATTTTGCCAAAGATCGTGTTTGTAGGGCTTGTGTTGAAGGAAAAATGCATGACTCTCCGCACCCAAGCAAGACTATCATCTCTTTCAAGAGGATCTTGGAGCTCCTTCATGTGGATCTCTTTGGTCCTACCACTCATGCAAGTTTTGGTGCGAGGAAATATTGCTTGGTAATTATTGATGACTATTCAAGATACACTTGAGTCTACTTTCTCAAGAAGAAAGATGAGACTCAACAAATCTTCATTGACTTTGCTACCGAGGTGCAACGTCAACACAACCTCCTTATAATGACAATAAGAAGTGACAACGGCTCCAAGTTCAAGAACTACACACTCAATGATTTTCTTAGTGATGGGGGGATGAGACATCAATATTTCGCTGCATACACCCCTCAACAAAATGGTGTTGCGGAGAGGAAGAACCGGACTCTTATGGATATGGCAAGATCTATGATGGCGGAATACAAATCCCGCTATAATTTTTGGGCCGAAGCCATTTCCACCGCTTGCCACTCTTCTAACCGGCTCTATCTCCGTAAGGGCTTGAACAAGACTCCATATGAAATACTCACCGGCAACAAGCCTAATATCTCATACTTCAAGGTGTTCGGGTGTAAGTGTTTCTATAAAATCAAAGGAGTCCATTTATCTAAATTTGCTCCTAAAGCTTTGGATGGTATATTTGTTGGTTACGGTGCCGAATCTCACACTTATAGAGTCTTTGATATATCTTCCAAGATTATCATCGAATCTTGTAGTGTGAAGTTCGAAGAAAATGATGGCTCCCAAGTGGGGCAAGTTGATGTTTCTGCAGGTGATGAAATACCTCAAGATGCCATAGTAAGAATGGGTGTGAGATTTTTCCGCCCCATTGAGGGACACGGTGTGGCGTCTCGGGAAGGACTATGCTCTACCACGGTGGAGCCCTCATGTTCTCAACATCAACAAACTCCATCTCTTGAAGCTAATGATGCACCGACCCAAGAACAAGAAGAAGACCCTCCCTCTAGTGTGCAAGATCAAGGACAAGATCAATCTAGGATTCATGATGGATCCGATGAGTATCCATTCAATATTATCCTCTCACCAATTAATGTCCAAGATCAAGCACATGATGTTGAGCACTCTCAAGAAATTGAGGAAGCTGAAGTTCAAGGTCAAGACGGGGACCCAAATGATCAAGTTGATCAAGTGATACCTCCAACGCCAAGAAGAACCAAGGAGGAGATCGAGGCCCGTCGTCTAGCAAGAAGAGATAGGAACTTGGAAATTCTTGGACACACTCATGATAAGGTCCTAAGTGATGTAAGAGGAAGAGTTTCCACAAGAAGGCAATTGGCTAACTTTAGCAATCATCATGCTTATATCTCCTTAGTGGAACCCAAGAAAGTATTTGAAGCTCTTGAAGATTCGGATTGGTTGGAAGCTATGCACGATGAACTCAACAACTTCGACAATCTAACTGTGTGCTAAGTGAGTGACAGATAAATAAAAGATATCATCTGATAATCTCGATCCACTCGAAAAGGAAGAAAAAGGAGGAAGCTGTAGTTTCCTTGGCCGGCACTGCCGCTGGAGTTGGGCCGACACTGCCGGTGGATGCACCCCTACACTGACGGTGGATGCACCCCGGCACTGCCGGCGGTCCAACCCCGGCACTGCCGGCCTGCCCTGTCGACCAGCTGAACCCTATGTCTTGGCCGGCACTGTCGCCGTCTCAGGGCCGGCACTGCCGCCGATACCGTTCCAACGGGCAGAAAAGCTGGTGGGATATAAAAAGGACCCTTCCCCTATGTTGGAAGGTTGCTCAAACCCTAAAGTCTTCCTCCACCATTGTTGAGCCACCAAGAACACCAAAATCGTCAGATCTCCTCCCTCAACCACCCAAATCCCTTGTGCTTTGGAGAATCGAAGGAGAAGACCCCGATCTACATCTTCACCGAAGCGATTTGCATTTCCCCCTCATTTTGTTGAGGGCCCCCCTTGCTAGTGTTCCTCTTTGGATCCCTAGTTGTTTGTTGTTGATGTATTCTTGTGATTGTTGTGTTGTTACAGATTTGGGAGCCTCCAATTTGGTTGTGGATGTGTGTCCCAAGAACCTTGTAAAGGCCCGATTTCCGCCTCGAGGAAATCCCTTAATGGAAGTGGGCTAGGCCTTCGTGGCGGTGCTCACAGGAGACCTGAGTGAAGCCTTCGTGGCGTTGGTCTGACTTTCGTAGCGACCACACACCTCCGAACGTAGACGTACCTTCTTGCAAAGGAAGGGAACTACGGGAATCAACTCCGTGTCTCCGCGTGCTCCATTCTTGGTTACCTCTATCCTATTATCTCTCCTATATATTGCGTAGCTATATCTTGCTTAGTAGTTGCCTTATCATATAAGTAAATTCACATAGTTGCATATCTAGAGAATTACCTTTGTGTCAAGCCTAAATTGAAAGAACTAAAAATTGGTTAGCACCTATTCACCCCCCCTCTAGGTGCGGCATACAATCCTTTCAATCATGTTGTTCTTCTACGAGTCATATTATTATAATTACTTTAGCATAACTAAAACGACTTATTGCATGCAATATATACTTTTGTTCCCTTCACACGACACACATGTTCGAAACATAGCATTTTGAAATCGATCCTCTTTTTGTGTTGCTCAAAAGCGTTAGATCTCATTGTGCTACATGCGCATGTATCATCTCGTTCTTACAAATCTATCATTTCATTGTCACCATCATCTGTCAAATTAGTCGGTGCCCTCAATTCAAGCATATACCTACGCTTCTCAATGTCCACTAGCGTTGATGTATTTTTCAACGGTCAGACACATGCTTGCAGGTTCATGATGTTGACCATCAAATGCATTCTATGTGGACATTAGTCATCTATTACTATATAATGTATGACATAGGGTGAAAACTAAGCGGCAAACTGTTATTATTTTTACTCCATATTATTGTTACATGTTTAATTTCATTAATAAATTATTCTGAAATTCGGCAACCTGTTTATGGTTTTAGTCAAAGTAAAAAAATCAAAACTTGAGATAGTATATGTGAATATACTTATGCTATTCACCTAGTTTATAATTTAAATCTTACATAGTGGCGTTGCAATGTAATTTTGTCGAAGGCTAAACGAACTGGCTATCTCGAGGTACGGACAAAGGAAATGCATACCCGTCCAGCTAGATTAATTAGCAATTGCTGACCTAAGCAATGATGTCATTGCATGAAATAAACCATCACGACTCTAAGTCGGGCTGCCTTAAAAAAAAACCGAAGGTACTATGCGTACGATGAATGGGAAACCGACTTTCGTACGACACTCGATTCAACGATGGTGCTCCATGCACCAGGCTGGTTCTCTGCATTTGTTGTACTCCCTCTATTTCTAAAAAATTTCTCAACTTTATCTGATTACAGAGGTATATTAATATATTTTAGTTACAGATAAATATGTATTTAGAAAAAATTGAGATTTTTGTTTGAAACATAGGAGGTACCAAAATATGACCGATATTGTCATATGTGTGCCATCCTTCTTTTTTAACATGGAACCGGGATCTAGTATTGTTTTCCATGTTTGGCGGTAACATTTGTCTAGATGAGCTACCTATAATTTCTTATCTTGGCCGATATAATCTAGATCCATCGTATAATTTGTGAAGCAGATTATTTAGTCTATGTTGAAGAGTGTGGTGTCGCTTACAAATAGTTGTCAATAAGTTCATTGTGGTTGTATAATAACTATCATTTATGTTTGTATTAGGATACCTTGTGTTGCTAGTAATTTTAGTCCCACCTTGTTGGCAAGTGGGCTGGAATGCTTGGAGCGACACAAGCAGGGACGGAGACAAGGGGGGACGAGGTGGGGGAGGGGGCTGCGCCCTATGCAGCTGATTTTACTTCGAACACAAGCCATGACAGATCCTTATTTGTGTGATTTTACCTAGTTCTGCCTCCCTCATACTAAGATTGACCCCTTATATTTCATTACTGGCTCCGTCCCTAGACACAAGTGTATGTGGAGCTGGACCTGAGACGGTAACAATTGATAGCAGTGCTAACACCGCCATGCTTGTCTAGGGGTATACCTGTCCATACATCGGGCCGGGCCGAGGAAAGCTTGAATGTGAAAAACTAGGCCCGAGCCCGGCTCGGCCAAAAGCCTTGTTGACTCGCTTCTTCGTTAAACGCTATTTTCGCACTACATAGCCGGGCCAACTTTTTTAGGCCCGGGCCTGACAATTTTCGGTCAGGTCAGGCTGCGTATGGCCAAATATGTTGGGAGCTTCCTAGGGGATGAGCTCTTAGGATACCTATGTTCCTAGTGAATTTAGTCACACCTCGCTAGCGGGAGGGGTCTATTAGCTAATAAGGGAAAGTAGCCATTCTCCCACCATACCAATCTTTTGGGAGCTCTCTCCTTGTGAGCTAGGCAAGATGCCCCAAACAACCGAAACGCGACACAAGTGTGTGAAGCTAGACCTGAGACGTGAGAGACTACATGTTTTGGCAATATGACTTTGTGGTTGATATTTAACCGGGACATTCGATGCATGTTTTCATTGCTTTCGTGGGTTTTACTTTTTGGTTTTAACACGAGGTTTCGCACGCAGTTTCACGGGAATTCATACCGGCTCAACTGCTCAAGTCATAAATTGGTGGTTTATGTAATTTTTCATGTTTAGCCTATCAGAAAACTAGTCTAAAGTCCAACAACTCGCACTTAAACCTTATGAATTCGGCCTTTCCCGTTAAACCTACGGAAGATGGGAAGAGACAAAGCTTATGATCTAGAATGAGCATTGTTGTAGATCAAAGATCCACATGTGTTTTCACCGGAATTATGTTCCAATGTGATGAATACTTTTTCCCTTGAAACATATGGCGCCGGGGCAATGGGTCCACGAACACCGGGCACCTACCATATCCACCCTGCCGAGCCAGGCCATCGATATACCGATTCCACGCGTGGCCACGGCCGAAATCTCGCCGCAATTTACAGGTACGGTTTCTTCTTCTTTGGCAGAATTTTACATGTAGTACTGGGATGAGTTTCATCTCGCTGCAATTGCAGAAATGTACTGCTCCTACTTCCATTAACCACACCAACACAACTCACAGCCAACCAGACGCCGTATAAAGACTGAATGAAGAGTTAAAGCTAACAACAGTTGTTAAGCAACTGGTAATCCCTTGCTCAACGTCGGGTGGGCCCGGCGTGTCAGCGCCTGCTTTATTAGACAGACCGCACGGCGTGCCGCATTATTTGTCACGCCAAAGCAGCAGCGCACCATGGATGATGCCACGGGAGAACGTGACATGTAAACAATTCCGCGGGACAATGACAGGTGGGTCCCACGTATTAATCATTTCCCATTGATTAGGCCCCCAGGAAACCTCAGAAATTACCCAAACGGGCTGCTTCCATTTCCGAAGATTTTCAGATAAAGAAAGTGGGGGAAAAAAATGGGAGAGAAAAAGACGAAAAGATTGGGGCCGAACCAGAAGCAGAACCAAAACCTAGACGAACCACACAGCGAGGTGGTAGTAGATAGACAGAGGGAGGAGGTAAGAGGCGGGCGGGACGAGGCCAAAACAGACCAACCAAACCCTAGCTCACCTCGCCGTCCATGGAGGCGCCGCTATGACCCTCCGCCGTGGCCACCGTCTGGACGTGGGACCGATTGGCCCGGGAGGAGGAGGATGGCGGCCAGATCGGGCGATCCGCCGGAGCCATCGCCGCCGCCGCCGACGGCGGCGGCGGCTGCTGCCGCCGGCGGCGAGATCTGGGGGACCCTCGAGGAGCTGCTGCTGGCGTGCGCCGTGCGCCGCCACGGCACGGCGAGCTGGGAGTCGGTGGCGACGGCGGTGCAGTCGCGGACCAGGCCCTCCGCCGCCGCGCGGCTCTCGCCCAACAGCTGCCGCCTCCGCTACCGCCTCCTTCACCGCCGGTTCGCCGCCGGCGCCGACGACGACGAACACGCGGAACCAGACGCCGCCGACGCGTGGGTGGAGGAGCTCCGGAAGCTGCGGGTCGCGGAGCTCCGGCGCGAGGTCGAGCGATACGATCTCTCGATCGGGTAAAAAAACCAACAACCGCAGCCCCGAAAAATTAAAACCAAGAAGAAAAACTTCAAAACGCCTTTAGCCTCATCCTGTTCGTTCGGAGCGGCCTCTCGCGGGCCGTCCGATGCCGATCGCTCGGCCGATATTATTATTTCTTCGAAAAGAAATGCTTATTTATTTTTCGTTGGCACGGCCAGGTCGTTGAAATCAAAGGTGAAACGGCTCAAGGAGGAGCGGGAGCGGGGCCTCGCCGGCGAGGCCGCGCCGGCGTCCAAGAAGGAGGAGGAACGCGAGGCGGCGAACGGGTCGACGGAGGAGGCCGGCGGGGAGAACGGGGTCTCCGGCGAGCCGTCCGGCCGGTCATGCAAGGAGTCGACCTCGTCAGATCTGAAGCCGCCGCCGGGGCACGACTCCGGCGGCGCCCCTGCCGACGGCGAGCCGGAGTTGAAAGAGGAGCCCACCGATGTCGTGGTGGCCGCCGCGAAGAAGGAATCGTCGGGCGAGTCGGTGGCCGGGTCCAAGGAAGCCGACGCGGAGAAGGAGAGCAGCGACGTGCAGAGCGCGGCCAGCCCTTCGCGGCGGCGGCGGCGTCGTCGGCTGCGGAAGGTCGGCGGCGGCGAGCTGGCTTCCGCGTCGGCGCCCGTGTCCCTCCCGGCGGCAGAGGCCGAGCCGCTCCTCGCCTTCCTCGAGTCGGTCAGGACCAGCAAATCGGGCGCCGTGTTCGAGCGACGGCTCGAGAGCCAGGTAATTTTTTTGTCCCGTTTCGATTTCATTTTCGGAAAGAAATCTCTCATTTTTCATTTCCCACCCTATCACCTTTTCTTACCCTCGTTAAAAAAACCGTAAATAAATGCCATAATTCCCATCTTGTTCACCGAATTTTTTGTGTTGGTCAAGTTAATACACAAACACTTCCATTTGAGATCCGTCGATCGCCCGTACGTAATCACGAGACAATTAATTTGATTAGGTACGTAACAAATACTCCTCCAAACTTGACACGGTTGCTTGGCTTCCAAACTCGGAACACTCCTCGTCTCGGCGAGGCAGGGAAGAAATTTCTTGGAGGCTTGCTGTTCGCAGTTTCGCACGGCCTCGTCTCGTTGGGTACGTACCGGCACGAACGCGATCGATCTGGACCGTCCAATACGTGGTGATGAGCTGGAGATAAGTGGTGGGTCAAGGTGGGGAGGCGGTGCGGGAGGGCCTCGTGGTGGGCCCTGACACGAACAACGATGCCCTCTTTTGTTGTCGATCACGTGTGGGTCCAGATTGTCGGCCACTTGGTAGTAGCTGCCGCCTGCCCCTGCCACACAGACTACGCAATCTAGCTTTCTCCTCCAAATGGGTGGGCTACTATTTTTTTTCACAAAGAAAAAAAAAGCAAACAAATCGTGGTCTCACATGCGCACTGTGCTGATTTTTCTATATTTGAAGTTGATTTTTATGCTTAGCCTTTTTTTTGGTGGCTTTCTTTCTACTCACCGACCGACCGTAACCAATTTTCAGGAGAGCGGCGAGTACAGGGGAACCATCAGGCGCCACGTGGACCTGGAGATGATCAGATCCAGGCTGGAATCTGGTGGGGCCGCCGGTGGGCCAGGCAGCACCACGTGCTACGCGTCGGCCTCCGAGTTCTACCGCGACCTGCTCCTGCTCTGCGCCAACGCGCTCGTCTTCTTCCCGCGCGGCTCTCCGGAGCACGCCGCCGCGACGAGGACCCGCGCTCTCGTCTCGAAACGCATCTCGGTGGACCTCCACAAGGACGGCCCCGGGACGTCGGGGAAAGACGCTGCCGCAGGTGCCGTCTCGAAGAAGCCCAAGGCTGACGCTGAGGTCGCCGGTTCGCTACTCGAGAAGGCCGCGCCGATCATCGTCTGTCGGAAGCGGAGCTCCATTGCGAAGGCTGCGGCGGCGGCTGCTGGTAAGGAGGAGAAAGTGGAGAAGGGGGACACGGACGACGACGAGGAGGAGGAAGACGAGGGCAGGAAGAAGGGAGGTGCCAAGGACAAAGCCAGGGGGGTGAGGACCAACAAGGGCCGGGGCCCTGCCAAGAGCTCTGCTCCGAATCAGAAGACAGGGAAGGTTTCCGAGAGCGCCGCCGCTGCTGAAGGGACGAAGAAATCCGATAAGAAGGGTGGCAGCAGTGGCAAGCCGGCGGCAGCAGGTGGCGTCATCAAGAAGCGGAACGCGGTGGACTTCCTGAAGCGGATGAAGCAGAGCACGGTGCCCTCAACGGAGAGGGTTTCACTTTTGGAGACGCTGAAGCTCTCTGCGGCGACGGAGCAGAAAAAGGCCGGCAAGGGCGAAGCCAGGAAGGACCCTGGCAGCTCCTCTGGCTCCAAGAAGTCTGCTGCTGCCACAGAGTCAGGGTCGGGCGGGAGGAGAAGCGTCGGCCGGCCGCCGAAACGGGCCGCCGCGCCTCCGACGCCACCGCCCTCCAAGAGGGCCAAGGAGGACCGGCCGACCAGGAAGCGTGGTGGGAAGAAGTGATCGGGTGGGAGGCGTCAGGAAATGTGTACATTTTGTAGGGCGGTAGGAACTTCTGGAGCTTTTGATTCCAGTGTTGTAGGAGGAGGGGGAAACGATGATGGATGGGTTTTGTTTTCTTGGCTGGGGGCCGAACGGAACTGGCTCGCGCGCGTCTCTCGTCTTGTGGTACTTGGGAGAGGGCAGCGACGGCGTTCCCCTGAAAAACTGTTGTCCTGTATGTTTTTGGACTAGACTTTTGGAGCTTTTTATACTAGAAAGCAGAAACGATCAAAGGATTGAAATAGCACTCACTTGTATTCATGTCATGTCATGTCATGTGCACAAACGTCTCCAAATGATGCAAGCAAATGGAATAGTAAAAAAACTTGTATTTTTGTTGACCTGTACTCACATACGGATGCAGCAAATATTTTAGCTTTAGCTTATCACATTTCAATATTCTGGCAAATTAAGTGATAACCGAGCCCACAACTGTATTCAGAAAATAGAAAAGGAACTTTTCCATTTGTTAGCTCAGCTCATATCATTTCAATGTTCTTGCAAAATTAAATGATATCGAGCCTATGTACAACTGTATCCAAAAAAATAAAAATAAAACTTTTGCTAGAAATGCAGCAAATATTTAGCTAAGCTCATTCCATCCCTCCAAATGCCCAATTATCTATAGACTCAATGGGCCCTCTGGAAGAGGAGCACCAGGCATTAGAATACGAGCTTTCTTCTCGTTTAATCCCAGAGCTTACTCACAAGAATTCTAAACATGTTTACTCCACACCTTTTTTATACTTTTTAAAAAAGATTAACTAATCTAAATTTAAAGAAAAACAAAAAGTAATTCCATTGAATTCTATTAGTATTGATCAATAGAATTGCCTTCTAGAACATATCATTGTCTCAAAAGGCCAATATACATACAATATTGGACATGCAACTTTTGCCAAAACAAGAATTTGAGTAGTAAGCGGCATCCACTCCGAGTTATGAGTAAGTGGATCCATTTTGTTTTTCTTTCTTTTTCAAATTTTGGTATTTAGGAATTTATAGAATGCTCTTATTTTTCCTTTTCTCCATATGATATGTCGGTATAAAAGGATCTTATTTTTTCACCAATTGTTCTCGCGTCATTTTCTGTACAAGATGTTAGATCGCCGTGGGAAACTTCCAAAATAAGTAACGGTTACCGGTTATTATCCTTGGCTTTCTTTAGGAAGCGTGTCACTAAAAAGGTAGACGAACCGGAATCACGTCTGAGGGGATTCACACTACTTTCTATTCCTACATCAGATCCATGGCACGTATTTCCTTATTCATCGTTGCCGACTCTTTCATCTTCATAATGAGAATTTAGATGTCTGAACCCAGCGGCGGAATGATGACTAGCGCTCAAGAACAAGCAAGGGAGGCGTTGCTTGTTGCTTTATTATCACTTTATAGAAGTGGAACCTCCAAGCCTAAAAACCTCAAACACACCTGCACACTCGTTTTTTCACTGTTGGTTCTCGTGCCATTTTCTTTAGATCACCGTGGGGAACTTTCAAATAAGTAATGGTTACTGGTCAATTATTCAAACAAACCCTTTGATGACTTATCTTCTGCCTTTCTTAAGGAAGCATGTCACCCGAACCGGAATCACGTCTGAGGGATTCACACTAGTCCTATAGCTGGTCGATTGGCGCGGATTTCCGATCGATTCCATATTTATTGTTGCCGACCCTAACATCATCATAAAGAGAATTGAGATGTATGAACCCAACGGCGAAATGAATGACTAGCGCTCAACAAGTAAGGGAGTTGTTGCTTGTTGCTTTATTATCACTTTAGAGAAGTGGAACCTTTGAGCTTAGAAATGTCAAACACAACTGCACACTCATTTTATTCCAATACTCTTGCAAAATTAAGTGACATTGAGCCTACAACAGCATCCAATAAATGGGGATTTTTTTCCATTTTTTTTTTAGCTTAGCTCATATCATTTCAGCATTCTTGCAAAATTAAGTGACAACTAAGTTTACAATTGTATTCCAAAAAACGAAAACAAAATCATGGTAACAATTTGGTGAGCGTGGATCTTTTTTTATTCTTCCATTTTTCTTTTAGCTTAGCTCATATCATTTCAGCATTCTTGCAAAATTAAGTGACAACTAAGTTTACAATTGTATTCCAAAAAACGAAAACAAAATCATGGTAACAATTTGGTGAGCGTGGATCTTTTTTTATTCTTCCATTTTTCTTTTAGCTTAGCTCATAACATTTCTGTATTCTTGCAAAATTAAGTGACAACTGAGTCTACAATTGTATTCCAGAAAAAAGAAAACAAAATCATAATACAAATGCGGTGAGCGTGGATCGAACACGCGACCTTCAGATCTTCAGTCTGACGCTCTCCCAACTGAGCTATCCCCGCAACTGTTCAAATATTGAAAGGAAATTTAATCACACGTAATCTTCGTACGATTTTTTCGTCCTGCAGCCACCGTAAGGGAACCACGTTTGTGCCATGTTTGGTCAAGGACATTATCTGGGACATGTTCGGTTGATGTAATTTTTTTTTACCGTATCTTGGCTCTTAGTTGCTACAGTCTAATGGCAACACTACTCATATTTTGAATCCACAAAAAAATAACACTTATTTTCATGGCACAACTGAGAATAGCTCCAATTGTTAGATTTTTTTGGCGCATCATGCTGATTTTTTTTTTTGAAACAAGACAATTTTTTACCATTTTCACTTGATTAAGGAGAAGTTTTTTAGAGGTCTTACAAGCCACGTCTTGACCAAAAGGCCAAGGTAAAGAAAAAGAGGTATACTCTCAATCTCTCTTTTTTTTTGCGAAAAAGGAGTAGATAATATTAAACCACGATTCTTACAGAAAGACCCAGCAAGAAAAGCAAAATTACAAAGAAGTCCATTTGGATCTCGTCTTCGTAACCGACGAGCAAGCCGTGCCGATGGCGCGCTGCCGCTACACCTCCCTTTGACCTTGGATCGGAGGTGGCCCTCTACAGACGGGAAGTCATCGAACCTCGAACTCCGAAGAGCCTCCACCTTGCACCGTCAACTCCGACGTCGTGGTCAACATCACCAACACCTTGAAGATCTTCAACACCCGGAGCCGTCGTCTCACGGACTCCAGCGAGGGATGGCCGCGCTCCACCACTCCAGCGAGCCGCGAGCACGACAAGGCCGGCAGATCCGCGGCAGAACTCCACCGGAGCGCCACCATCGGAGAAGAGGACCGCCGCCCGCAAAAGCCACTCCGGTCGCGCCGCCACCTTCTCAACGCCGCTGGCTAGCACCCAACCTAAACCTACACTATATACACGCCAAGATCCGTCGATTCCCCGTCCTCCCGCCGCCGGAGCGGTCGCCGGAGGGCGAGGAATCGAGCGGATCGAAGACGGCGAGGTGGATAGGATGGGGGGTTCAGAAAATCTCCTTTCTCTACTGTAGACGGGGAAAGGTGAGAACCAAGGTTTCCTCTTCTTTC
>NC_061508.1:259701230-259768444 GCF_022539505.1 Lolium rigidum | reverse complement strand
ACTCTCAATCTCTCATGACAATATATTACTTAAGGCCTTAGCCCCGGTGAGGCACCACGTCGCTACCTTGTTCTTGATTTTTTCCACAAGCATGGTGGAAGTTATGGATTGGTTTCAGAAGATGCGACTATTCTCGACTGCCCTATTTTGTGAATCATCTCACCCCAACAATCCTTAATTGTGTGCATATCTTCCCAATTTGTAGGGTCGACATCGTATTGGCCAAGCCAAAGCTTCAAGTTGGACCACACGCTAATGGTGAAGCGAAATTTGAAAAGTATGTCGATTCTTGGTGTTGGTTAAAAAACTTGCATAGGCCTCAATTATATCTTCCGCTTTGTTCAAGTCTATTTGCCGCCCAAACTCGATTTTGAGAGATCAACCATGCATGCAAAGATATTGCACTTGGGAGGTCCACATGGTTTTCAAACCAAAGAAGGCATAAGAGAGTTTGAGAGTCTCAAAAGTTATATCTTGTAGGCCGACTTGGCGGAGTAGGAACCATCATTGCTGAACTTCCAAAGGTTCTTCTCCGCAGGGACCACCTCCAAATGAACATTGGTGAGTTTTTACCAGAGCTTGTAGAATTGTCCAATGTGATCCATGCATGTTTGGGCCACCATCAGTAGTGATTTAGGTGACCCCAAAATCATTTTGCATGTCTTTGTGAACCGTGCATTTTCTTTTTCGAATGACCAAAAATTAGTGGGGCAATGTCCTTTGGCCGCATACCATCAAGCTAAGTAGCTGCCAAAAAAATGCCTTCTTTCCATTTCCATTGGCTACTTTAGTCGCAGCTGCGAAGAGATCATGATCATGAGGTGTCCAGGGGTTCCCGAAGCTGGCCCATGCCTTAGGGATGTACATCAGTGGCGGACACAGGAAAAAAATTGTGGGTGTACACATTTCAAAAAAATCCCAGTAACCCATGTTGTTGTGGATATACTTCATAGGTGTACAAATGATCCGATTCAGGCAAGCCCGGGTGGCCCACATATGGTGGTGATGGCATATGGCCCACCGGGCGGCCAAGTTAATGCTGATCAAGATGGAAGATGTCCAGCCCAGGGACAAGGAGCCGTATCCCAACCGACCTATGAAGGTAGCCGGAACCGAACCGACCTACTGAGGTAGCCGGATACATGGAGGCCCATGAAGGTAGCCGGATGCTTGGAGGTCTATGCCAGGTGTCAGATCCATGAAGACCCACGAAGGAAGCTGGATTCATGACGACAAGTTAGGAATAAGTGGATCCTTGACGTACACGACAATGTAATATTCCGTACTTAGGCAACTTGTATTCCGGGTAGACTCTCCGTAGAAACCCTAGATCCGAGCGCCTTTATAAGCCAATTGATTCACAACATTGTACATTAATACATTTTTTTCAAATGTGGATTGTTCCAATACGATGAAATATACCATAAATAAGGATTTACATCACTAGGAGACATGTGATTTCGACGAGTGGAAGCCAGACTGGAGGAGGCGGGTGAGGGGAGGCCTGGCCTCCATGGGGTTCAAACCAAACATTTCCATAGATTTCTGATTTGGTAGGTCTATATGAGTCAAATGAACTCAACAAAAGTTGAATCGAGAATTTGGGAGTAACTGGAGTGTAGATTTAGCTACATTGTTCTATATTTATAGTGAAATTCGCTAAGAAACATTATTTTCAAGACATGACCATTTTTTATTATTCATGGAACAATTCTTTTGAAGCGTAAGGATTTTCTAAACATCCACGAACTATTCTTCCAAGACTCCGTGAAAAAAATCAAGACATTAACCTTTTTAACATCCGTGAAATATGCATATTTTTTTGGGTCATGGACCATTTTTTCACAAGACATGAACCTTTTATATTTGCAATCTGATTTTTTTTAGCATGAATGAACCCTCGTTTAATAAACGTGTGAGAGAGACGGGCCCTAGTGATTCAAAGTTTGGAAGGGATGCGTGGTGAATTTTTCGATTGGCAGGATGGAGCCAAAATCACAAAACCGTGGCTCAGGAACCAAAAGGGGTTTTTGCCGCTTTAGTCGTTTTATTTCCAGATTAAAGTGAACGGGCGAATTCAATCGAATGCTCTCCGGAGACGAGACTCTACTTGGAGTGCGGTGCTTTCCTGGCGAGGCACCAACCCAACTCTACTTTCCCAAAAAGAGATGGCGTCGTCGCGGCGGGAGACGACGGTGGGAGCGCCGTGGAGCAGGCTGGACGGGCAGGTGGTGCTGGTGACGGGCGCCTCCTCCGGCATCGGCCGCGAATTCTGCCTCGACCTGGCGCGCGCCGGCTGCCGGGTCGTCGCCGCCGCTCGCCGCGCCGACCGGCTCCTCTCGCTCTGTGACGAGATCAACGCGTCTGCCTCGGCGGCCGGCGCAGGACCCCGGGCGGTGCCTGTTGAGCTCGATGTCGCCGCCGGAGGGTCCGCTGTCGACGCGGCAGTGCAGAGGGCCTGGGACGCCTTCGGCCGCATCGACGTCCTGGTCAACAACGCTGGCCTCCGAGGTAACCAATTTGCTCTACGGGGTTCACACCCCGTGCGAACCTTTGTCTATTGATTTATGCAATTGTCATATCTGAAATAATTTAAGGGTCTGATTTTGATCTCCAAATGCTGTCAAATTAAGCTCAGATATGAAATAGTTTCGAGCCAATACCAAAACTACGAACATGCTCTTAGTAAAACTGTTAATGGGTATTAGGTTTTTGTTACTGAACCTATTACTTGTTGCCCTCAATGGATGTGTAAGAGTGGTGTCCTTGCATACTTCAGGAGGTGTTCACTCGCCACTGGATTGGCCTGAGGATGAGTGGGATAAACTCATCAAGACGAACCTTACAGGACTATGGCTCGTCGCCAAGCATGTATGTAGGCGCATGCGGGATGCCAAGATAAAGGGTTCAGTAATTAACATTTCCTCTGTTTCGGGTTTGAACCGTGGCAATCTGCCTGGCTCCATTGGATACGCATCGTCCAAGTCGGCTGTGCATTCCGTCACGAAGGTAATATCCTTACTACCCAGTCAAAGGCTTGTCGAATTATTGTGCTTGTAACAAGCTATATTTGATATGCTGGTGCAGCTCATGGCTTTGGAACTGGGAGCGCATGGAATTCGAGTGAACTCCATTGCGCCTGGAATCTTCCAGTCAGAGATAACTGCTCCTCTGTTGCAAAAGAGATGGTTGAAAACAGTCGTTTCAAAGATCGTGCCACTTAAGGTCAATGGCACTACTGATCCAGCATTGACATCGCTGGTTCGTTATCTCATCCATCAAACGTCGTCATATGTAACTGGCAACATCTTCGTTGTAGATTCAGGTGCTTCCTTACCTGGTGTTCCAATATTCTCTTCTCTGTAATCAGTTACTGGAGCTAAGGTGGGTATGTGCAATAAGCAATAAAAACTAGTGCCTTGATCTGTCTGTACTGTTAAGCATGTACTCACATAACATGTTATACTCTGAAGACCGCTTCTCTTTTGTTCTGTCATGTCAAGCATAGTATACTTAAGAATTATTTCTAAATATAATAAAATCTACATGGACAGTGTCACTACATTGTTGGCTGTAAAAGCATCTTCCTTGGAAGGTCACTATTCCAATAGTTCTAAATGCTCGTGCTATATATATATGCACATCATCATGATAGTATATGAGGGTTGTAACGTCAGATATATATTATTTTCGCAGCCGGTTTTCCTAAGAAAATTATCCAGGTAACATTCTTTTATATATATATATATATATAGAATGCAGGTAAAATTCTGATCACAATACTACATACTAAATAAGAAAACGCAAATGACCCAGGAATACAGTGCAGTTATTGCAGTAATGCTTTGCATGCTAGGTTTAATATGGATTGGATTACACGAACGAAATTCACGATAAATGGAGAAAAGAATCGATTCCTGGCAGTTCTAGCAATCACATTTATAATAAAAAATACCATCGTGGAACCAAAATTTCTCTAGAATATGTGAAACAAATAACAAGCTCACAAACTTTGCTACAGTTTAAATGACCAGGGTAGCTTGAAAGAAAATACCAAATAATAAGTTCGCTAATGTTACATACTGAAACATCCAGATTCCGTGCATATCATTCAAATAAAATGTGGCAATCAAGCCTGCAAGATGCCATCCTCAAATCTCATAATGCATTCCAACCTGTAAGGTTTTGCCAGGAGCTATCTTTAGACTGGACATGTTGGACCTGAAGTTCTTTTGCAGGAACCTGTAAAGGTTATTAATAACGAAGCGCTTGAAACGGTTTCGTCCGGTGCCCATCTTTAGAATAGTCCTTCCAAACACAAAGGTTGTTCCATTTGTGAAAGCTGAATCCAGCAGTAAGGTCTCATCATTATTGTCAGCAATTTCCTTGAGAGAGGCAACAACTAATACAACAAAATCGTCATCATCGATGTTGTGTTTGTCCATGTAGCCATATTGGAGTATGCACCTGTAAACACCGACATGATCCAGTTTGTCTACGAGGAAGCGCTCTTCAGGAAGGATGAATGTCACTGGAAGAATCCTCACGGTGACAAACACCGTCACTTCACGGATGGAACCCGTATGCCGGACATAGTGGCGCACAATTGGTGGAATGCCATTCATTAAGTCAGTGCAAAAGATGCATATCCCAGGTACCTTGCTGCTCATCGTTACTATTTTAAGGAATTCCTGCCTATCCACCAAGTTGGCTGCTTCATATTCATTCTTTTTGCGTCTCCCATAAGTCCATGAAGTTGTTATTGAAAGGAAAAATGCTGTAATTACAAATGGAACCCAGCCACCTTGTAAGACCTTGTATAGAAGTGAGGTCATGTAAATGACTTCGATGGAAAAGAAGACACCACAACACAGAGCAACTAGTAGAATATGCCACTGCCAGACTATAACCATGTTAACTGACATCAGGGCTGTTGTAAAAAGCATAACAAATATCACCACAGTTCCTGCAAACAAAAGGAAAGAACTTCCAATCAGATGGCAACTAACGCATTTAGTACCAATTGCACCCATCCAAATAGTCTTTGCTTTCTTGTTTCTAGCAGAATACTATGGTATGCTACTCCATTCTTAAGAGCCCAAGTACCAAACAAACTATTAGGTATTTTGCGTGTTACGATTTTTATGTTCACAAAACATGGAAATTAGAAATAACATGACCAGATGCTAGGGTGCTCACCAAAGGCTTGCCCAATCTGTGGCCCCCCTTCAAAGCCAACAGTAATCAAGATGCACACGATCATCAAGAAGTAGTTGACCTCTGGAGAGTATACTTGACCTTCATATTTTTCTGAGGTATGCTTCATGGTAACCCTCGGAAAACAGCCTAGTGCAATTGATTGCCGAATGATGGAGAAACTGGCTGATATTAATGACTGGCTGGCAACAATAGCAGCTAAAGTAGCTATGATAAACATGGGCCAGAATAAAGGTTCTGGGGTGCTACTGTAAAACGTTGTGCTGAGCATAGAAGGGTTCTTGATCAAAAATGCTGCCTGGCCAGCATATGCAAGGATCATTGATGGATAAACTATTGCCGAATATGCCAGCTGCATGGGGGAGGAAGGAACATAGTTAGTACTTGTACTTTTCTTACCATATCAATAGCCAATTATCATTTACCTGAATCGATGATTTATTGAAATGACCCAAATCAGCAAACATAGCTTCAGCACCTGATTATGATCACCGGTATAATAGTCATTTAAGGAGGTTAAGCAACAGAAAACTAAATAACTAGATATATAT
Source organism: Lolium rigidum (assembly GCF_022539505.1). Lineage (NCBI taxonomy): Eukaryota > Viridiplantae > Streptophyta > Magnoliopsida > Poales > Poaceae > Lolium > Lolium rigidum. The sequence continues at coordinate 259,762,676 of NC_061508.1, read as the reverse complement.
CCTTTGAGTGTGAAGTAACATGAGAAGTCGAATTTTGTTGCATGCTTTTATTCAAACTGAAAAAGGTTCTAGTTGAAGTAAATTTCTAACCTGTTATGCATAGAACCACTGCTCCAAGTTCCTCCCAGGCTGCCTTTTTGTTTCTCGAGAAGAAGGTTATTATGTATATTGGATTCCAGGCTTTCAGAACGGATGGATAATACTTGATGATATTGTACAGTCCAATGAATGCAACAAATACAAACCATAAGAGCATAATAGGAGAGAAGGCGAAGCTGACTTTGCTCGTCCCAAATCTCTCGCAAACAAACAGAATGATCAAGATGATCACGCTTAGAATGACAACATGCTCTGGTGCAAGCAAACAAATCGTTATTGTTTTTCCTTGCCATACAAAGTAGAACTGTGTTGGCTAAAATAGCAAGAAAAAGAGAGTCTATAATACGGTAATAAAGAAATCAAATAATCAGCTGTTACCTTGTGTTATGCGATCAGATCTTGTTTGGATACCTTGAACAGCTGACAGAACTGATTTTTTCATATACAAATATAAACATCAGGACAATCAAACGAGAACTAAAATTACATTACTGAGCACTCTTGAAGTGGCAATAAGAACGGAAAAGTTGGATGGATATACTGTGTACCTGAGATGGCTGGAGTGAGAGCACCATCACCCATCACCATGGAAGTCGCACACAGGACCATATAGGTGATGACTGCCTGTGCTAGTGTGCTTTTTTCCAAGAAGTCCCGCATCTTAGATGGTAGTTTACTCTTCTTACTGTGGAACTTCAGATTAATGTCAGATACCAATCGTGTGACTGGCATTGGCATGCTTCCCTTGAAATTCACATGCTGCCGCAAAAGCGAGTACAGGGCAAAGGTGCCACCTTCAGGAAATAAGCGCGAGTGTAAGTATGCTCCGAAATCCAAATGTGACCTATATATATTTTTGGCAAGCAGAAGGAAATGGAATTTTGAAAAGCGTTTTATACTTTCGTAGAGTAATTGAGCTTGTAATATACCGTTGATAAATAGTTGTACTGTGGCAGTCTAGCAGAAGTATTTTCTCTTACATTTTTTTGTGTGCTACTTTCACAGGTCGTGTGTTCAGGCTTGTATGGGGATTTCTGCTAGGCTAGCTTCTATGTTACATTTGAAGTTATTTTCGTACGGTTTTTCTGGCAATCAGCTGTGGTTACTGAGTAGCAGTTGAGTTCAACATCACAAGGAGGAGCAACACAAAATAATACTACCTCTGTCCATGAAAGGATGTCGCAAGTTGTCTAAATTTAGATGTATCTAGACACTCTTTAGTGTATAGATACATCCGAATTTAGACAAATCTCTCACATTATTTTATGGACGGAGGGAGTGTAACATTTCACATTGCAGTTCCAGTTCTGAACTGTCTAGCTACATTCCTGATTTACCATCTATTTCAGCTAGGGTTGGTATAACAGGGGAATAGAACACCGGGTTCCCATGAAAAAACATAATTTTACCTTAAATATACTGCTTTCATTTTTCATTTTGTCTTATTACTTTTAGGCCCACAAAGATCATTTTCTAGTTTGAAAAGGGGTCACATGGCACCCAACTTTTTTTTTTTCGAGAGTAAACATGGCACCCAATATTCAACATCATATCTGGAGCGTTGCTGCTGACATAGGCCAAAAACCGGTTCTGATTTTTCCAATCTACTCTACTATCAGAATTCAGCCAAAACACTCATATCCGGTGTTCTCGCCCACGCAGTTTCCATCGATGATTAGGAGATTAACATGTGCTGAAGATCGAGGTAGTAGTAAGTTACCTTCTCCGTGATCGTCGGCCCGGAGGACGATGAACGTGTACTTGATGAGGCCGATCAGGGTGAGCGTCCAGAGGATGAGGCTGAGGAGGCCGAGGAAGTCGTGCTCCCCCGGGTTCGGCAGCTTGACGGACGAGTACACGTAAAGCGGCGACGTGCCGAGGTCGCCGTACACGATGCCCAGCGACTGGTAGCTCAGCACCCCTACCTGCAGCCACGTGAAGTCCTGTGCCATCGCCGGCCACGCGCGGCGTAGATCGGTCGATCGGTCGCATCAACAGATCAGAAATGTCGACGAGTTTGCGAGGTTTTAGATCAGGGACTGCTCGTATGCGTACCAGGGGCTTGCGGTGCTCCATCTTGTAGGAGTGGCTGAAGGTGCGGCGCGCGCGGCAGACGTCCCCGTCGCCGGCGTCATCGTCTTCGTTCGTGGAGCTCCTCTCGTCGATGGCCGCGACGGCGGCGGCGCTCATCTGGACCACGACGTCTTCGGCCGGCGGCTGGTGCTCCATTGCGCGACCTGGATATCCGATCAATCTCAGCTGAAAGGAGAGTTCGTTCTCACTTCTCAGGATTTAATAGAGGCTGGGGCTACTCACTCGGGGTTTTAGGAGCTGGTAGTTATAGTTTGTTAGTTTGTTAGCATGCAAATAGCCCAACCGCGTGCCTACAATCTTCCTCTCCTTGTTGACCAGCGCCCAATATGCCGAGTGAGACGCCGGTGTGGCCGTGTGGGGCAAAGGATTTCGGTGCAAAATAGAGTAGCACCATTGTAAGCAATCTCCTTGCTAGTGGTTGAATCATGATCAAAATATTGCGAAAGAAAGTGAAATGTGGGCCGGAGATTTTCCGTTATTTTTTAAGGGGGTTCAGTGTTTTCTTCGTGATGATGATGTCGGCTACATCCTAAAGTCAGAATAAGGTCATCACCACCCTATACTCGCTCCGGTGCCTAGAGGATTTTCTAGGATTTGGTCGATTTTTGTATTCGTTGGTACGATTGCCATCATCGGCGATGATTGTTTCTCTCGCGCTGGTCCTCTGGGGCATTAGCATGACGACTTATCGCCCGTCTACTACAACAAACTTTATTACGACAAGCTTTGCCCGACTCCGGTGATATGGCAACCGGTAGAAGCCTAATGATTGATTTTATTCTTTCATGACCTACGTGTCAATGCACCATGTAATAGCTTTATCTCATTATTATGAGTTAGTAGTTGTAATAGTTTCTATGGATGGTGGACAACCATGAAGCGGCCCCATGACTGGTAATGATGGAGATCATTCCCGTACTTTGAAGATGGAGATCAAAGGCACAAGAAGAAAAGACCATATCATATCACATTATAAATGCATGTGATTTTTATCCTTTATGCATCTTATTTTGCTTAGATCCCAACGGTAGCATTATAAATTATAAGATGATCCCTCTCACTATATATCAAGATAACAATGTGTTCTCTCTTAACTATGCACCGTTGCAAAAGCTCATCGTTTCGAAGCAGCTCGTGATGATAAGGTGTGATTGATTCTATGTTTACATACAACGGGTGTAATCTAGATTTACACATGCAAAATACTAGGTTTAACTTGACGAGCCTAGCATGTACATACATGGTCTTGAAATACGAAAAAACGAATAAATCATGAGTCATATGAATGATATGATGACCACTTCAATGTTTGCCTTTGAAACACATATTTTCTCGTGAAGATCGGGCTTGGTGTAGTGGATTTTGTTCGTGTAATCACTAAGACAATGTCAGGGATGCTATTTTGAGTGGAAGTTCACCTACTCATTTAGAATTAAAATTTAAACTCAATTTATTATTATCTTAGTCTAAATGTGTTTGCAAATATATTGTAGATCATGACCCCACCTGCAATCAACTTTAATGTGTTTCTAGAGAAAGAAAAGTTGAAAAACACTAGAAGCAACTTTACGGACGGGTGCCGTAATATGAGGATTATCCTAAGTGCCGCTCAAAATTAAGACCTATGTGACGTGGCATACCCCTATTGGGTACACACTATTACCATACCACATGTAGTCCAACACTCCAACTAGAGGCCCACATGAGGATTACGAAGCCCAAGAAGCATTGGTAGTTACTAACGAGGAACCCTATAGTTTGTATCTAACCTCTAACCGACCTAGACATGATACATGAGACCTGGCGTCTCATATAAGGGACAGGAGGGGTTGCTAGGGATACCAACGAAGATACAGTATCAAAACCTGGCTACACTACTCCACCATAGCCATCACGACACACTTGTAATTCATCTATCAATCATGACCAAACAAGTAACATGTAAGGTTTCCCCTCCGGGGCCTGGAGCTAGGTAGATCGTGTCCCATGTGTTGCTTGTACGCCGACGAAACCACCAGTGCACTCTCTTCCCTAAACCCCAAGTCCATGATCCATGGGCATTGTCGTGGTAGCCCCACGTCACTATGTGCTCGATGCATCGCTAGGTGATCCACTTGCAGAGACTGCTTCCGAGGTCAAGATTTTTTGGTGCTGGTAAAGAGGACAACGATGTAGTTCAGTGTGCCATCATGTACGGTTTAGAATCGGAGCTTCAAAACCTCTGTGAGAACCTGTTGCCTGCCAAAACTCACCGGCGAGCAGTGGTTAAGCAACACGAAGAGCCGGGAGGCTCCCAAGGCCGCTTAGTGGACCCTGGCACCTCGCGTCGTCCCTCAAGTTTCCTGCACACGTCCTGGCGGTTGCAAGGGCGTGCCACCCGACCTAGACCCGATCGAGGAAGGTGTTAGATTGCTTCGATTGTTCCTGCATGGTAGACACGTAAACATTAAATACGAGCCCTATCGGCTCTCGAGTTGCCCTCGTGGATCGGCTCAAAGAGCCGATCGCCCCATGGTTCATGTTGGATTTGCAATGACATGGGGATCCTGCTTGACCAAAACAAAGCTAAACCAATCTACGACAGTTTAGGGTTTTCACCGCATAACCGGAACGTCCTACGCGTAGCTGGGCCTAGCAGATACGAAAGATGATGCAAACTATCCCTAGAAGAGGCCTAAAAACCAACATTACGTTAATTCCCGGAACATCCCTTCTAGGAACGGTAAACAGCACCTAGCGCACTACCGGATCCTCCAACCCCAGCATAAGGCCTAATCATGCAGATATTAAACTAATCCTTGCAGAACAAGGAGCAACTATAACATATCGGATCTACTAAGTATCGAACAAGCAAGATGCTGCCCTTACGCCCAGATAGGCGTAAGGGCAGCTAGGTGTCAAGGGACGGCATTGCTAAGCAGATATGCATAAGAAAAGCATCAATGCAAGCCCCAAAACACCTAAGATAAGTAGTGCTACTCGCCATCAACAATGCTTCAGCACGAGTAGCACAAGGTAGACGAATAAACGTATACTGCCTAGATCGCAAGATGCGATCTAGGCAGCATGATGCTTACCCGGAAGGAAACCCTCGAAGAAGGGGTGGCGATGCGCCTGATTTGTGTTTGTTGTGAACGATGATTGTTGTTTATTTCATAAACCCTAGATACATATTTTTAGTCCTGGGGACTTTCTAATTCAGGCGTGCACCAAACCGTGCACGGGTTAAACTCTAACTTCTAAACTGAGATACGATCTACTATAATACAGATACACGGGCAATTTAGCCCAAATTCTCGTGCAAGGCCGCTTCAGAGATCCTTTACGCATATATCCTTCAAGCCCATCTCTCTTACGGCCTGTCTCCTGATTTGGCCAAAATCTGGTGATAACACATGCCCCCTGGTTTTGGTAATGATAATTTCAAAACCACTCTATTTTTTCCTTCGAAGGGTCATGTCGTGGCAGAGCAGAACCGTCGCAGTATTTTTCATCATGACGACTTGCCTTCCCAACTTCTCTGCACGACTTGACAGTTTTGGCACCACGTCCTCGAGAACTGCTCGAACATTAAATCTTCACTTCATCTCCTTTTATTTAATCGCATCGAACAGTTCTCCTCTTCATCCCCTTCGCATTAGCACTCCAAAAGCCCTCCTCTGCCACCATGTCTTCTTCTTCTTCCGCCTCATCGGGTCTTTCCATCGAGTCCTCCTCCTCCCGCGAGCCGACACCGGAGTGGAACCCGGTGGAGGCCCACGCGGCCAACACCCGCCGTGCCATCGAGGCCGGGGACAAGTCGAGCCACGACTTCTCCGTCTGGTCTGAGGACGACAAGTCCTTGACCGACGGGGAGAGTGACCTCCGCTTCCTCGCCAACGGGGAATCGGAGGAGGAGAGCGATGACGATCGCCTCCCCTGGGACGGCCCCACCTCCTCCGAGGAGGAGGAGAAGGAGGAGGAGGACGACAGCTCCTCCGACGAGCCGCCGGCCAAGCGCTTCTGCCCCTGGCCCGGGAACCTTAGCGACTTCGACAGCGACGACGACGACGCTGAAGAGGAGGACGAGGACAACGAGGGTCCTGCCGGCGGCCGCTACAGCAGCGACGACGAGCCGGCCGGGAGCAGCGCCGACAGCGGCGACGACGATGACGATGACGAGGGCAGCAACGGCCCCTAGATAGGATCTTTAGCATAGGGCCAGTAGTAGATGGGGCAATGTATCCCCTAGCAATTCCTTTTGAGAGCAACCAGCTCGTTTATCAATGAAGAATTTCCCCAATTTTGATTTTGTCGATTTCCTTTTATGCTAATTTAGCCGATTTCCCCTCGTACTGATTTTACCGATTGTCAACTCGGTCAATGTTCAATGAGCCGATGGCAACGCATCGGTCCCTCATAATCCGCCCTTCATCTTTTCGACTAAGGAGTGACCGTGAACTTGGTCAATGTCCAATAAGCCGATGTTAACGCATCAGTCCTTCATTTCTTCGACCGATGCCCTTGAGTTCTGGTGGACAATGTGGAAGACCAACGCCTTCAAGAGAGCCCCAGAACCGCTGCTGAAACGACTTGACGCTGAAGCCGATACTTCTGGAGAACAGATGTCACCTGCTCGCAAATCTCCTCAGTGATATTCTTTAACCCTGCTCAATCCCTTTGAAGAAGATTATGATGGAGGGCCAGCCGATGAAATCTCAATCGGCTTCTTAAGAACATAATATCTACGCAGTCAGTTGCCCCCCGAGCCTCAATCAAGGCGAGAACAGCAGTGAGCCAGCCAAATGTGCCACCATCGGCTTCCAAGTCATAATGCAGAGCCAGCCGATTTCAACAAAATCGGCTCCTCAGAGCAGAGAACCTTCAGGGCGAGATGCCCCCTGAGCTTCTCCAGTTCACTTCTTGTGTCTTGCTGATCAGATCGGCTCATCATCTTAGGCAGGCCTTAATCCTGATCTGCACGCTTATACTGGTACTGCTGAACTCGAGGATTTGCAGAAGGAGCTGGAGGCCTTGAGAAGGAGTTCATCCAGTAGAGCCTCTCCTTGTAACTCGACAACTGCTCCATTGAGCCTCTGCTTGTAACCGCGGTACCTCTTGAGTCGATGGCCATGCATCGGCTCTCTATCCTTAAGTCGATGTCTGCGCATCGGCTGTGCTTAAAAAATTTGTATTTTTTACGGCCGATTTATGTATCGGCCCCCATACTTCAATACCCATCATCATCAAAGAATATATCTTGGGCTGCTGGGCATCTGAAAGCCACTTCAAACTTCATATCCTCGTGTTTTATCCACCTAGGTGCCCCCCGAGCCGATTCTGTCAAGTAATTGAGGGTATCGGCTCTTCAGGCATTCCTTGTAAGATCAATGCTGAACCCAGGCAGAATGTATGGTGAGGATAATTTTGGCCGATTGCTAGAAACGGCCTCCTTCTTCATGTGCAATGCTTAGTGAAGCTTTACCATGTCTTGATTTCTTACTGTAGCTACGTGACATGCTTGAGATGAAATTTTTGCTTTCCATTTTTTGGGGCCGATCGCAGGGATCGGCCTCGCCACGTACGTCCATTGTCTTGGACCTTGCTACTCGTCGGGATCATGGACACTATGTTTGTATCGGCCGATGCCTCTCGCATCGGCTTTTGTCTGTTTAGGGCGCCACACTTTCTTCGGCGGGCGTGCCTCTGTCTCCAATGTTTGCTGAATTTTCACGGCCAGATCGGGCCGTGCTTTCCTCAACGTGTACGAGTGCGTGCCTCGGCTTCCTCCGGGTTTCGTAGCCGCTGCACCCTACGCTTCCGAGAATGGCTGAGTCCATCGGGGCACCACCTTGGCCGGTGATACCTATCTTCTTCACCATCCGACTCCTCAAAGTCTTCTTCTTGAGATGACTCAGCTCGCTTGTTACGAGGTGGGAGAGGTCCTAGACGCTCGAACACCGAAACCTTGTTTGTCCCTTTCCTTCGCTGTCCGCATTCACGGCAGTTCTCGATTGTTGGCAATCGGCTCATTCTCGAGTCCCGACAATGTTTAAAGAAAGGACAGTCCCAATGCCTATCCATGTCATCTTGCTCCCTTGACCTCCCTCTAGCGTGACGCTTGTACCCGTGGTTGTTTCTGTCACGTCGACGATACCTCCTGACCTCTTCATCAGACCGACGATGTCTCTCATCATCTACGTCGTGGCGCCGACGTCGGTCATACACTCATACTGCTGTCCATATTTGTTAAGGAGATGCGCGGAGAGTGGACGTTGATACCGCACGCTTCTCACTTCTTCCTCGGTCAGGTACCGTCTATCATCATCATGGGGCCGGTCGCGTGGATCGGCCTCCTCTTTATCCTTGCCATGGGAGTGGCTGCTCTCTGCTTTTTCTTTGCTATGGCGATTCACAAGCCCTGCCATGTTGACATCAAAAGAAAACTCTGGCTTGCGCCCTATGGAGTGGCTAAGATCCACCATGTTGACGCCAGGGAACGGACGTGTGTCAACCTTCATAGCAAATTGTCCGAAAGTTAATCGGCCTGATTCTATCGCCATTTGAATCTGCGCGCAATACTTTGCAGTCGTTGGTGGCGTGAGTGAACGTGTGATGCCATTTGCAGTATGGTCTACCGTTCATCTCTTGTGACGTGGGGATTTTGTGGTCTTCGGGTAACTTCAACTGTTTCTCCTTCAGCAGCAAATCAAAAATCTGCTCAGCTTTGCTCAAGTCAAAGTCAAACCCTCTTGGCGGCCCTGGTTGATTCACCCATTTGCAGGACACAGGCGTTGCCGTCCGAGCCCATTCAGCCACCGCGACTTCCTGATCTTCGGAAGGATCCTCATCCGCCTCAGCATCGACCAGGCCTATCGTGCGCTTGTACTTGTCTTGGTACAGTTCTGGGTGGCGTTGTTCATACAACGTTAGTCTCTGGACCATGTGCGCCAACGAATTGTACTCCACTTGGAACGTCAGATCCTTGAGTGGCGCTGTGAGGCCTGCCACGGCCAGCTCGACTGCTTCTTTCTCAGACAAATGAACCGAATAACATCGGTTCTTGACGGTTCCGAAACGTTGAATGTATTCGATATCTGTCTCTCCTCGCCTTTGCCGAACCTAGGTCAGATCGGCAATGCCGGCTTCGGTAGCTTCGAATGATATTGTGTGTGAAACTGCTCTTCCAGTTGCTTCCATGATCGAACTGAATTTGGCTGCAACGAGGTGTACCACCCAAAAGCTGGACCGGTGAGAGATTGCGCGAAAAACCTCACACGCAGCTGATCCGATGCTAAAACCATGCCTAGCTGGGCCAAGTATCGGCTCACGTGCTCGATGGAGCTAGATCCTTCTGATCCACTGAATTTTGTGAAGTCAGGGAGCCGATACTTAGGTGGCAGCGGGATCGGGTCAAACTCGTTGGGGTACGGCTTGGAATAGCCGATTATTTTCTTCTTCGGCGGGATGCCGAGTTGGTCTCTCAAGACCGCACTGATCTGATCCACGGTGGAAGCTGTAGCAGTTGAGCTTTCAGGACTTGGTGCAGTGGCGTATTTAGCTAGCCACGCTTGTTTCTCAGCGTCTGCTCCCAAACTTCCTGTCGCTGCAGCCATCCCTCCTCACTACTAGGAAAACGCCTATAGGTGGAGGCAATATGTGCCGGCGCACCACCTTGCACGTGCGCCGGTGGAAAGTGTTGCCGGCGCACCCCTTTTCCGCCGCGCCGGCGATGGACCTATACTGCCGGCGCACAAAAAAATTAGTGCGCCGGGGATAAAATTCGAAGAGATCTGGCCGCCCCCAAAAATTCTGGGCACCTTACCCCCGGCGCACCTCTATGGTGGTGCGCCGGTGGTAGACAATTTACCACCAGCGCACCAACATAGAGGTGCGCCGGGGGTAAGTTGCCTAGATTTTTCTCTCCACCCCCCACCCCGGGAATCGCCTTTTCAGTTTTCGAAAAAATAATAGAAAATGATAGAAAATTCAAAAAATAAAATCCTTTGAAATGCCCATGTAATATGTGATCTAGTTTTAGGAAAAATTTGAAAATTTGAATTTCGATGTATTATGCAAAATGGCATCATCTTTCGGTAAAACGGGATTTACGGTTGCATACGACCTCCGATGAAAAACTTTTTTATATCAAAATCGATCTACTCGAAATTTCCTATTCGAATTCAACAGCCTACGGCCGTTTGGACAAAAAATGGATTCGTCAATTGGAAAACAGAAACAGGACTTTTTTGAGGTTTAAGATTTGGGTGAAAAAAAAAGAAAAATACCCCGGCGCACCACCCTACTTGGTGCGCCGGCGGTAAGGAGTGCTATATAGGCACAACTCAACCCGCGGTGCTCACTTTCCCCTTCTCTTCTCCTCCTCCTCCTCCTCCTCCTCCTCCTCCTCCTCCTCCTCCTCCATCTCCTGCTCCTCCTTCTCTATACCGAGCTTCTGCGGCGGCGAGCTACTCCGGCGACCTACTCATCCTCCTCCTCCACCGACGGCCACGACGTCCTCCGACCTCCTCCACCACCTCCGGCCTCCTCGACGTCCTCCGGCCTCCTCCAACATCTCCGGCCTCCCCCATCACCGTCGGCCACCTCCACCACCTCCGGCATCCTCCACCTCAAACGGGCTCCTCCACCTCCGGCCTACTCCTCCTCCTCGGCCTACTCCTCCTCCTCCTACACCGGCCCGCCAATCTTGGGAGCTTCCGGCATCCTCATGCACCCGATGCACCTCCTACATCGGCGCATAGACGACAACCACGGTTGACTAGCTAGATCTAGATCTAGATCCGGATCTAGATTTGAATTTTTTTGTTTTCTTGTATAACTTACCGCCGGCGAACTAGACAGGTGCGCCGGGGATAACGCGAGATACTGCCGGCGCACCGACTGGTGCGCCGGCAATAAGCTATTATCACCGGCGCGTTCGCACCGGCGGGCTCTTGGTGCGCCGGCAATAGCCCATTTTGGTGCACCTGCCGTAACAATTGCTCCTGCTCCGGCAATCCCTCCTGTTGGAGTCTGGATCGCTTGCGTCCAGTTGTTGCAGTCCGGCACGTATGTGCACACGTATCCATGTGGGATCTCCTTGGGCGGCTCATATAGGAATTGATAGTCGCCAGGATCACCTCCAACCTTGTAGACAACGTATGCTTGGGTGAACCTTGTTGTTGTGGAGCTGCCATCGCGTACGGCAATGGTGGCCTGGTGTGGAGTTGCATCTCTCCTCGGTGAGTCCCTAGCACAGGTCCTGAGGGGAGTACTGATGCTTCATGATTTCTTGGACCACATGAAGCGCGACGCGCTCCAAAGTATTCACCAGGCTCTCGGAATGCCGATGCAGCGAATGAGCCACAACGTAGTTGATTTCCTGCCGCAGGGCTCTGGTACGTTCCTCCGTAGGGAGAGACATATCCAAACCATCAAGAACGCCTTGGGGAGTGAATCCTTTAAACCTGATGCCGTGCGACCGGGTCTTCTCAAAGGAGCCGATGAGTTCGGCTTCACAGATGGCCTTCGGCTCATCGTATTTCTTCTTGTGCTCCGCGGGAGATCCTCGTACTTGATCGGTTCGTCCGCCATCTCGGACGCAGGTGTTGACGTGGATGTTGTCGAAGCTGGTCCCACCGGCGTGCCGAGAATGTGTTGCCTGCCAAAACTCACCGGCGAGCGAGTGGTTAAGCAACACGAAGAGCCGGGAGGCTCCCAAGGCCGCTTAGTGGACCCTGGCACCTCGCGTCGTCCCGCAAGTTTCTCGCACACGTCCTGGCGGTTGCAAGGGCGTGCCACCTGACCTAGACCCGATCAGGAAGGTGTTAGATTGGTTCGATTGTTCCTGCATGGTAGACACATAAACATTAAATACGAGCCCTATCGGCTCTCAGGTTGCCTTGTGGATCGGCTCAAAGAGCCGATCGCCCCATGGTTCATGTTGGATTTGCAATGACATGGGGATCCTGCTTGACCAAAACAAAGCTAAACCAATCTACGACAGTTTAGGGTTTTCACCGCATAACCGGAACGTCCTACGCGTCGCTGGGCCTAGCAGATACGAAAGATGATGCAAACTATCCCTAGAAGAGGCCTAAAAACCAACATTACGTTAATTCCCGGAACATCCCTTCTAGGAACGGTAAACAGCACCTAGCGCACTACCGGATCCTCCAACCCCGAGCATAAGGCCTAATCATGCAGATATTAAACTAATCCTTGCGGAACAAGGAGCAACTATAACAGATCGGATCTACTAAGTATCGAACAAGCAAGATGCTGCCCTTACGCCCGGATAGGCGTAAGGGCAGCTAGGTGTCAAGGGACGGCATTGCTAAGCAGATATGCATAAGAAAAGCATCAATGCAAGCCCCAAAACACCTAAGATAGGTAGTGCTACTCGCCATCAACAACGCTTCAGACACGAGTAGCACAAGGTAGACGAATAAACGTATCTCGCCTAGATCGCAAGATGCGATCTAGGCAGCATGATGCTTACCCGGAAGGAAACCCTCGAAGAAGGGGTGGCGATGCGCCTGATTTGTGTTTGTTGTGAACGATGATTGTTGTTTATTTCATAAACCCTAGATACATATTTATAGTCCTGTGGACTTTCTAATTCAGGCGTGCACCAAACCGTGCACGGGTTAAACTCTAACTTCTAAACTGAGATACGATCTACTATAATACAGATACACGAGCAATTTAGCCCAAATTCTCGTGCAAGGCCGCTTCAGAGATCCTTTACGCATATATCCTTCAAGCCCATCTCTCTTACGGCCTGTCTCCTGATTTGGCCAAAATCTGGTGATAACAGAACCATGGCCTATATGATGCTATTCCTAATAAGCCCAGAATACCGGACTGGAGGGAGTATCATAGGTAGATACCGCATCATAGCACGTAGAACTAGAAAAACTAATGCCAAATAAATCTTTTACACACTTTTATATTGAGATTCTACAAATCATTAAATACATGTAACATATGATACTACTATATGATACTATGCATTGTGAACATAATATCGTGCACTAGTATCATATGCATGATACTACTATATGATAAACCTCATTGCGACTAGTCTTAGACTAGCCACAATAAGAGTATCATAGGTAATATCATGCATGCCATGTAGGCAAAAATTATATGTGGCACATCAATTAATGAGGAGAGATGTGAGACTAGTACTACTTCTGTTTCAAGGAATAAAACGCCCTCATTTTACGTGATTTTTGTTTGACCAAGAATTATTTCAAATAGATAAAGATTATTTGTATGAAATTAGTATCATTAAAAAATGTTTTTCAATACGAATCCAACGATACTACTACATATAAATATAATCAAGATTTTGTTGCTTGATTTATATGGTCAAATTTTGTCTTGAAATACGCGTACGTCTTATCCCTTGAAACGGAGGTAGTATCATAGCTAGATACCGTATCATCACGTAAAACTAGAAATTTTAGTGGCAAACACATCATGTACATATATTTGCATTGATATTATACAAAACATTAAATATGATGGAACTATGATACTAATTCATGATACTATACATTGTAGGTGTTGTATCATAAATTAGTATCATATGTATAATAATACTAGTCCATGATACTTCCCATTGTGACTAGTCTTCGCTTGATTGGTTTAGGCGGTGCTTCTCAATCCTTTCTTTCTTCGTTGTACACAAGTTCTTTTCCTTTCTCATTCACTCATTGAGTAATGTTAAGGGATTTGTTAGTTATCATGCTCAGTTAAGTTTTACACCATTTAATTTGCATCGTGATTCGTTCTAGTTATGAGTTATAACTGAAATTTGATGACATAGCCACATCCATGTGTTAATGTACCCATTCAGCGTCTTCTTCCAATTCTCCAATAATTTCACTAAAGCTGTAATGGAGGCGTCCCACTTACCAAAAATGAGATCTTTCTGATGATGCTAATCAAATAATGCCAGGAACAGAAGATTTGTCTGCTCCTCTTTGCTGGCTCTACGGAGGACCATTACGAACCAGACAGTGCCGCATGGATGTATGATTATTCCATCTTGCAGCCTCCAAACATCTCCCAAGACATCCCTCGCGTCACGAGCTTGGGTACAACCGAAGATAGCATCTTCGGATTCCACACCACAAATAGTATAGGTCGGATCAGTTATCCTGTGACGATTACATATATTCTGTTGAACAGCTAATGCTTTTGTTGCCGTTTTGCATCCATAAACCTTCGGGGATATCCATATTAAATCCCAGAATCTTCTACATCTGAATTCTTTGTCACATTGTTTTGTCCACTAACAGTCAGTTTTATTTTTATTTGAGTCAGTCATTTTCATCTCCACATCCCTCCTTCACATGTTTTCCTTTCTTCGTTTCTTTTCTACATCAAATTGGACCATCTGAAAGGCCATTAGTGGTCAAATCAGAACAACACAAATAAAAAAAGTATTTAAGCATCAGAGCACATACTCTATGAATCTCTTGCGGGCATTCGCGGTTGTTTTAATCAAGGTAAGCACAGAACTCAGAACTGGTCAAATATGGTTGTCCTTTCATACTGCATTCAATATATGCTGCATTTTGTGCTCTTTTTCTCCAGGATGCAAAATTTGAGGTGAGATTTGACAAATTGACAGCATACAAATAAATATCAGAAGTGTGCTTGTGTCTATTTCATATCTGTCTCTAAACCAATTGAGCAGCAAAATATCGGTAAGAGTTGTAACAGTTTCCCACAAAAACTATATGTGAACTATATACGAGATTCCAATTGCACAATTTTAGTCTAAATATGAAACACATGTTTGGATTTCGAGTGTAATAAATTAAGGACCTCCAAAGCCGTGGATGACATACACGTCTTTAACAAAGAATAGAAGTTCAGCACAATAATGGCCCATGTGAAGCTATTGCTCCGGTGAGGAAGAAGTGTTGGTGAAATATCTGACAAACAATTTATTGGTAGGTACAAACATAAACACGGCAATAAGTCGGTATAAGCTGGTTTCAGGTAATAGACCACCCTTCAACCAAACTTTAATATCACCTTCACAGTTTCTATCATAACTATTAATGAGGATAAAACATTGTGCCTAAGGCCTCTAGGAATACTGGCAGATTACTAACTGAAAAGGCCTTTTTTAGTCTCCTTAGAGCATCTCCTGCTCCGCTCCCAATAGCCGCACCAGACACACAAAGAACCAGCCGCAGCTCCAATAGCGGCAACTTGTTCGGATGCGCAATAAATTGTCCAGCACTCCCACGTCGGCCCTGACCCATAGAGGCCGGCCTGGGATCGGAGTGCGGGACACAGCCGGCGAACGGCACCACGTCGGATACCGACAGACTGCTACCACACGGCAGTGACTCAGGCATTCTCCAACCCCACCTTGACTTTCCCGTGCTCGCCTCCTCTCCCACCCCAAATGAATCGCCGCTGCTTGGTTAATATTAAACACAGCCTTAATATAATGAGAAAATTGTATATCGGTTAGAAAACTGCAAACCATTACTGCCAGTAGAAGTGTAAATGGTAAAGTAGGAGCCACCAAAGAGTTTGAACGCACTTTGATGATTTTGTAGAAATTTCACCACTATGGTTACGAAAGAAATGTAATCTGGAAACTGACTGGCGATAAGTCTTATGCCACTGGTCAACTTGTTAGTATCAAGTTTATACAATGGTGTTAAGCTGGTAGCTCCTATAACATGTTAGAGTAGATATGTGTATTATATTTTGCCCATATG
Organism: Lolium rigidum; assembly: GCF_022539505.1. Lineage (NCBI taxonomy): Eukaryota > Viridiplantae > Streptophyta > Magnoliopsida > Poales > Poaceae > Lolium > Lolium rigidum. Next base: position 259,746,747 of record NC_061508.1, on the reverse strand, counting down.
TTAGGGGCCCTTTTGCATATTGCACCTGTACATTGTACTATACATTGTGGCCTTTTGGCCCCCAGTAATACAACATAGATTATTCTCGTATCATGGTATCAGAGCCATAAGGCTTCTTTTTCGCATCGCAGCCGCGGCCGCCGCCCGCCTTGGCATCTCGCCGCCGCGCCCGGTCGCCGCCGCCGCCTCTCCTTCACCAGCTTCGGCCCGACGCCCCGACGCTGATCTCCGCTCCAAATCGCCCGCGCCGCCACCTCCGTTCCAGGCCGCCGCTCCGATCCGAGCCGAGCCGGTCCCGATCCGAGCTGCTCGACGCCCGCCCGAGGCTCTCTCCGCTCGACGCCGGTCCGCTCCGCTCCGTGCTGATCTCCCCTGGCTGATCTCCCCTGCCTGCTGATCAGCCCGCGCGTGGAATAGATCGATCTGGCCGATCTGGCCGATCCGCTCCGCTCTGGCTGAACGAAAAGTGCTGGTCGTTCTCGCCTGCTTGACTCCTCGTCTAGTTGATTTTACTTTGAGGTAAAAAAAAAAAGCAAAAAAAAAAAAAAACAGAAAAAATCTACAGAGCTATGTCTTCCTCGTCGGGTTATGTTGCGATTCCTCGCTGCCCGGTGACTTTTGATGGCGCGAATTACCCTGATTTCGCTGCCTTTATGCGCGTCCACATGCGCGGTCTTCGTCTTTGGGGTGTGCTTTCTGGCGAGGTCCCTTGTCCGCCGCGCCCCGTTGCTCCTACGGCGCCTACTGCACCGACGCCCGTTTCCCTTGCCCCCGATGCTTCTCAGGAGGACAAGGATGCAGCCAAGAGTGTCGCTGATACTGCTCTGGCTGATTATGACCTAAAGGTTCAGGAGTATTCTGCTGCTGTTGCGACCTACCGGCTGGATCTGACTGACTACACTCAGTGGATCGATGATGATGCTCGTGCTGCTGCTGTTCTCACTTCCAGTGTTCTGCCTCAGTATGCTGCCGAGTTCATGAGTCTTCCCACCGCTGCTGCTCAGTGGGCTTTTCTTCGTCAGCGCTATCAGCCGTCTGGGGATGCTCTTTATCTGTCTGTGGTTCGTCAGGAGCATGATCTTCGACAGGGTGATTCTACTATTGACGAGTTCTATACTCGAGTGCTGCTATTTGGCGTCAGCTTGATTCTCTTCGTACAGCTGTGTGTGGCACCTGTCCCTGTTGTCTGACTGTGCGCGCGGATCTGGAGTTTCAGCGCGTTTTTGAGTTCTTGTCGCGGCTCCGCATGGAGTTTGAGGCGCGTCGTGCCCAGCTGCTTGCCCGTGGTCGTGTTCCGCTCTCTGAGGTACTCACTGAGCTGCGCGCAGAGGAGACTCGTCTTCATGGTGCTGGTCTTCTTGCGGTTCCTTCTGCACTTGCTGCTCGTGGTTCTCCTGTGCCGTCCGCTTCGTTGCGGTCTCCAGCACCGCCGTTACTCTCTACTCCGCCGGTCCAGGGCCAGAGTCAGTCTCAGCAGCCTTGTGGTCCTCGTCCTCCCTGCGCCTTCTGTGGCAAGGCTGGCCACGATGTCTCTGGGCTGCCGGAGGAGGGACCCCGGCTTACGTCGGCAGTACCTTGATAAGCTTGCTCGTCGGAAGGCTGGTTCTTCGGGATCTTCTCGTCGTTGCCCGAGCTGGTTCTTCGGGCTCGTCCGCTGTTGCACCTGTCCGATCGGGACATTATCCGTGGTCTTCGTGGTCCGCTCGCTCGCTACGGGCTCTTCTTCGACGGATACCGCCGGGTTCCGTGTCCGGCTCTTCCGGCACCGCGCGACCACCACCTTCTACACGGTCGAGTACGTCATCCCCGTGGTATCCGGATTCCGGAGCTTCTTTTCATATGACTTCTGCGTCTTCTATCCTTTCCGCTCTTCGCTCTCTTATTTCTCCTGTCCGTGTTATCACGGCCGATGGTTCCTCTCTTCCTCGTTTCCGGTCGAGGCACCCTTTCTACTTCATCTTTCTCTCGTTCTCGATGTTTCTCATGTTCCTAGCCTTAAGATGAACCCGTTTTCACGCTAGTCAGCTTACGATTCCGGTTGTCGCGTCATTCTTGACGCCGATTCTTGTGCTCGTTCGGGACCGCCGTACACAGGCCCTGGTTGGAGCTGGCCCTCGCAGCCTTGAATCCTCGGGCCTCTGGGAGTTAGACTGGCTTCGCGTTCCTTCCGCCGACACTTCATCTGCCCGCTCTCCTGCAGTTGCTGCTTCTGTCACTGGTTCTTTTCAGCAGTGGCATCATCGGCTAGGTCACCTTTGTGGCTCCCGTTTATCGTCATTAGTTCGTCGTGGTCTTCTAGGGTCTGTCTCAGGAGATGTGTCTTTACATTCGTGTCAGGGTTGTAGGTTAGGCAAACAGATTCAGCTTCCCTATCCTACCAGTGCGTCCGTATCTCGGCGACCTTTTGATTTAGTTCATTCCGATGTTTGGGGTCCGGCTCCCTTTGCTTCCAAAGGGGGCCATCGATACTATATTTTGTTTATTGATGACTTTTCCCGGTACACCTGGTTGTTTTTTATGCGCTCTCGCAGTGAGGTGCTTTCTATTTATCGGCGTTTTGTGGCCATGGTTCGTACTCAGTATTCCACTCCCATTCGTGTGTTTCGTGCCGACTCGCAGGCGAGTATATCTCCCAGCACACTCGCGTGGTGTCCTTGCTGACCAGGGCACGCTTGCCCAGTTCTCGTGTCCCGGCGCCCATGCTCAAAATGGTGTCGCCGAGCGTAAGCATCGCCATATTCTTGAGACTACCCGTGCTATGATGATTGCTTCCTCTCTTCCACCGCATTTCTGGGCGGACGCTGTCTCTACGTCCACTTATCTTATTAACATTCAGCCTTCTGCTGCTCTTCAAGGTGGCATTCCTCTCGAGCGTCTCTCTGGCAGCTTGCCAGACTACTCGACTCTTCGTTTATTTGGTTGCGTTTGCTATGTCTTTCTCCCTCCTCGCGAACGCACCAAACTGACTGCTCAGTCTGTTGAGTGTGTTTTTCTTGGATACAGTGATGATCATAAGGGCTATCGCTGTTGGGACCCCGTTGGTCGTCGGATGCGCATCTCTCGTGACGTCACGTTTGATGAGACGCGTCCTTTCTATCCTCGTCCCACCTCTGGTACATACCCGGTGGATGATCTCTCTTTTCTTCTCCTTCCTGATGCACCACCCTCCGTCCCTCCTGTTTCTCCTCCTGATGCGCCCCCTCCGACTCCGGTGCCATCTTCGCCTCCTAGTTCTCCTTCCTCTTCTTCTTCTGGTTCCGCTCGTCCTCCTTCTCCCTTGTCTCCTTTTCCCTTCCACTATTCTCGGCGTTCTACAGTTCCGGACTCTTCGTCTGATGATCCTTCTCCCTCCTCTTCCGATGAGTTGTCTTCTTCTGATGAGTCTCCTAGTTCTCCACCTCTTCCGCATGTTCGTCAGCGTCGTGCTCCCAACCGTTTCTCTCCCGGTCGAGTACGGTCTCTCGTCGTCTCCGAGCCGACTTCTTATCCGGATGCCGAGTGTCATCCTGAATGGCAGCTTGCCATGGCCGAGGAGATCGCTCGCGCTTGAGCGCACCGGCACTCGGGATCTTGTTTCTCCTCCTCCCGGTGTCCGTCCTATCACGTGTAAGTGGATCTATAAAATTAAGACCCGCTCCGATGGATCTCTTGAGCGCTATAAAGCGCGTCTTGTGGCACGTGGCTTTCGGCAGGAGCACGGCCGTGATTATGATGAGACTTTTTCCCCCGTGGCTCATATGACCACCGTGCGTACTCTTCTTGCTCGTTGCTTCGTTCGACGCCGGTCCGTCTCTCGGCTTGATGTTCGAACGCTTTTCTTAATGGCGAGTTGAGTGAGGAGGTTTACATGCGGCCTCCTCCCGGGTATTCCGTTCCCGATGGGATGGTTTGTCGTCTTCGACGTTCTCTTTATGGCCCGAAACGAGGCCCCTCGTGCCTCGGTTTGAGCGCTTTGCCTCTGTGGTGACCTGCTGCTGGTTTCTCTCCTAGTTTTCATGATCCGGCGCTATTTGTTCACACTTCTCCTCGTGGACGCACTCTTCTCCTTCTCTATGTTGATGATATGCTCATTATCGGTGATGATCCCGAGTATATTGCCTTTGTCAAGGCTCGTCTTCGTGATCGGTTTCTTATGACCGATCTTGGTCCTCTTCGCTATTTTCTTGGGATTGAGATTTCCTCCACTTCGATGGTTTTTATATCTCCCGGGAAAAGTATATTCGGGATCTCCTTACTCGTGCTCGCTCTTGTGGATGAGCGCACTCGTTGAGACTCCTATGGAGCTTAATGTTAAGCTTCGTCCTACCGATGGTGATCCTCTTCCCGATCCCACACGCTATCGCCATCTTGTTGGGAGTCTTGTTTATCTTGTCGTCACTCGTCCCGATATCTCTTATCCTGTTCATATTCCGAGTCGGTTTGTCTCAGCTCCTACCACCGTTCACTACGGTCATCTCCTTCGTGTCCTCCGTTATCTCCGTGGCACGATTACTCGTCGTCTTTTCTTTCCTAGTTCCAGTTCTCTCCGGCTCCGAGTGCTACTCGGATGCTACTTGGGCGAGTGATCCTACGGATCGTCGTTCACTTTCTGCTTACTGTGTGTTTCTTGGTGGTTCGCTTGTTGCTTGGAAGACGAAGAAACAGGTAGCGGTTTCCCGTTCGAGTGTTGAGGCTGCGGGCTATGGCTTCGTTGATTGCTGACGTGACCTGGTTACGGTGGTTGCTTGCAGATTTTGGGGTCTTTGTTACGACACCCACTCCACTTTTGTGTGACAGTACAGGTGCTATCAGTATTGCACGTGATCCGGTCAAGCATGAGCTGACCAAGCATATTGGTGTTGATGCCTTTTATACACGTGCTCGTGTGCATGATCAGGTTGTTGCGCTTCATTATGTGCCTTCAGATTTACAGTTGGCGGATTTCTTTACAAAGGCACAGACTCGCGCGCAACATGACTTCTTACTCTCCAAACTCAGTGTTGTGGATCCACCCTGAGTTTGAGGGGGGGGTGTTAGAGTAGATATGTGTATTATATTTTGCCCATATGTTAGGGGCCCTTTTGCATATTGCACATGTACATTGTACTATACATTGTGGCCTTTTGGCCCCCAGTAATACAACATAGATTATTCTCGTATCATAACAAAATACTAAAAACTAAATACCAGAGCTTTCCAAAGAGATACCTCCTCATCCAAGTATGTCCTACTAGTCTTTCAGTTAAGTTCTACATTTCAGACCTCTAAATACAGAAACTTAGTTTTCGGCCACGGCTTTTTATGGAGATGTTCAAGATTTGTATTTTAGCCATGCACACAACTGAGCATTGAAATGTATATATCTATTCAAAATTAAATTAAATATTTGTCTCTTAATTCCTACTGAATACTTTTCACATGATTCTTCAACCTTTCCCATTGATCCAGTCCACCAGGATGAAGATTCACATATTGATTCACAAACCTGACATCTGAACGTGCCATGATGGTACTCAAGGCAACCATGGACTTGTTTACCTTGTTCTTGCTCGTTGGTTGGATTTTGACACCATTTTCGGTGAGCCACTTGTACATTGTGAATCTTAGCTTCATCTTTTCCAAACTGTACCCGAGAATCATTGGAAAAGCAACAAAATATTCAAGAGTGTATCCAAGGTCATTCAGAAGGTAGCTCAGTTTTTTCTTGATCATAACCACTGACATGTTCAGTATTTGTGGGGCCACTTTGATGATGCTGCAGGCATTCTCATAGTCCAATCCAGCATCTACCAAGCAATCCAACCTCTCTTGAAGCTGGTCACTTCGGCCACGAAATTGGGACATTGCCTTTGACATGTCGTCGGAGTTCTCAATGAAGCCAATCTTCAGCAAGAATTCAGCCTTCTCTCCAAGATAAAAGCTGTCTATCTTTGTCACAGCTGGAATTTTTTTCTTTGATACCAAATTGCCAAACTGTATAGGGTCATCCTTTATGATATCACATAACCTCTCGGCAGACATGTTCATGGTAGACAACACATCATCAACACTCTGACAAGAACTAGCACCAAGAATTTCAGGGCAAGTGGAGACAACCCGAGTAATGTCGAATGCCTCCATTCCTATGTGAGACAAGAATTTCACAGATTTCCGCAGGTTCTTTGGAAAATCCACATTTAGAATCCATGGGCACTGCATGAATAACTGCAGCATGGTATCTATCCGAATGCCAAATTTACACAGCAAGCTGACAAGAAGATACAACTTCTTACCAGATTGGCCAAACACAAATCTTGGATGTTCTTTAATCAGCCTTACCAATAGAGCCTTCTTGATGGAACCCATCATTTCAAGAAATTCGAGCATTCTAAGAGTTCGGCTCCAGTTGTGCATGCTCTTATCTGACAACCCCCCTCTAAACATTACTAACATAATACCAAAGGCTTTCAGCTTGTCAAAAACCTGCAGAAACTCAAGGTTGGCCTCACCAATGAGGAGCTTGGGGCAACAAACTACAAGCTTGGCGACTGTTGACTTGCTCAACCCAAGCTGCTCATACTGTTGCAGTTTCAAGAACAACACGCCATGTCCATAACCAAACACCTCATTGGCCTCCTTGTACATCTTACCAATCTTAGTCCGTTGCACGCCATAATCACAAAGTACTTTGTAATTATCCAGCAAGTCTATTGCATCATTCAGGTATATCAAATCACTTGGCAAGAACTTCCCCAACTCTGATGGCCTGAGCCCAATGCTCTCGAAGAAGGGCTCAAACTCATTGATAGGCTGGTACCGGAGGAACCTAGAGACCGAGCATCTCACATCGATGCCACCGCGTGTGTCCACATTGCCCAGGAGGCCAGCAAGGAACACCGGGGAGTTCTTGCTTATGTGCTCGGCAAGTGTGATTTCCATTCCCCGGGTTGAATGGAGATAGTCGAATAGCGCTGCCTGCGCACTGGCACGGACAAGACCAGGCCGAGGCAGGCGCATAGGCGAAGAAGGGGCCTCGGCCGCCGCCGCCGCGCAGGCGTCGCCGGATATGCATCGAGCCGGCGGCTGGGCGTCAGAGTTCTTGAACAATTTCACTGCGCAAGAACTAGAAGCACCAAAGATTCCTCTTCTAAAAGCTGGCGGAAATACACAATAAATAGGAGGATTCGAACAAGTATGCAAATCCTTTGTCAGATTCGACGGGAATCCACGGATTCTTGCCAAGGCAAGCTGATTGCTCGATTTGGGGAGCGATTCCGCGCAAGCTTGTAGCTCTCGGAGCAGCCGGCGCCTAAGCATGGCTTGCTTATAGCAGTAGCATCAATGAATCGCAAGAGCTGAAGGAAATCGCAAGATTTACCTCGGCGATTAATGGCGGATGTGCGTCGCCGGATGGGTCAACTGGTTGATCCATCTTTGGTCTCCGTGTCCAATGTTAAAACCCTAGCAACGGTTTTTGGTCCGAAGGAACAAAGAAGTACGACTGCCATGGCAGCCGTCGGATCCCATAATCGGACGGCCCGAAACTAATGTCCCATTTAGTCATCGGCTTTCTTTAAACAGTTTGGAATATCTTTTTTTTATAAGAAAACTTAGTTTGGAATATCTTGTTGAACTAGCGAGGGTTTGAGGGAAAAATATCTGGTGCCCCTGCCTCGAAAGAAGTCTACATGACCCCCTCAAGTTCGACGTTTGGAATGGAGAACCCCCTCAGGTTTTAACTAGTACACATAACCCCTCAGGTTTACATTATGAGTTAATTTACCCCCTCCAAATGGTTTGTGATTGCATTAGCTGTTTAGCTGAGTGGTATTGCCCACGTGGACTGAGTGTGTTGGCAAAGTAGAACCTGGCTGAGCCACGCACATGGTCTGATCTCTGCTTCTCTCTTCCGTCTCTACGCCGCTGCCGTCGGAGCGAGACGAGCTTGGAATAGACGCGTCGAACACCTGCCGAGCCTGGTTCATCTTCTTGTGGTCGCCTACGTTTAGGTAGGTCTGGATCCTTATCCACGCGATGGGGGTCACATGCTGGAAGAACAGCACCTCCTCGGCGTCATCCATGGTCGCGGCGAAGGGGACTCGCGTGAAGTCGGCGGCGAGGCAGTTGGGGTCTTCACCGAATACGAACATCACCGTGAGGTCAAACATGAGCCGCATGAACCTATGTTGGCCATCGGCCTTGACGACATCGCCCTTTTGCACACGCGTGTTGACGCTGCGGTCGCAAAGCACAATCTTGTCGCGCACGGAGGCCGGGTCCAGCATGCCCGAGAGACAGAGCTTGCTCGCATTGTCGCGGCCGCCACCATAAACAAGAGGGAGCATGACGGGATGGGCGGTCTGGGCGGGACCGGCATAGAGGGACACGTCGGTCAGACGCGCCCTGGTTGGGAGCGTGACGTACGCCGGGAAGTCACGGTCCAGCGTGCCCCGCACCGACGGTGGCAACCCACGGCGCAGAGTTCGCGACCGTGGCGCCGGACGGGCCAGAGTTGCCTGCCGAGCAGGCCACGAACACGCCAGCTGCCATAGCACCGAAGGATCCCACCGCCACAGTGTCCCGGAAGTAGGGAGCGGCGCTGCCGCCGAGAGATAGGGACATCACGCCCACCCCGTCGGCCACGACAGCATCGATGCCCGCAAGGATGTCAGAGCCGAGGCACCCCTCCGGCCAGCACACCTTGTAGGCCCCGCTAGCCGCAGTGGTCGCTGGCCGTGTGCGTCCCATGCCCGTCCATGTCTCACGCCGACCGCCTCCCGGCACCCATTCTCCTGCGGCCGGTGTTCGCGACGCGGAAGCCCCGCGAGAAGCTCGGTGCGCCCACCAGCTTCCTCTCGCACGAGCTCGGTGGGAAGTCTACACCAGGCTCGTACGCCCTTTTCCAGTGCGCGGGCGGCGGCAGGAGGTCGGGTGGGCGGGCGGGTGGTGGAGAAGAGAGCAGGCGGGTGCGGGAGAGCAGGCAGCGACGGCGTGGACTTTTCTCTTTCCCCATATCTCAACCACGTGGGCAATACCACTCACCAAAACAGCTAATGCAATCACAAACCGGCTAGAGGGGGTAAATTAACTGGTAATGTAAACCTGAGGGGTTATGTGTTCTAGTTGAAACCTGAGGGGTTCTCTATCCCAAACGTCAAACCTGAGGGGGTCATGTAGACTTCTTACCCCCTGCCTCTGATTGTCAAGTTCAAAAGTTAAGAAGAAAAGACACTAATTTAGGGCACAAAAGCGATATAAATCTACATAGTTATAAAGCTCGAGTCTAAATTTAAAATAATAACGTTAAAAGGAAACTGACAAATTTGTTACCAATGGTTTGAAAGCCCAATGTGCATTAGAATTTGTGTTTTATTTGTCAATTTACGTTATAAATCCCGGTTTAAAATTGCATGACATGTTAGATACGAGTAATTTCTATCATAAATATTTCTTTCAGAATTTCAAAAACTCAATATTTTTTTGTTTGATAAAATGGTTATGTACTTTGGATGTGAACTTCGGCCAAATTTAGTACTCCTATAAATGTTTCTAGGGCGTGGTACACGTCGGCTTGGTGGTTTTTGGAGAGAAAAGGACGCTCTCCCCTCACCATTTTACCTGATCAAGTTGTGATTCTAGAACATATTGTCGTGCAACAAGAAGGAATGTACTCCCTCTGATCTAAAATTAGCTGTGGCGGGATCTATGGCAGGTTCAATCAAGTTGAATATTTTTATCACATATATGCACAAGCGCAGGTTCTATGGCAGGTTGAATCAAGTTGAATATTTTCATCACATATACACAGGTTGGTCAAATGGAGGCACTAGGAAGCCCAAGAAGGGGTGTGAATCATCATTTACCAAAGATTTTACTCCCCCTCTCCCCCGACCCTAAATGTAAGCCATATGATTTTTTTTTGTAAAATTGGCTAATTTTGATATAACCAAACAGTTTTCAAAATCCACCATGTTGTAGGGCTTTTTTACCGTAACCATACGGAGAGGGGAGAGGGAGCATTTTGATAATTATTTTGTGGTTCCTGTTAGAACAAACATTTAATTTAATAGTATTTAATTTAGATTTGTAGGGCTTTCCCCTCGCCCGAAGGTGAGGGAGCCCTTCCAGAAATTCTCAGTGGCCCCGGAGGGCCAAAGAGGGGGTTTGGAAATAGTTTTCAACCAGCAATTGACGCGCCTCGGTATAACCTCACTAGCTGCGTCATTGCCCCAAGCGCAAAGATGCTTTTTCCCCAACGCACCCCGTCCCTTCTTATACTGCCCTCTCCCCGTCGCGCTCTCCTAGCTAGCCGAGGTGGGACTAAAGCAGCACACAGAAATCAAACCAGCCAGTCGTCCACGCCTCAGCACCCCTCGCGGGCCGCTATCAGGCCCGTAAGCCTGCCCGCACGGGCAGCAGCGCGCGTGGGCCGGATTCCACCATGCCCCGCCCAGATTGATCGACTCAGTCGCGGCGCGCTGCCTTTCCGTGTGTCGGAAGCGATGACAAACGCGTAGAATACTACAATGCACCCCAAAAGTGTACGCTGACTGTATGAGGTGATCGCGTTTCGCGTACATGAAAAAACAAGAAAAAAAAATCCAATGCACCACAAAAGTGTATTATCTTGAAGTGGCCTCCGTTGAAAGGTTACTTCATACAAACAGAACATTACACGGTTTATACCACACCCAACACAATCCAAACAACAATAAATTGGCTTCTATCGTCACCCGATCTGAATAACAAAAAAAAAGGCGATACATCGAGCACCCAATAGATGTCTATAGAGAAATTTATTGACTTTTATATAGCTTACAAATATATGGTCATGCAAGTTTTACCAACTATATATCTACTTTAATGTTGTGGTATTTGAGTGGATTTGGTTCAAAGAACATTTTAAGAGGCAAATTGTCTGTAAAATAACTAATGTTGCTCTTATTACAAAACACAATATAAATTATCACATTGCGAGTGCGTGCATTCTCCGTTTGAAATATGTTAGAACTGTATAATACAAAGTATCATAAATTAATATGTAGCGGCACTGCTATGTTCTTAATTATACTAAGTAATAGAAGTCTATATTATTTAATAATATTGTCAGATAAAATAGTGAGTTTTAAGAAATATAAAATTTTAGTATAAGTATCGAATGAACCTAGTTAACCTACTTATTACTAGGATAATTTTATTACATGTTTCCCAAGTTCCACTCATCGCTCACCTCGACCATGACAGGTGTAGCGACATCGCATTAAAAAAATCCTCTGCCGTGGGCTAATATTGCTTGATAACATTTTGTCAATCCTCTCTCTAATGAGAGGTCCGAGATGTTGAAAGTGTTTCTCACCGAGTTGTTGGATGGTGGTAGGTCTATGACGTACGCATTGTTGTTGATACGCTTGAGAACCTTGAAGGGACCATATCCACGTGGCTTGAGTTTGGAGTTGCGCTCATGTGGGAACCTTTCCTTGCGTATGTGTATCCAAACAAGGTCACCTTATTGAAATATCCTTTCTTTCTTCTTTGCATTGAGCCTTGTATCTTGGCGAAGTACATGTTCTTGAATCGTAGTCCTTGTGTTTTCATGGAGTTTCTTCATGTTGTTGGCGCGCTTTGTCGAAGTCCATGTTAGTTATCTCATGAAGTGGTAGAGGTAGGATGTCGAGTGACGTTGATGGTTCGAAGCCGTAGATGACCATGAACGGGATCCTTGACGTTGTTGAGTGTTTGGCTCGGTTGTAGGCGAACTCCGCATGCGGGAGGCATTCTTCCCAAGTCTTCAAGTTCTTCTTGACGAGTGCTCGAAGTAGCATTGAGAGGCTACGGTTGAAAACCTCCGTTTGTCCATCCGTTTGTTGGTGTGACGATGTGGGAGAACAATAGCTTGATGCCGAACTTGGCCATGAGATATTTCCAAAGGTAGCTCATGAACTTCACGTCCCGATCCGAGACGATGCTTGCGGGTATTCCATGTAGACGAACAATTTCCCTAAAAAACAAAGTAGCAACATGTGAAATCATCATCGCTCTTGTTGCATGGTATAAAGTGAGCCATCTTAGAGAAACCATCAACGACAACAAAGATTGAGTCACGACCATATCTCGTGTGTGGTAGTCCTAACACGAAATCCATGCTAATATCGGACCATGGTGCATATGGAATTGGTAACGGAGTGTAAAGGCCATAAGGGTTTGAGGTAGACTTATCTTGAAGGCAAATGTTGCACCAGTTGCAAAGTCGTTACACGTCGCGCTTCATCTTGGGCCAATAGTAATGGGTGGATAGCATGGAAAGAGTCTTGTCACGTCCAAAGTGTCCCCTGAATCCACCACTATGTGACTCTTGCAAAAGCAATTCTCGAAAAGAAGACTCGGATATGCAAATTTTTTTAGCCTTGAACAAGAAGCCATCATGCAAATAGAAATCATCAAATCCCTTTTCAATGGAACACTTGGCAAAAAAAGGGCCAAAGAATGTGTCGGAAGGGTAAAGCTCCTTTATCTTATCATCAAGACCCAACACATGAAAATCCAAACGAGTAAGCAAAAGGTTTTTCTTGCGGGAAAGAGCATCCGCAACTACATTGTCATTCCCCTTCTTGTATTTGATTACATAGGGAAAGGATTCAATAAATTCAACCCATTTAGCATGCCTTTTTCAAATTGGCTTGGCTTTTCAAATACTTCAAAGATTCATGGTCGAAGTGAATAACAAACTCTTTTGGCTAAAGATAATATTGCCAAACTTCAAGTACACGAACTAGTGCATAAAGCTCTATGTCATATATAGGATATTTTAGACGAGCACCGTCTAACTTTTCGCTATGATATGCCACAAGCTGTTCATCTTGCATAAGCACACCACCAATTTCAAGAGCACTTGCATCACATTCAATCTGAAAGATTTTTGCAAAGTTTGGTAAAACAAGGAGTGGTGCCTTGGTAAGTCTCTTCTTCAATTCATCAAAAGCATTTTGTTGTGCTTTGCCCCAAACAAAAGTAACATTCTTATTTGTGAGTTCATTCCAAGGGCAAGCAATGATGCTAAAGTCTTTCACAAAGCAGCGATAAAAACCCGCTGGCGGCGTCATCTTGGTGCCCCTTGTACATACCATCCTTCTTCTTGTATTTGCTTGACATTGCTCTAATACCAAATGTCGTTGTCAAACCTAAAAATTAAGCACAAACTACAATATTTAGCCAGTTAAGATACCATGATAAACACGAACGAGGGAGTGGTTTTTATGCTACCAACTCGTTGCGGTGTTTTTTTTTGTTGTATTCCTTCTTTATATCCGCCAGATAAAAGGAGCTAACTACCTCCCGGTCAGATGGTTGCGATCCATTCTAGTTGGACCATCTCATGACCTTAATCGCAACGACATGCCAATCCAAGGAGAACAAACGAGATGAGGAGAACATCGGCAGCTGCACACTTCTCCACTGACTACACAAGTGCATGGATCATAGACGACGCCACACATCATTGTTATTAACAGATGTTATAAACGCGACAAGCAATTAACAAGAACGATAAAAGAAAAACGCAGCGGAGACACGAGATTTAACGTGGAAAACCCCTTCCAACACAGAAGGGGAAAAAACCACGGGTGCAAGCCAACAAAACTTCACTATATCGGGGAGTGTTTACAAACGTCGTGGATTATCTTATAATCTGATAAACCCTAGCCGACGGCTTACAAGATGTATATATAGGCAGTGGCAATGATCCGTACCGCGGGGGGGGGGATGGGCCTCGCTCCGCTCGTCAGAAGTTATCCTCCTTTTAGTATATGAATTTGGATCACAATACAACAAACTCCACCATGAGACAAATTCCATCTTGTAGCATGAACTTCAAAAATCTCTGGAACAACAAAGAAAAACATTTGCTGGCGCCAACAGCCACTTGGGCTAAACAGTTATACCAACCAAGCTTGAGCAAAGCTCAAACTTGGAAACAGGAATTGGCATTGTCATCATATCATCAGGATTATCATGAGTACTTATTTTGCATACCTTCAGTTTACCTTGAGCAACAATGTCGCGGACATAATGGTACTTGATATCAATGTGTTTTATCCTCTCATGGAACATTTGATCTTTAGTAAGGTATATAGCACTTTGACTGTCAGAAAACAAGTTAATGCAAGAATCATCTCCACAGTCCATGTATATCTCCTCCTCAAGCTCACCATGCAGAAAAGCAGTCTTTACATCTAGCTGCTCAAGCTCAAGATCATGCATAGCCACAATACCAAAGAATGCACGAATGGAACTATGCTTCACAACCGGAGAGAAAACATCATTATAATTAATACCTGGAATTTGGCTGAAACCTTTTGCTACTAACCTTGCCTTAAACCTCGGAGGCTCATTATGAGACAAACCTTCCTTTCTTTTAAATATCCACTTACAGCGGACAACCTTCTTTTGTTTAGGCAAGCGCACAACATCTCATGTGCCATTCTTGTCAAGCGATTGCATCTCCTCTTGCATATCAGAATCCACTTCACGCGGTCAACGGACGCAACTGCCTCAACATATATCATGCTCCACCTGTTCAGCACAACTCAAAGCATGATGAACAAAATTACACTCTTCAATTAAACGAGGACTTGGACCTTTGTTACGCCTCGGTCTATCAGCAGCAATGGAACTATTTGTTTTCTGCAAAACAGGTGGTGAGTGCTGAACAACAGTGTTATCAATTTCAGCAACATCATTTTCTTTCTCCTCCACATGCTCCACCTGCACGCTGATCCTCTGTTGCTCATCATCAGAATTATCATAAAAATCAACAGCATCAGTAGCATCTGTAGATAAACTCTTATGAAAGATGACAACCTCATTAAAGACAACATTCCTGCTATGCAAAACTTTCTTAGTTTCAGGATTCCATAACTTATATGCCTTAACTCCTGAACCATAACCAAGAAACTCACACTTAACAGCCCTAGGCTCTAGCTTTCCATTATGAACATGAGCATAAGTAGTGCAACCGAAAACTCTCAACTGTGAATAATCAGCAGGTGAACCAGACCATACCTCGATAGGAGTTTTCTTGTCAAGCGGAATGCAAGGTGACCTGTTTATCAAGTAACAAGCGGTGGAGTCTGCTTCAACCCAAAAACGTCTATGCATACCAACATTGGACAACATGCAGCGAGCCTTGGAGATGATGGTTCTGTTCATCCTCTCTGCCACACCATTCTGCTGAGGATTATATGGGATGGTGTGGTGCCTGACAATGCCTTCGTCGCTGCAATAATCGTTGAAAACAATAGAACAAAACTCCATGCCATTTTCAGTACGAAGCAATTTAACTTTCTTTTCTGTTTGCTTCTCTATCATAACTTTCCACTTTCTAAAAGCATCAAACACATCAGATTTATGTTTCAGAAAGTAAGGCCACATTTTTCTGGAGTAATCATCTATGATAGTAAGCATGTAATTTGCACCACCAAGAGAAGTCTTGCGGGAAGGTCCCCACACATCAGCATGCACATAATCTAAAACCCTTTAGTGGTATGAACGGAAAGCATTGAATTTAACTCTTTTATGCTTACCAAAAATGCAGTGCTCACAGAACTCGAACTTACTCAAATTGCAGCCATCTAGCAGGTCTCTCCTGTGCAATTCTGCCATGCCATGTTCACTCATATGTCCAAGACGCATATGCCACATATTATTTTTACCAGGTTCATCAGGAATAACAGCAGCAACAATATCAGACAAAGTGCTACCTCTAAGAACATATAATTTTGTAGAATTCATATCACCAATATCATGTGAACGAGAGAATCTTTTGATACCTTCAGAACTCCGCGAAAGCCAGAGTATTTGTACCCATCAACATCAAGGGTACTGAGAGAGATCAGATTTCTAGCCATGTCAGGTATGTGTCTCACATCTGTCAGAGTGCGTGTCATCCCATCATGCATCTTGATCCGAATGGAGCCAATGCCCACGGTCTCACGTGGGTTGTTATCTCCCATACGCACAACATCTCCACTCTGCACAAACTCATAAGAACTGAACCAGTCTTTGTTACAGCAAATATGAAACGAACAAGCAGAATCAAGGATCCACTCATCATTACCAGAAACACAACTAGCAAACACAACCAGGCAATCGCCATCAGAATTATCACTGGAAACAACAACAACCTTACCTTCACCATCAGATTTGTTTTTCGGTTGGTAAGTACCGTTTCTTTTCTCTTTGTTCTGCAACTTCCAGCAATCATCAATATTGTGGTTAGTTTTCTTACAATACTTGCAGAACTTACCATCTCGTTCCTTGGACTTTGAGCTACCTCTGTCGGTCTTGCTCGTATCTCTGTTATAGTTGTTGTTTCTGTTCTCGGTCCTGCCTCGGACTTGCAGTGCTTCTGCCTTAGATGACGAACCCTCTGCCTGCACCATAGATTTCATCTTTTCCCTCTACTGGAGGGCCTGATAAACTTCGGCAAGTGTTAGTTCATCACGGCTGTGTAACAAGGTGTCTTGAAAATTCACAAAAGAATTAGGCAATGAGACTAAAAGTATAAGAGCGAGATCCTCATCCTCATAATTTACCTCCATGGACAACAAATCAGAAACGATCTCTCTAAAGATCGATAGGTGATTCATCATTGACGCACCTTCTTCTAGCTTGTGCGAGAACAACTTCATCTTCACGTGCATCTTACTAGTTAGATCTTTAGACATGCAGATCGATTCCAGTTTCAACCACAGCGCCGCTGCAGATTTCTCGAACGACACTTCCTCCAAGATATTGTTGGATAGATGAAGCTGAATTAAAGAAAAAGCCTTACGATCTTACCTCCTTTCATCGTAGGTCCAGGTCTTGGCATCTTTCTTGCCAAATCTATCAAGATCTTCATCCAGATCAGAAGATTGGGTAAGGATCGCCCTCATCTTCACTTGCCACAGAGAAAATCTCGTGGTATAATCCAGCTGCGGTAGATCGAACTTCAAGGAAGACATGTCGCAAACCCTAGATTGAAACACGGGCTCTGATACCACTTGTTATGAACGCGACAAGAAAATAACGAAGAACGATAAAAGAAAAACGTAGTGGGGACACGACATTTAACATGGAAAACACCTTCCAACACAGAAGGAGAAAAAAAAACCACGGGCGCCAACCAGCAAAACTTCACTATATCGGGGAGTGTTTACAAACGCCGTGGGTTATCTTATAATATGAAAACCCTTGCCGGCGGCTTACAAGATGTATATATAGGCGGTGGCAACGATCCGTACCGCGGGGGGCGACGGGCCTCGCTCCGCTCGTCAGAAGTTTGCCTCCCTTT
The DNA here is from genome assembly GCF_022539505.1 of Lolium rigidum. NCBI lineage: Eukaryota > Viridiplantae > Streptophyta > Magnoliopsida > Poales > Poaceae > Lolium > Lolium rigidum. Next base: position 259,729,460 of record NC_061508.1, on the reverse strand, counting down.
AGTATATGAATTTGGATCACAATATAACAACAGAAAGAGGAAAAACAAACTAATGTGACAGTAAGCTTATCAAGGCTAACATAGGCCCCAACCTACCTTTCCGTCTGTCGGAAGCGAAGACAGGCTGCGACTGTGAGTGTAAGTGATTGGTGTACGCGACGAACGGGAGCGTTTGGTCTGGAGACGGTGTGCAGCAAGTGCTTAAGAATCCGGTGAGATTTGTCACGAGATTGCCGGATGCCTTTCCGATGACATGGACCTCTCCTGTCGGAGGGATCGACTTCCTCATCCATAACAATGCAGCTAGTAGCTCTGCTAACTAATCCCCTCGTCTCCTGCCGCCGCTTGGTTTGTCCCTCTTTCCTGCGTGCGCTCACCTACTGGCAATATCTCAGTGCCCACCAACTGGAAGATTCACCACACCATCTCCTTTTGTCTTCTTGATCTCTAGGCGCATCATATCCGCCCTACTTTCGGTCGTGTAGCTATCCTGTAGGTTGTTTTCTCAGAGCCACCGGACTACCGGAGCAGGGGACTTCTCGAGATAAGCTCATGGCACTTGAGGTTTAGGCCTAATAAGGCAGAGGTTAGATTTATCAGTGTTCTTGTTCTTGTTCTTTTTCTGTTTGTTGTTCGTCCGCGTTGATTTGTTAGTATTTACTAGGATCCTTGCTGGTTCTCGATTATAGTCGCATTGCTCAGGGCTCTATACGTTCTTGTTCTTTTTCAATCCTCTACCCATTGCATAAAAACTAACCAATCCTTCATCTCTTGACTTCGTTTATGTTGGCAACTCTGCAGACATCTGTGACCGCAACACACCAAGCAAGCAGGAAGTCCACTTGACAAGTTGATTTTTTATTCGCTTTGCTTTGGAATGGGTAGGCCTAGATGGAAGGTCAAGAAATCGGCCGAAGCTGCAAACAACAACCGCAGTGGTGGCACACCGGCGAGTAGGCTGCTTCCACCGCCGACGAGAAGAGTGGCAGTCCTCAGAAGCCTCGCGAGAGCGATGAAGCCGACAAAGCACCGGACATCACCGAGGTCGAGGAGGTCGCGAACGACGTGAAACTGACCATGCCAGCTGAGAGTAATGGATAAATGAATAAGCCACGGCGTCGACGGCGTCGATCGGTGGAGCGAAGCTCCGGAGCGGTTGAGGAGGAAGGCAAGGGTGGTGACCATGTGATCGCGAAGAGGAACGGATTCCGACGAAACGGAAGCCGCCGGAAGAACTCTACTCCCCGGCGAGCAGCGGAGGCAGGGGTACTGTGTGATTGGTGGGTTTAGCAAGGCAGCATTAACATGATGTGCTACTAATGCTGCTTTTTGTTGTTGTTGCATAGATCATCCAATGTTCATTCCGTATTTATGAGCATAATAGCATCTCCAGCCGCGCCCCCCAAAGCGTCCTCCAAACAGCGCCAGATCGAGCGTTTGGGGGGACGTGTTTTCGTCGTGCCGTATTTGGGGGACGTCGCTCCCCAGCCGCGGCCCCAAACATTTTTTTTACATTAAAATACTTTTTTTCTTTTTTCTTTGTATTTTCATTTCCATAGAGAGGAGAAACATTACACAAACTAATACATAATTGGGAACATGGTTTTACAACTAATACATAGTTTTAAACATGGTCTCCACGAACTAATACATAATAAAACATTGCAAAATGAGGAAACCTAACTAGTATTGGCATCGCAGATTTCGTATGTTCGCTGCCAAGAAAGAACACTCTCAGGCACTCTCATTCACCCAAACTGGAAAATCTAGCTGGTAATGATAGCCCTGTTGGTCCTTTGCAAGGAGAACATACAGAAACCTCCGTTAACATTTTCGCTGCGAAGAAAGAGCACTCAGTGATGTGGTCATTACCCTTCGGGTACCCGACATTGCTATACCCGGTGCAGATTATCAAGATGGACCAGCACAAGGACTCGACGAGCTGGACCCACACGTAATATTGACTTGGACTACAAGAAAGAAGACTCCAATTTGTATTCTACTAGGACTCTTGTAAACCCTAGCCTGGTTGCATATATAAAGCCAGGCAGGGGCACCCCTCAGAGATATTCAGAAACAGAAAACATACACACGATACGCCTAGACATCGTAACCCGCATATTAGAACTAGACTAGATACAACAACTCCGCCAAAGGCGGCCCCCTGTACACATATATTCATATAGTTGATTGCTAACAGGACATAGCGATCCTCCACCGCGGGGACGTGAACCTGGGTATGTCGTGTGCTTTCTCGCTCCCGGAATCTCCATCGTTGCCTTCCGTCAACCCTAAGCCCCTCATGGTGGGCATTGCCGAGGAACCGCCTCATCACTTGGCGTGTTCAACCGTCCTCCTCTTCGTCATCGCCGTGGTAGTGCCGGCGGCAGGACGTATCGTCGAACACCTTCACACTCATATCCGCGTTGCCTAGGTAGGAGAATGTGAGCACGCAGCCGGCTTGGAGGTCGTGGTAGAGCACGGACTTCTCCTAGCCGGTGTGGAGGTACATCTTGCCGCGCCCGTCGAAGAGCTCGTCCACCGGCCACCGGCAGCAGTCACAGCCAGTCTCCCGCATATGCAGCGTGGCCGGCTCATCGCCGGCAATGAACTCGGCGAACTTGTCCGGAAGCCTCTGGATGCCGAGTGGGTCACCATTGAGGACAACGACGAACTCAAACAACACTTGGTGCTCTTCATGCAGATACAACGATGAAGACAACGACGTCGCAGGCGACGGCGACCATGCAGCTCTGGGTGCTCTAGCACGGCCTCGGCCTCTGCCTCTACCAGCCATGGCGTCAACTCTTGAGATGGTGGCGGCTAGTGTTGGGGAGAGAGGCGCTAGGGTTTGTGTGTGAGGGACGATGCAAGAGCGCCCCTTTTTATAGGCTGGAGGGAGGCGGGGGAGCGGTGGCGCTCATTAAAGCCGGCACACAGAGCTAGGTGCGACGAGACGCATCGCTGCGCCTTTGCGGAAACTACACCGTCGCTGCGCGCCAATAACTTCAATCGCGAGGTAGGCTACAGTTAGGTTAAACTTGAATGTGCCGCTAACGCGTCGGTCCCGCCACTCCTCGCCTCACTTTTCGTTGTGTCCGGCGTGCCCGGGGCGTCCCTGTGAACCGGGGACGGGCTCGGGGCGCCGGACACTGTATTAGGCCACGCCGGATGGAAGGAGGCTTTGGAGCGCGCGGTTGGCAACAAAAAATTGTGCCGACGCGCCCCAAATACCTTTGGAGACCGCTTTGGGAGACGCGGCTGGAGATGCTCTAAATGAGATACCCTTGTACCTTGACTCATTTTTTTTTTGACCTTATTTTCACTCATTAATTGTATAGTATGTTACGGTTTTGCTATTTCTAGATCTACGAGTTCATAATCCTTAGACGAAAAGCTCTAACATATATCTTCAACTTAGTACATTTTTTCCGATTTCTGAATTAAGCTAGAGCTAGGTCAACTATGGGACCGGTTGATTTACATCGCGATTCCCGCACTTGCATATAAGATCGCAACTACAGATAAATTTTCCTATTATATTGCACATAAAATTGGAGGATGTCACCTGACCGAGAAACTTAACTTACGTGGATCGAGAATAAGTCGTGTGTTTTTGTTAGCATGGCATGCTTTTTCTCCTAGAGAGAGATTCTGATGATCATGACATCATGACTCATCCTTTCAAAACAAAATTGTTATATTAACGGTCTTAATGTGTTTCTAATACGTTCAAGAAATACATATCTCTAAGTCGTGCTAAGAACCATCAGGTCTAAACATTAAGATTCATTTAGTACAAAGGAATGATATCTTTATAAATCGCACTAGTAGAAAAAGAGGCTTCCGTCCACCCCCATTAGTCTCGGAAATATTCGAACCGCGACTAAAGGGGTCTTTAGTCGCGGTTCGTGAGGCGACCCGCGACTAATGCTCCATCCGAGACGAAAGGGTACCTCTTTAGTCGCGGTTGGTAACACCAACCGGGACTAAAAGGGCTATGAAGGGATGCGGCCGGCGGAAAAACCTTTAGTCGCGGTTGGGGACACCAACCGGGACTAAAGGTGAATTTTCACTTTTTTTGGAAAAAAACGTATAATATATCAAAAAAATCCTGGAAAAAAGTTACATCCGAATTCACCAGGGTTTACCCGGTTAGCCAATTTTTAGATTCTCAAAATTCCAAATGAAAATATGAAAGCAGGAAGATTTTAGTTTTGCTATAAATTATGGATTTTATATTTTTTAAATTTTTCAAAAAAATAAAATTAATAATTGCATCCAGCATAAAGATTACTATTACTTTTACCCAATTTTAAGATTTTCAAATTTTTAGGTTTTAGGTTTGGCAAAAAAAATATTTAAAAAATTTTAAAAATAAAAAATAAAAATTTAATGTTTATTTATTTATTCACGATTATTATTACATCATTATTTTTGTTTATGAAAAAAATTATTTGAAATTCAAACAATAAAAAAATGTGACATCGACCAACATGTTAATAGGATTGATATGATACTAGTATCACATACATGTGCGCGTAGCACTTGGATGCGGGACGGAATGGAACTCGAAGTTAAGCGTGCTAGAGGTGGAGTAGTGGGAGGATGGGTGACCGAGCGGGAAGTTTGACCACGAGTAAGTAATTTGACTAGAGATAAGTGTAGTTAGAGATAGAGACTAAGCTATGCAAATAACTGAAATAATAGAAATTCTGAAAAAAATAAAAAAAACGGAGTGAAAAAAATTAGAAACCCAAATGAATTAAAAAAAAATTAACGAAATTTAAGGGGCGGGGGGGGGGGGCTTTAGTCGCGCTTAGTTGGTCGCGGTTGCGCAACCGCGACTAATGGCAGTTGCGAACCGCGACCAATGGCCCTTTTTCCACCAGTGTCGACCGGGGATCACTGTACATATTGTTCGGTTTGTTGGATAACAAAGGAGTTTGTAGGTATGTTTAGGCTTGTAGCTTAAGCTTTGAATAGTATGATATACGTTGAAAACACAAATGGTATCACCAAAATGAATTCTATATTTCTTTGAAGGGCGAAAGTATCAGCAACTCAATGTTGTGCTATCGATGAACATCCATTGTATGCACATTTGAGTTGTCTTCTAAAGGACGGGAGCATTTTTTTTCCTTCTCGTATGTAATACTAATCTCTTTTGAGTCTTTTTTCTAGAAACACAGTACAATTTAATTAGTTGAAGACTGAAGTCATGAATCTCTAATGCTGACGTTGTCAGCGCATACATTGATACACCTCAATATTCGATGGGAACATTGCCTCCTATCGTAAGAATACTACAATATATATATCTGGACGAGACGACCCGAGGTACAACCATCTACACCAGACACCACACAAATTATTGGTCAGAAATTTAAAGTCTCTTTGTCCATGGGATTTGACGACCATTGAAAAAAAAAGTACAGTATTACAATAATGGTACACTACCTGAGTGACACTACACACGAGTAAGTAATTTGACTAGAGATAAGTGTAGTTAGAGATAGAGACTAAGCTATGCAAATAACTGAAATAATAGAAATTCTGAAAAAAAATAAAAAAAAAACGGAGTGAAAAAATTAGAAACCCAAATGAATTAAAAAAAATTAACGAAATTTAGGGGGGGGGGGGGCTTTAGTCGCGCTTAGTTGGTCGCGGTTGCGCAACCGCGACTAATGGCAGTTGCGAACCGCGACCAATGGCCCTTTTTCCACCAGTGTCGACCGGGGATCACTGTACATATTGTTCGGTTTGTTGGATAACAAAGGAGTTTGTAGGTATGTTTAGGCTTGTAGCTTAAGCTTTGAATAGTATGATATACGTTGAAAACACAAATGGTATCACCAAAATGAATTCTATATTTCTTTGAAGGGCGAAAGTATCAGCAACTCAATGTTGTGCTATCGATGAACATCCATTGTATGCACATTTGAGTTGTCTTCTAAAGGACGGAGCATTTTTTTTCCTTCTCGTATGTAATACTAATCTCTTTTGAGTCTTTTTTCTAGAAACACAGTACAATTTAATTAGTTGAAGACTGAAGTCATGAATCTCTAATGCTGACGTTGTCAGCGCATACATTGATACACCTCAATATTCGATGGGAACATTGCCTCCTATCGCAAGAATACTACAGTATATATATCTGGACGAGACGACCCGAGGTACAACCATCTACACCAAACACCACACAAATTATTGGTCAGAAATTTAAAGTCTCTTTGTCCGTGGGATTTGACGACCATTGAAAAAAAAGTACAGTATTACAATAATGGTACACTACCTGAGTGACACTACACATGAATAAGCACAAAAATATAATTTCAATGTGTGTTCATGTGATGGAATAAACCATCCTTGGGCATTTCAATTAAATGAAAGAAATGGGATGCAACACAAATTGGATCATAGTACAAATACACTCATAGAAACAAGTAAAACCTAGAAATAAACGAAGAAAAAAAATCATGTTCTAGGCAACACAGAGAAGCTATTGTTTTTAGCACCATACGCCAAAGGAATATACTGATAAGAGCATGAAGGAGTGTTGCTGGCTTAGTGAAAAGGTGTCACAATGCTGAGATGACACCTTGCAAAACCAGGAGCGCCATAGATGTTGTCGGCATGGCACCACGATCCACGGAGGCCACATTGCTTCACAGAAAGACGATGATACCATCGAAAGGGCGGTGTTCAAATAGGAGCTGGCCCTCCTTTTGCACATGAACTCGGCAATCAATTCGAGTGTGGTGCGCCTTCAAAGGACCACAATCACCGAAAGGAGATGTATATGAATTCCTTATTTGAAAGCACATTTTAAAATGTAAATTTTTTTAGAAATAAATCGTTGCGTGTACACTCTACGTTCGCACACAAGCTTTTGGGAAAATGGAACATTTTTTTTGTAAAAAGAATAAACTTTGATGCTCCCATATGCCTATTCATGGGAAAAAAATTCACATACATAAAATATTATTTTTCGTAAAACCTTGCGTGCGAAATAGAATGTCCGAATGTACACGCGACATTTTTCCGTATTTTTATGCATATTTGAAAAAAAAGAATTATGCACTTTCCATAACAGGTTTATATGCACCTAGGAGCCAAAACATCACCTCGGTTATTCATTAGGTACATGGCGAGATCTTTCAATTAAGTTACAGTGCGGTAAAATTTCCTTGGAAATTAAAATATGCCCCAGAAAATAATTAAAAGAGTAGTTTTTATAGATTCATTCAATCAAAGTCCTGTTAGACTCAAAATCTCAGTGGGCCGTGGGAGGTCGGGGGATCCAGACTCGGGGATCCACGACAAGAGCATGGGCCGACATGCCCCGCCAACCGTGCCGCCGGGTTGGACCCAGTTTTGGTTCCAGCAACTGCTAGGCGCTAGCGGGGTAGTTGTTTCTCGTCCGTTTCTCAAAATTTGAAAAAACTAATCAAGCTCGTCCGTACTTCTCACTCAAAAACAAAAAAAAAAAACTCTGATCGTCCACAGTCGTACCGACAGTTTCTTCGATTCTCCTTCAAGCATGTTTATGTTTTGCCTCTGAGAACGTGCACGCTCATCCCAGACAGACGTGCCATTACGTGCTTGTTCAGTCGACAAGCCCTACGCTCTGCGCTGTACGTTGGCCACCGGCAAACGTGACTCCAGCTGAGCGGCGGTAGCTGAGTCCACGGCGACCACCGGCGGGTGTGAAGCTCGCCGCTTGCAGACAGGCTAACCAGATTTCCCGCACGATCTGCGAGACCCGACGCCGGCCTGTCCGTACGCATGGCACAGGGAAACGCTTCGGTTGCAGGCTTCGTACTGGACTGGCGGAGAGAGATCGCTGAGGAACAAAATCTCTTTCCGTCTGTGCTTCGCAACGTCCAATCGCGGAGGCACCAGCCAATGCGCAAGCGGCCGGCGCCCACTTGCTGTCTCGCCGGGGAAAGAAAGAAAGGCTGCCTCGGTCTGGCTGGGCGTCACAGCCCCGTCGTCCATGGATGAATGAATAGTCGCGTCCCCGGCTGTAGGCTGTAGCGCCACCCCGTTTCGCCGCGGTTTGTGCATGGGCGGCGACAGTACTGGAGACTCCTAGGGCGCCCGATTAATAGTTCAGGTGGATTTTAGTTTATGGCTCCGTGGCCATGCTAATGTTTGCATGTAGTTATATTTGTAGGGTCTGTCCATAGCCACCTTTTAAACTATTTGTTGGCTTCAAGGATGAAATAAGAAGATGAAGTGATGATAAAGGTGTTCTAGAGTGATTCAAAGATAGGTCATGTGTGAATTAAGCTTATGTCAATCATGTATTGAAGAAGATGGAGTGAGACCTCATGCGTATCTTTAAGGCATCAACATAATGAAAAAGAAGAAATAGTGTACAAGTTCAAAATAAAATCATGTTAAAGAGATCACGTGTTTGAATATTGCCAACCGTAAGGTGATCATCGATATGTGAAGATACGTCTACGGAGAGGCACTCCCACAGTGGAGCATGAGGGAACCATTCGCAGGATTTCAAACAAGAAAGATCTTAAGGTGGACATGATTATCATCATCAAGTTTAAATGGAATATGCGTAAGGCAAACACTACCAGGAAAATGACTATAAATGGATGCCTTAGCTGTGGCGCACCCAAATATTGATGCGCTGCTGTCGCACCAAAAAAAGAGTGGGCCACTACTACACCCTTACACGTGGCGCAACACGGTAATTTTTGCGCAACTGCTAAACGTAGCCATATTGGCCGATGCGCACTTGGGTAATAGTGGCGCACCACGCCACGGGAAAGACAAGTGTCATAGCGCACCACATGCAAGCGTGCGCGAGGCGGCCTATTAAGTTTGCGCTAGGATCGACAAACTCGCGAGGATCGATGAAACCTTCTTCCTGCACTAGGAGAAGGCTGGCCGGTGGCGCGCGCAACAACCATCAATGTTGACGTTGGACACCACATGGCCTTCTACGGGGCACTGACCAGCCCATAGCGCACGTGGCCCGACACGCCTTTTGAGCACGCGCGGCAGAAGGATGACCCGCAAAAGGCTGACTGACGGCGCCTGCAACAACCATCAACGCCCAACTGCTTAGGTTTACGCGAGTGCCGAAGGCGCCGAAAACCAGTGCGGGCATTTATGGAGCGACCATATATATACCGGCCTTTGCGCCGTCCTATCCCACATAGTCCACTTTCTCCAACATCGCCACCACCGTCGCCAGCGCAGAGATGCCGAAGATTCTGCATAGGTTAAATAAGGTCACCAATAACCTCAAGGTCGGCTCGTCCGCGAGCCGCCGCCACCTCAGCCTCCTCCCATCATCCGAAATCTGCAGTCATGACCGAGCACGCGTGATTTCATTGGGCCACAAGTGTTGGTGGCGTCCATCTCCAGCGGCCAAAGAGGCACCGGCGGTACTTCCCGGTGGGGGAGTGCCAACGATAGTGGTGCAAGGCGGAACCCATCATGTACAATGACACCTCCCCGCCGGGAGGGTGGCAGCTCAGCTGGGCCAGGGTGTTGGTGCTTCCGCCGCTCGTCGACGGTCCAACATTCAATGCTGAGGTGCACCATCGCATCAAGCGCCTCCCGTCCGTGCTGCGCCACGACCGGGCATATCACCGGCCCGATTTCTGGGGTCGTTTTTCCCGTGGGAGCACGAGGCTCACCGCGCCGGCGCACCTCCCTCGGACTACGGTGGCATTCCCGTCTGTGCACGTTTTTCCCGTCGAGGACTACGGTGGCCTTGCCGCAGCCACTGACGATGACACCAACGAGGGCGAGGACAAGGACACCACACATCCACCAGCATGGTGAAGCTGGAGAACTACATGCCATATGAGTATGACGAGGAGCAGACTACCGCGCGCGCCCTCGTCATGTCGAAGGAGGAGGATGAGGCTCGCTAGAGCTAGGAGCTGGGGATGGACAACGTCCTCCGACTCAGCGTGATGGTGGCGCAGCACCAAGCGGAGCTGTTGCCGCCTCCGCCGCTTCCACTATACGCTCCGCCGCAGATGCAGTGGATTGGTGATTGCGGTTGATGGGCTTGATGGAGTGTCTTGATTACTCCCCGACAATGGAGCCAGAAAAGAGCTTGATGTTGTGCAGTTGCACACCGTTGGGGAACCCCAAGAGGAAGGTATGATCAGCACAGTAGCAGTTTTATCTTAGTAAGAAACCAAGGTTTAATTGACCAGTAGGAGAAAGGAATGACTTCTGAAGGTGTTGCTAACTAACTTTTGGCAGGACGCACTACCAGCGTCAGCAACAACGTGGAACCTGCACACAACACAATCAAAATACTTTGCCCCAACTTACAGTGAGGTTGTCAATCTCACCAGTAGACTTGATGATGAAATATTACTTATTGATTTTAAAAGGCACTAGAGGCCCTCTGCTGCTAGCAAAAACAAATATGAAGAGATAGGATCTCCTTGCCTGATACCCCTCGAAGACTTGAAAACTTCAGAAACACATTCTAATTTAAAACCCGTTCTCAATATTATCGCTTCAAGGTATGACCACTCCACTCGGTCATAGGCCTTTCGCATATCCAGCTTAAGTGTGCATTGGCGGTGTTTTGTTTCTCTTCATAAAGTGTAGACACTCGTAAGTTGTAATGATGGTATCCATGATTAACCTTCCAGGAACGAATGTTGATTGCTCATGAGAGACAATATCTGGTAATATCTTCTTCAACCTATTTGCAAGAACCTTTGACGTTATTTTGTAAATTACATTACACAAGCTAATAGGTTGAAACTGGCCCAACTCAGATCGGCTCGCCACCTTGTGAATAAGGGCTATAAAAGTCTAATTGATCTCTTCTGGATTATCCTCTCCCCGCGGGATACGCAAGACTGCATTAGTAACTTCCGTACCACATAGATCCCAATTTCGCTAAAAGAAATGGGCTGGGAAACCATCAGGCCTGGCGCTTCGGTGGGGAACATCTGATAGAGTGCATCTTTCACCTCCTCGGCTCTATACTGCACCACTAGCCCTTCGTTCATCTCACTCTTCACACTACGAGGAACATTGTTCAAGACCTAACACTAGTGGAGAAGAGGCCTTTCGTCCCAAGCCTCTGGGAGCAAATGTCCCCGTTTTGAACCAAACCGGGTCCAATGGGGGGCACTGGTCCCAGTTTGTGATACAAACCGGGTCTAAAGGCCCATCGGCAGGGCGCGGCAGGCTGTATCAGGGCTCGGATGCCTTTAGTCCCGGTTTGTATCACAAACCTGGACCAAAGGCCCACCCTTTGGACCCGGTTTGGATTACCAACCGGGACAAAGTCCCCATCTGCCTATATAACCTTGCCCCCGCCCAAGTGTGAGCCACACTTAGCCATTTTTTCACTTCTTATCACAAGAGGAGTGTATTGCTTTGCTCTCTTCACATGCACAAGAGGTGTTCGATGAAATGCTTAAGAGGTTTTGCCACTTGAGTTCACACAAATCAAGCCACACTTAACTTGCTTTTTTCTTCTCCATAGAGGTTAACAACTTTATCCTTTCATTTGTAATTGATAAAATGCAAGTGTATATATATACATTGTTTCACTAATCGTGATCTTCTGTAATGGTTTTTGATAAGCTTAATTATATCATGCAGATGAATCGGCAATGGATGTACATTGCCCGACGCTTTGATGAGTTCACTTCGGGCCTGAGTAATTTTATGGCCGTGGCTGAGGCAAACAAACATGGTGGCTTCATGTATTGTCCATGTGTTAACTGTAAGAATATCATAAATTACGCTCACTCGAGTACCATTCACGGCCACCTTCTGCGGGACAGTTTCATTCCCAATTACTATTGTTGGACCAAGGACGGAGAAAGAGGGGTTATGATGGAAGACAATGAAGAAGAGGAAGATGATGATGACATTTATCCCATGTTCCCTGAATACAATGAAGCAGAAGGCAATGAAGACAATGAAGCAGAAGATCAAGAGGCACCAGATGATCCTGCTAATGATGATCTTGGTCGGGCCATTGCTGATGCAAGGAGAGAATGTGAAACTGAAAAGGAAAGGTTGGCCTTCGACTAGATGATACAAGATCACAACAAATTGTTATACCCAACTTGCGAAGATGGCCATAAAAAGCTAGGCAGCACACTAGAATTGTTGCAATGGAAAGTTGCTGACAATAATTAAGAGGAAGCTTCCAAGGGGTAACGAATTGCCCGCCAGTACGTACGAAGCGAAGAAGGTTGTCTGCCCTCTAGGATTAGATGTGCAAAAGATACATTCATGCATTAATGATTGCATCCTCTACCGCGATGAGTACGAGAATTTGGATGCATGCCCGGTGTGCACTGCATTGCGGTATAAGATCAGACGAGATGACCTGGGTGATGTTGAGGGCGAGCGCCCCAGAAAAGGGTTCCTGCCAAGGTTATGTGGTATGCTCCTATAATACCACGGTTGAAACGCTTGTTCAGAAATAAAGAGCACGCTAGGTTGTTGCGATGGCACAAAGAAGACCGTAAGAAAGACGAGATGTTGAGACACCCTGTTGATGGGTTCCAATGGAGAAAAATCGATAGAGAGTTCCCGTACTTTGCAGAGGATGCAAGGAACTTAAGGTTTGGTCTAAGTACAGATGGCATGAATCCTTTTGGAGAGCAGAGCTGCAGCCATAGCACCTGTCTAGTGACTCTTTGTATATATAACCTTCCTCCTTGGTTGTGCATGAAGCGGAAGTTCATTATGATGCGAGTGCTCATACAAGGCCTGAAGCAACCCGGCAACGACATTGATGTGTACCTGAAGCCATTAGTCGAAGAACTTCTACAGCTGTGGTCCATAGCAGGTGTACCTGTGTGGGACGAGCACAAGCAGGAGGAATTTGACCTACGAGCGCTGCTTTTCGTAACCATCAATGATTGGCCTGCTCTTGGTAATATTTCAGGACAGTCAAACAAGGGATACAATGCATGCACACACTATTTAGATGAGCTCGAAGGTGATTATTTGGATACATGTAATAAGGTCGTGTACCTGGGGCATCGTCGATTTCTTACGCGCGCATACCCATCCCATAAGAAAGAAAGGCAAGCATTACAACGGTGAGGTTGATCAGCGGAAGAAGCCTCCTGTAAGGGTATTTTGGTAACAATGACACCGTGCTAGAGTATTTGGCCTAATACATGTTTGAAAGGATAATCCCAGGTATTAGCCAAAGAGGCATAAATGGTGTATCAAAAGAACAAGAAGGCTAAAGGAGACCCGCCACTTCCACAACAATCAAAAAGGGGTCTACAGCATCCAGCCGGTCAGAGGCCCGGTTGGACCGGCCCGTGCGCCGGCAGGCTCCGGTCTGCCGCCCGGTCGACCGAGCGCACGGCCGGGCGCTCCGGCGCCAACCGGCCCCTGCGCTGATTCCTGCCGGGAGACGTACTGGAAGACACGGAGATGCCCCCGGTTGGGGTCCGGTCTGCCGCCCGGTTTGGACCAGCGGGTCCGGTCCCTGGCCCGGCCGGACCGGGCTCCGGACCGGCGCCCGGCGCCAACCGGGCTCGGCAGACCGATGCCAACCGAAGGGAGTACTGCGCGACACTTCAAGGATCCGGTCTGGGTCCGGTCTGCTGCCCGGTTTGGACCGGCGGGTCCGGTCCCTGGCCCGGTCCGACCGGGCCCTGCGCCGGACGCTCCGGTATGTGGTCCGGTTGACCGGGATTCTCGGGAGAAAGCTGAGTTGGCAAGTTGACAACTGCCATATTTCAAGTGACACTATATATACCCCTTCTCCTACCTCTGAAGGGGTAGGCACTACACCACAAGCTGTTCTTGAGCTCTCTCTCTCATACTCCATTGCTAGAAACACCAAAAGCCTCAGATCTCCCTCCTCCTCCACCCAAACTCAAATCCCTCCGGGGAAACAATAGAGGAGGACCCGATCTACTGTTCTACCAAGCCAAATCTCATTCCCCCTTGTATTCATCAAGAAGCTTGCTCAGGGTTCCTAGGAAACCCTAGGTGGGCAAGAGTGGTCCAGAAGCATCCGGGCTGTGGATTTTCTCCTGACAAGATTGTGAAGGTTTGGAGGCTACCTCAAAGTCTACCACAAGTGAGTGATACGTCTCAAACGTATCTATAATTTCTTATGTTCCATGCTAGTTTTATGACAATACTCACATGTTTTATATACACTTTATATCATTTTGATGCATTTTCCGGTACTAACTGATGCGTGCAGTCGACACGTCCGTTGGGAACCCCAAGAGGAAGGTGTGATGCGTACAGTAGCAAGTTTTCCCTCAGAAAGAAACCAAGGTTTATCGAACCAGGAGGAGCCAAGAAGCACGTTGAAGGTTCATGGCGGAGGAGTGTAGTGCGGCGCAACACCAGGGATTCCGGCGCCAACGTGGAACCTCGCACAACACAATCACGTAACTTTGCCCCGACGTAACAACGAGGTTGTCAATCTCACCGGCTTGCTCGTAAACAAAGGATTAGATGTATAGTGTGGATGATGATGGTTGTTTGCGAAGAACAAGTAAAGAACAATTGCGATAGATTGTATTTCGGATGTAAAGAATAGGACCGGGGTCCACAGATCACTAGCGGTGTCTCTCCCATAAGATAGCAGATGTTGGGTGAACAAATTACAGTTGGGCAATTGACAAATAAAGAAGGCATAACAATGCACATATATCATGATGAGTACTATGAGATTTAATCGAGGCATTACGACAAAGTACATAGACCGCTATCCAAGCATGCATCTATGCCTAAAAAGTCCACCTTCAGGTTATCATCCGAACCCCCTCTAGTATTAAGTTGTAAACAACAGACAATTGCATTAAGTATGGTGCGTAATGTAATCAACACAAATATCCTTAGACAAAGCATCGATGTTTTATCCCTAGTGGCAACAACACATCCACAACCTTATAACTTTCCGTCACTCGTCCCGCATTTAATGGAGGCATGAACCCACTATCGAGCATAAATACTCCCTCTTGGAGTCACAAGTATCAACTTGGCCAGAGCCTCTACTAGCAACGGAGAGCATGCAAGAACATAAATAACATATATGATAGATTGATAATCAACTTGACATAGTATTCAATATTCATCGGATCCCAACAAACACAACATGAAGGATTACGGATAGATGATCTTGATCATGATAGGCAGCTCACAAGATCTAACATGATAGCACAATGGGGAGAAGACGACCATCTAGCTACCGCTATGGACCCATAGTCCAGGGGTGAACTACTCACACATCGATCCGGAGGCGATCATGGCGATGAAGAGACCTCCGGGAGATGATTCCCCTCTCCGGCAGGGTGCCGGAGGCGATCTCCCGAATCCCCGAGATGGGATTGGCGGCGGCGGCGTCTCTGGAAGGTTTTCCGTATCGTGGCTCTCGGTACTGGGGGTTTCACGACGAATACTATATGTAGGCGGAAGGGCAGGTCAGGGCGCCACACGAGGGCCCCACACGCTAGGGCCGCGCGGCCAGCACCTGGGCCGCGCCGCCCTAGTGTCTGGCCACCTCGTGGCCCCACTTCGTAAGTCCTCCGGTCTTCTGGAAGCTTCGTGGAAAAATAGGCCCCTGGGCGTTGATTTCGTCCAATTCCGAGAATATTTCCTTACTAGGATTTCGAAACCAAAAACAGCAGAAAACAAGAATCGGCTCTTCGGCATCTCGTCAATAGGTTAGTGCCGGAAAATGCATAATAATGACATATAATGTGTATAAAACATGTGAGTATCATCATAAAAGTAGCATGGAACATAAGAAATTATAGATACGTTTGGGACGTATCAAGCATCCCCAAGCTTAGTTCCTACTCGCCCTCGAGTAGGTAAACGATAACAAAGATAATTTCTGAAGTGACATGCTATCATAATCTTGATCATACTATTGTAAAGCATATGAGATGAATGCAGCGATTCGAAGCAATGATGAAGATAATGAGTAAACTAATGAATCATATAGCAAAGACTTTCATGAATAATACTTTCAAGACAAGCATCAATAAGACTTGCATAAGAGTTATTCATAAAGCAATAGATTCGAAGTAAAAGCATTGAAGCAACACAAAGGAAGATAAAGTTTCAGCGGTTGCTTTCAACTTCAACATGTATATCTCATGGATAATTGTCAACACAAAGCAATATAACAAGTGCAATAAGTAAACATGTAAGAATCAATGCACACAATTGATACAAGTGTTTGCTTCTAAGATAGAAAGAATAGGCAAACTGACTCAACAATAAAGTAGAAGATAGGCCCTTCACAGAGGGAAGCATTGATTACTATATTTGTGCTAGAGCTTTTCATTTTGAAAACAAGAAATAATTTTGTCAACGGTAGTAATAAAGCATATGTATTATGTATAAGACATCTTATAAGTTGCAAGCCTCATGCATAGTATACTAATAGTGCTCGCACCTTGTCCTAATTAGTTTGGGTTAACACGGATTATCATTGCATAGCATATGTTTCAACCAAGTGTCACAAATGGGTACCTCTATGCCGCCTGTACAAAGGTCTAAGGAGAAAGCTCGCATTGGATTTCTCGCTTTTGATTATTCTCAACTTAGACATCCATACCGGGACAACATAGACAACAGATAATGGACTCCTCTTTAATGCATAAGCATTCAACAACAGCTAATATTCTCATAAGAGATTGAGGATTAGATGTCCACACTGAAACTTCCACCATGAATCATGGCTTTAGTTAGCGGCCCAATGTTCTTCTCTAACAGTATGCATACTCAAACCATTTGATTGTGAGAACCGCCCTTACTTCAGACAAGACGAACATGCATAGAACCTCACATGATATTCAACAAAGGTAAAAGAGTTGATATTCTTCACCACGATAGTTTTTAAGCTATTTTATCCCATGAGCTATATATTGCAAAGGTAAAGAATAAAAAATTTAAAGGTAGCACTCAAGTAATTTACTTTGGAATGGCGGAGAAATACCATGTAGTAGGTAGGTATGGTGGACACAAATGGCATGGTTATTGGCTCAAGGATTTGGATGCACGAGAAGAATTCCTCTCAATACAAGGCTAGGCTAGCAAGGTTGTTTGAAGCAAACTCAAGTATAAAAGGTGTAGCAAAGCTCACATATGAACATATTGTAGCTATTATAAGACTTTACATTGTCTCCTTGTTGTTCAAACACCTCAACCAGAAAATATCTAGACTCTAGAGATCAATCATGCAAACCAAATTTTAACAAGCTCTATGTAGTTATTCATTAATGAGTACAATGTACATGATGCAAGAGCTTAAACAAGATCTATGTGTGCACAAAAATTGCCAAGTATCACATTATTCAAGACATTAAACCATTTACCACATGCGGCATTTTCCGTTTCCAACCATATAACAATGAATGAAGTAGTTCAAATTTCGCAATGAACATTAAAGATGAAGCTAAGAACACATGTGTTCATACGAAACAGCGGAGCGTGTCTCTCTCCCAAACAAAGAATGCTAGGATCCGATTTATTCAAACAAAAACAAAAATAAAACACAGACGCTCCAAGTAAAGCACATAAGATGTGACGGAATAAAAATATAGTTTCACTAGAGGAACCTGATAAGTTGTCGATGAAGAAGGGATGCCTTGGGCATCCCCAAGCTTAGACGCATGAGTCTTCTTAAAATATGCAGGGATGAACCACGGGGGCATTCCCAAGCTTTGACTTTTCACTCTTCTTGATCATATTGTATCATCCTCCTCTCTTGACCCTTGAAAACTTCCTCCACACCAAACTCGAAACAAACTCATTAGAGGGTCAGTGCATAATTCATATATTCAGAGGTGACATAATCATTCTTAACACTTCTGGACATTGCACAAAGCTACTGAAAGTTAATGGAACAAAGAAATCCATCTAACATAGCAAAACGGGCAATGCCAAAACAGAACAGTTCGTAAATACGAATTTTAAAGTGACACCAGACTTGCTCAGATGAAAATTCCCAAATTGAATGAAAGTTGCGTACATATCTGAGGATCACGCACGTAAATTGACAGATTTTTTTGATTTTTCTACGAGGACTATCGCCCAAATTCGTGACAGCAAGAAATCTGTTCTCGCGCAGTAATCCAAATCTAGTATTGGCTTTACTATCAAAGACTTTACTTGGCACAACAATGCAATAAAATAAATATAAGGAGAGGTTGCTACAGTAGTAAACAACTTCCAAGACTCAAATATAAAATAAAGTGCAGAAGTAAAATAATGGGTTGTCTCCCATAAGCGCTTTTCTTTAACGCCTTTCAGCTTAGGCGCGTAAAGTGTGTATCAAGTATTATCAAGAGATGAAGCATCAACATCATAATTTGTTCTAATAATAGAATCATAAGGTAACTTCATTCTCTTTCTAGGGAAGTGTTCCATACCTTTCTTGAGAGGAAATTGATATTTAATATTACCTTCCTTCATATCAATGGTAGCACCAACAAGTCAAGAAAAGGTCTTCCCAATATAATGGGACAAGATGCATTGCATTCAATATCCAAGACAACAAAATCAACGGGGACAAGGTTATTGTTAACCATAATACGAACATTATCAATCCTCCCCAAAGGTTTATTTATATCATTATCAACAAGATTAACATCCAAATAACAATTCTTCAATGGTGGCAAGTCAAGCATATCATAAATTTTCTTAGGCATAACGTAAATACTTGCACCAAGATCACATAAGGCATTACAATCAAAATCATTGACCCTCATCTTAATGATAGGCTCCCAACCATCTTCTAACTTTCTAGGAATAGAAGTTTCAAGTTTTAGTTTCTCCTCTCTAGCTTTTATGAGAGCATTTGTAATATATTTTGTAAAGGCCAAATTTATAGCACTAGCGTTGGGACTTTTAGCAAGCTTTTGTAAGAACTTTATAACTTCAGAGATGTGACAATCATCAAAGTCTAAACCATTATGATCTACAGCAATGAGATCATTGTCCCCAATATTTTGAAAAATTTCAGCAGTTTTATCAATTTCAAGCAGCTTTAGCAGCTTCGCATAATTTTGCACGCTTTGCACTAGGAGTAGTAACATTGCCAACACCAATTATTTTACCATTGATAGTAGGAGGTGTAGAAACATGTGAATCATTAACATTACTAGTGGTGGTAATAGTCCAAACTTTAGCTACATTATTCTCTTTAGCTAGTTTTTCATTTTCTTCTCTTTCCCACCTAGCATGCAATTCAGCCATCAATCTAATATTCTCATTAATTCGAACTTGGATGGCATTTGCTGTAGTAACAATCTTATTATCAATATCCTTATTAGGCATGACTTTCAATTTTAAAAGATCAACATCAGAGGCAAGACTATCAACCTTAGAAGCGAGAATATCAATTTTATCGAGCTTTTCCTCAACAGTATTTGTTAAAAGCAGCTTGTGTACTAATAAATTCTTTAAGCATGGCTTCAAGACCAGGGGGTACACTCCTATTATTGTTGTAAGAATTCCCATAAGAATTACCATAACTATTACCATTAGCGTAAGGATATGGCCTATAGTTGTTACTAGAATTGTTCCTATAAGCATTGTTGTTGAAATTATTATTTTTAATGAAGTTCACATCAACATGTTCTTCTTGGGCAACCAATGAAGCTAAAGGAACATTATTAGGATCAACATTAGATCTACCATTCACAAGCATAGACATAATAGCATCAATCTTATCACTCAAGGAGGAGGTTTCTTCAACAGTAATTTACCTTCTTACCTTGTGGAGCTCTTTCCGTGTGCCATTCAGAGTAATTTGTCATCATATCATCAAGAAGCTTTGTTGCCGCCCCCAAAGTGATGGACATAAAGGTACCTCCAGCAGCTGAATCCAATAGGTTCCGCGAAGAAAATTCAATCCCGCATAAAAGGTTTGGATGATCATCCAAGTAGTCGATCCATGGGTTGGGCAATTCTTTACCAAAGATTTCATTCTCTCACATGCTTGAGCAACATGTTCATTATCTAATTGCTTGAAATTCATTATGCTACTTCTCAAAGATATAATTTTAGCGGGAGGATAATATCTACCAATAAAAGCATCCTTACATTTAGTCCAAGAATCAATACTATTTCTTGGCAGAGATAGCAACCAATCTTTAGCTCTTCCTCTTAAGGAGAAAGGAAACAATTTTAATTTTATAATGTCACCATCTACATCCTTATACTTTTGCATTTCACATAGTTCAACAAAATTATTAAGATGGGCAGCAAGCATCATCGTAACTAACACCGTAAAATTGCTCTCTCATAACAAGATTCAGTAAAGCAGGTTTAATTTCAAAGAATTCTGCTGTAGTAGTAGGTGGAACAATAGGTGTGCATAGGAAATCATTATTATTTGTGCTAGTGAAGTCACACAACTTAGTATTCTCAACAGTACCCATATTAGCAGTAGTAAATAAAGCAAACTGAATAAAGTAAATGCAAATAACTATTTTTTTTGTGTTTTTAATATGGAGAACAAGACAGTAAATAAAGAAAAACTATCAACTAATTTTTTGTGTTTTGATATAAGTGCAAACAAACAAAGTAGTAAATAAAGTAAAACAAAGCAAGACAAAAACAAACTAAAGAGATTGGAAGTGGGAGACTCCCCTTGCAGCGTGTCTTGATCTCCCCGGCAACGGCGCCAGAAAAATAGCTTGATGCGTGCAGTCGACACGTCCGTTGGGAACCCCAAGAGGAAGGTGTGATGCGTACAGTAGCAAGTTTTCCTCAGAAAGAAACCAAGGTTTATCGAACCAGGAGGAGCCAAGAAGCACGTTGAAGGTTGATGGCGGAGGAGTGTAGTGCGGCGCAACACCAGGGATTCCGGCGCCAACGTGGAACCTGCACAACACAATCACAGAACTTTGCCCCAGCGTAACAGTGAGGTTGTCAATCTCACCGGCTTGCTGTAAACAAAGGATTAGATGTATAGTGTGGATGATGATGGTTGTTTGCGAAGAGCAGTAAAGAACAATTGCAGTAGATTGTATTTCAGATGTAAAGAATAGGATCGGGGTCCACAGATCACTAGCGGTGTCTCTCCCATAAGATAGCAGATGTTGGGTGAACAAATTACAGTTGGGCAATTGACAAATAAAGAAGGCATAACAATGCACATACATATATCATGATGAGTACTATGAGATTTAATCAGGGCATTACGACAAAGTACATAGACCGCTATCCAGCATGCATCTATGCCTAAAAAGTCCACCTTCAGGTTATCATCCGAACCGCCTCCCGTATTAAGTTGTAAACAATAGACAATTGCATTAAGTATGGTGCGTAATGTAATCAACACAAATATCCTTAGACAAAGCATCGATGTTTTATCCCTAGTGGCAACAGCATATCCACAACCTTAGAACTTTCTCATCATCGTCCCGCATTTAATGGAGGCATGAACCCACTATCGAGCATAAATACTCCCTCTTGGAGTCACAAGTATCAACTTGGCCGGAGCCTCTACTAGCAACGGAGAGCATGCAAGAACATAAATAACATATATGATAGATTGATAATCAACTTGACATAGTATTCAATATTCATCGGATCCCAACAAACACAACATGAAGGATTACGGATAGATGATCTTGATCATGATAGGCAGCTCACAAGATCTAACATGATAGCACAATGGGGAGAAGACAACCATCTAGCTACTGCTATGGACCCATAGTCCAGGGGTGAACTACTCACACATCGATCCGGAGGCGATCATGGCGATAAAGAAAACCTCCGGGAGATGATTCCCCTCTCCGGCAGGGTGCCGGAGGCGATCTCCTGAATCCCCCGAGATGGGATTGGCGGCGGCGGCGTCTCTGGAAGGTTTTCCGTATCGTGGCTCTCGATACTGGGGGTTTCGCGACGAAGACTATATGTAGGCGGAAGGGCAGGTCAGGGGGCCACACGAGGGGCCCACACGCTAGGGCCGCGCGGCCAGCACCTGGGCCGCGCCGCCCTAGTGTCTGGCCACCTCGTGGCCCCACTTCGTAAGTCCTCCGGTCTTCTGGAAGCTTCGTGAAAAAATAGGCCCCCGGGCGTTGATTTCGTCCAATTCGAGAATATTTCCTTACTAGGATTTCGAAACCAAAAACGACAGAAAACAACGAATCGGCTCTTCGGCATCTCGTCAATAGGTTAGTGCCGGAAAATGCATAATAATGACATATAATGTGTATAAAACATGTGAGTATCATCGTAAAAGTAGCATGGAACATAAGAAATTATAGATACGTTTGGGACGTATCACTAACCTGTTAACAAGATGCCGAAGCGCCAGTTCCTGTTTTCTGCTGTTTTTGGTTTCAGAAATCCTACACAGGAAATATTCTCGGAATTGGACGAAACAAAAGCCAAACCTTCTATTTTACCGAGACGGACCCAGAGAGCCAGAGAAGTGCCGGAGGGGGGCCAAGGGGGCCCCACACCATACCTAGGCACGGGCCCCTCCCTGCCCATGCCACCAGGTGGGGAGGCCACCCCCTGGCTCCTCCGACTCCGCCCTTTCGCCTATATATTCTGTCCGTCGCGAAAACCCTAACAGAATCGACGATATTCCACGAAGAGTTCCGTAGCCGCCGCCATCGTCAAGACAAGTTTCGGGGGACGAAGTCTCCGTTCCCGGCACGCCGCCGGGACGGGGAATTGCCCCCGGAATCCATCTCCATCGACACCACCGCCATCTTCATCGCCGTTGCTGTCTCCCATGATGAGGAGGGAGTAGTTCTCCCCCGAGGCTGAGGGCTCTACCAGTAGCTATGTGGTTCATCTCTCTCTCTCCCATGGTGTGATCTTTATGTGATCATGAGCTTTGTATCACTATTAATCTATGTGCTACTCTAGTGATGTTATTAAAGTAGTCTATTCCTCCTCCATGATGTAAAGTTGACAAGCATGTGCATCATGTAGTACTTGGCATAGGTTATGATTGTAATCTCTTGTGGATTATGAAGTTAACTATTACTATGATAGTATTGATGTGATCTATTCCCCTTTCATAGCTATTGTTGACGGTGTGTATGCTATGTTAGTACTCGGTCTAAATTGCAACGGTATTGTCTTGGATTATGATTTGATGAGGATATCCCTATGAGTGGTGTTTGTCAAGTACTTGATGAACTTTGAGCGGAGCTTTTGTAGCCACTACATGATTAGTGATTCCAATAGGAGAGTAATTCAGAGTAGCACAAGTGAAGATAAGTTATCTAATTATGTGATCATTGTTGAGAGTGTCCACTAGTGAAAGTATGATCCCTAGGCCTTGTTTCTAAGTATTGAAACACCGTTTCCAACAAGTTCTGTTACATGTTCGCTTGCTGCCATCTTTATTTCAGATTGCAATTACTACTTACAATCATCCATATTACTTGTATTTCACTATCTCTTCGCCGAACTAGTGCACCTATACATCCGACAAGTGTATTAGGTGTGTTGGGGACACAAGAGACTTCTTGTATCTTAATTGCAGGGTTGCTTGAGAGGGATATCTTTGACCTCTACCTCCCTGAGTTCGATAAACCTTGGGTGATTCACTTAAGGGAAACTTGCAGCTGTTCTACAAACCTCTGCTCTTGGAGGCCCAACACTGTCTACAGGAAAAGAAGCGTGCGTAGACATCAAGCTATTTTCTGGCGCCGTTGCCGGGGAGGTAAGTAAAAGGTATTCACATCCTCCGACTACTAAGCTATTTCCTAGCACTGTTGCCGGTGAGTGAGTGCTCGAAGCTATTTCCTTTAGATCCTGCAATTATATCTTTTTGTTTCTTGTTTTTATTTTCACTAGTTAGGCTTAATGGAAAACAACAACAAAATTAGAGATCTTTATGAACTTTATATTGAATTAGGACATGATGTGTTTGAAGAGAGAATTAAAAAACCCATGGAACTTTGTTTGCAAAATAGTTGTAGCAATGTTATTAGCATGAACTCTTTGAACACTATTATTGCTAATGCTATGGAAGAATTTAAGCTTGGGGAAGCTAGTTGTGATATTTTTAGTCCCCCAAGTTTTGAGGAGAAAATTTTCTTTGATGATACTTTGCCTCCCATTTATGATGATTATAATGATAGTGGTTTTTTGGTGCCACCTACTATGGAGGATAAATTTTATTATGATTATACCATGCCTGCAATTTATGATGATTACAATGATGGTTGTGATAGTTTTACTCCCACTATTACTAATAAAATTGATTATGCTTATGTGGAGAGTAATGATACTTTTATGCATGTGAATAAGAATGCTTTATGTGATAGTTATATTGTTGAGTTTGTTCATGATGCTATTGGAAATTATTATGAGAGAGGAAAATATGGTTGTAGAAATTTTCATGTTACTAAAACACCTCTCTTTTTGCTAAAATCTTTGAAGTTACTCGTGTTTTATCTTCCTATGCTTGTCACTTTGTTCTTCATGAATTTATTTGTGTACAAGATTCCTTTTCATAGGAAGCGGGTTAGGCTTAAATTTGTTTCATACTTGCTTTTTGATGTTCTCTTTGCTTCAACTCTCATCCTTATGTGAGCATCATTAAAATTACCGAGCCCATCTTAATGGCTATAAAGAAAGCACTTCTTGGGAGATAACCCATGTTTTATTTTGCTACTGTTTTGTTGTGTTTTGGAAGTTGTTACTACTGTAGCAACCTCTTCTTATCTTTGTTTTATTGCATTGTTTTGCCAAGTAAAGTCTTTGATAGTAAAGTTGATACTAGATTTGGATTTCTGCGCAGAAACATATTTTTAGCTGTCACGAATTTGAGTAGATCTCTCTGTAGGAAAGTCTAAAAAATCTGTGAAAATTCATGAGTAATCCTCAGATATGTACGCAACTTTCATTCAATTTGAGCTTTTTCATCTGAGCCTGTTAAGTGCCTCGAAAAAATTCGTCTTTACGGACTATTCTGTTTTGACAGATTCTGCCTTTTATTTCGCATTGCCTCTTTTACTGTGTTTGACCGGGTTTCTTTGCTCCATTAAATTTCAGTCATCTTGGGTAATGTCCAGAAGTGTTGGGAATGATTGTTTCCTCTCTGAACATGTGAATTTTTGATTATGCACTAACCCTCTAATGAGATTGTTTTGAGTTTGGTGTGGAGGAAGTTTTCAAGGATCAAGAGAGGAGGATGATATAAAATGATCAAGAAGAGTGAAAAGTCTAAGCTTGGGGATGCCCCAGTGGTTCATCCCTGCATATTTCGAGAAGACTCAAGCGTCTAAGCTTGGGGATGCCCAAGGCATCCCCTTCTTCATCAACAACTTATCAGGTCACCTCTAGTGAAACTATATTTTTATTCCGTCACATCTGATGTGCTTTACTTGGAGCGTCTGTGTGCTTTTATTTTTGTTTGTGTTTGAATATAATCGGATCCTAGCATTCCTTGTGTGGGAGAAAGACACGCTCCGCTTTTTCATATTGAACACTGGTGTTCTTAGCTTTACTTTTAATGTTCATGGCGAAGGTTGAAAACCGCTTCATTCATTGCTATTTGGTTGGAAACAGAAAATGCTCCATGTGGTAATTGGTATATGGTCTTGAATAATTTGATACTTGGCAATTGTTTTGAGCTCTCAAATAGATCATGTTTAAGCTCTTGCATCATTTAATTTAAACCTATTAATGGAGAACTACCGTAGAGCTTGTTGAAATTTGGTTTGCATGATTGTTCTCTCTAAAGTCTATATATTTTCTGGTAAAAGTGTTTGAACAACAAGGAAGACAGTGTAGAGTCTTATAATGCTTGCAATATGTTCTTATGTAAGTTTTGATGTACCGGTTCATACTTGTGTTTGCTTCAAACAACCTTGCTAGCCAAAGCCTTGTACTGAGAGGGAATGCTTCTCGTGCATCCAAAACCTTGAGCCAAAACTTATGCCATTTGTGTCCACCATAACTACCTACTATGTGGTATTTTTCTGCCATTCCAAAGTAAATTTCTTGCGTGCTACCTTTAAAAATTCCATTCCTTGTCTTTGCAATACATAGCTCATGGGAAAGTAGCCTAAAAACTATTGTGGTAAAGAATATGTCGCTTATGTATCTTATTTCTTATAAGTTGCTTGTTGAGCGGTAACCATGTTTCTGGGGACGCCATCAACTGTTACACCTTTGTTGAATATCATGTGAGTTGCTATGCATGTTCGTCTTGTCTGAAGTAAGGGAGATTTGCCATGAGTTGAATGGTTTGAGTATGCATATTATTAGAGAAGAACATTGGGCCGCTAACCAAAGCCATGTATCATGGTGGAAGTTTCAGCTTGGACATTAACCCTCAATCTCTTATGAGAATATTATCTGTTGTTGAATGCTTAAGCATTAAAGAGGAGTCCATTATCTCGTTTTCTATGTTGTCCCGGTATGGATGTCCTCAAGTTGAGATCTATCAAAATTGAGAAATCAAATGCGATCTATCTCCTTGGACCTTTGTAGAGGTGACATAGAGGTACCCCTTTGTGACACTTGGTTGAAACATATGTAATGCAATGATAATCCATGGAAATCCGAGCTAATTAGGACAAGGTGCGAGCACTATTGGTATTCGATGCATGAGGCTTGCAACTTATAGGATGTTTTATGCATAACACATATGAATTATTACTACCGTTGACAAAATTGTTTCCATGTTTTCAAAATAAAAAGCTCTAGCACATGAGTAATCCCCGCTTCCTCTCGCGAAGGGCCTTTCTTTTACTTTATGTTGAGTCAGCTTTACCTACTTCTTTCTATCTTAGAAGCAAACACTTGTGTCAACTGTGTGCATTGATTCTTACATACTTGCTTATTTGCACTCATCATATTACTTTATGTTGACAATTATCCATGAGATATACATGTTGAAAGTTGCAAGCAACTGCTGAAACTTAAATCTTCCTTTGTGTTGCTTCAAAACCTTCTATTAAGAATCTATTGCTTTATGAGTTAACTCTTATGCAAGACTTGTTGATGCTTGTCTTGAAAGTACGATTCATGAAAAGTCTTTGCTATATGATTCAGTTGTTTAGTCATTATCTTTACCATTGCTTTGAATAACTTCATTCATCTCATATGCTTTACAATAGTATTGATCAAGATTATGATAGTAGTGAAGGAGATATGCCCTAGAGGCAATAATAAAGTGGTTATTATTTATATCTCTCGTGTTTATGATATATGTTTATATATCATGCTATAATTGTATTAACCGAAACATTAGTACATGTGTGATATGTAGACAACAAAGAAGTCCCTAGCATGCCTCTTAAACTAGCTTGTTGATTAATGGATGATTAGTTTCATAATCATGAACATTGGATGTTATTAATAACAAGGTTATATCATTGTATGAATGATGTAATGGACACACCCAATTAAGCATAGCATAAGATCACGTCATTGAGTTATTTGCTATAAGCTTTCGATACATAGTTACCTAGTCCTTATGACCATGAGATCATGTAAATCACTTATACCGGAAAGGTACTTTGATTACATCAAACGCCATCGCGTAAATGGGTGGTTATAAAGGTGGGATTAAGTATCCGGAAAGTATGAGTTGAGGCATATGGATTAACGGTGGGATTTGTCCATCCCGATGACGGATAGATATACTCCGGGCCCTCTCGGTGGAATGTCGTCTATTGTCTTGCAAGCATATGAATAAGTTCATAAGAGACCACATACCATGGTACGAGTAAAGAGTACTTGTCGGGAGACGAGGTTGAACAAGGTATAGAGTGATACCGATGATCAAACCTCGGACAAGTAAAATATCGCGTGACAAAGGGAATTGGTATCGTATGTGAATGGTTCATTCGATCACCGAAGTCATCGTTGAATATGTGGGAGCCATTATGGATCTCCGTGATCCCGCTATTGGTTATTGGTCGGAGTGAGTACTCAACCATGTCCGCATAGTTCACGAACCGTAGGGTGACACACTTAAAGTTGGATGTTGAAATGGTAGAACTTGAATATGGAATGGAGTTCGAATATTTGTTCGGAGTCCCGGATGAGATCCCGGACATCACGAGGAGTTCGGAATGGTCCGGAGAATAAGATTCATATATAGGATGTCATTTTATGTGAATTAAAATGTCGCGGAAGGTTCTATGGAAGGTTCTAGAAGGTTCTAGAAAAGTCCGGAAGAAACCACCAAGGAAGGTGGAGTCCACATGGGACTCCACCTCCATGGCCAGCCAACCTAGTGGGGGAGGAGTCCCAAGTGGACTCCCCCAG
>NC_061508.1:259620763-259701130 GCF_022539505.1 Lolium rigidum | reverse complement strand
ACCGATGCTCGGAATAATATTCGAGCATTTTTCCGTGTATATAAGGACGCGACGTAGTGGAAATACACCGAACCCACGAAGAAAAAACGCACTCGACCCACGTCGTCACCAACCTCCCGTTCAGCTCCCCCGCTGCCCGCTGCATCTCGTTCCCCCACCGATGGCCGCGCCCTTTTCCACCCGGCGAACGTGCCTACGCCCGCGCCACCCTGACTTCCGGCCGCCTTCCCGCGCCGAATTGCCCTGAATTCTCCACGAGCTCGTGCACCGGCGACGCCAAGGACTCCACGCGGATCCCCTACCCCGTTCCCGTTGACTTCTAAATCGCGCCTGTTGCGGAAATTTCTTCTGCTTCTCGAATCCCCGGTGCGGCCTCGTGGACTTCCCAGCGCGGCGGCCAGCGCTCCCGGCGCGCCGCCTGGAGGATCCCCGCCCCGCCCGGGGCCCCCGCCCCGCCTCCCCCTCGATCTCCTGCGCCCTTGCGCCCCTCGAGCTCCATGCGCCCACCATAAGAGGAGGCGCCGTGTCTGGCCTTGGTCGCTCCTCCCCTGTCTTCTCCGGCCGCGTCTTGTGAGGAATTGGTCCGCGCTTCCACTTCCTGTCTCTGTTTTATTGTTTGTTTTGTTCTTTTTCTTGACAATGTACTGTGATGTATTGACGTTTTTCTGAATCAAGGTACTCCGTATAGATTAGTTAGTGTTAAGAAGTACGGGGGCCTTGGAATCGGCGATGCAAGATGGATTTTGGGAATTAACTTGAAGGCGATACGAGTTCATTTATCGGAAGGCAAGATGGATTTTGGGAATTAACAGTTCAATCCCCTCGCGCCTCGCTGCAGACCTTGCCCCGGTCCTCATGCCGCCTGGCCTCCCTCCCGTAGAGCCCCTTTGTTCCCATCTAGTCTCCTGGAGAGCGAGCGGTATAATGGGTACCACGGCCGCCCGCCGGTCGAGCAACGGCGCGGCCTTCCCGTGTGGCTCGACCAGCAAGCCGAAGAGCTACCTCCTCGGCTTACTCCACTCGGTATGTTCACACATCGGTACACAATTTGTGTGTGCGTGCGACCATATGTTGAACCTGTTCGTTATTGTGCATTGTGCTTGAATACAGACTAATTACATTTGCCTCATCTTGCCTCTTAGTCTCTATTGATTCGCTCCCTCCGTATTGATATCAATTTTGGTGATTACTTGTTGTCGTTGGAAAGTACAATTTTGGCGAGCAAGCAGTACAATTAGATTGTAACAAGCAGGCCGGTCTAATAAAATAGCAATTCGGTCTATGGTGCTCGGACTCGAATAATTTAGTAGCGATTCGGGCTCGAATAATCCACGCCGGAGCCGTAGTCGGCTCGCCCGCTGCCACGGATTTGCTCTAGTTGAAGCTCTCCCTACCGCCCCGTGCTCTGCGGTTGTGGCCCCCGGCTCGCGACCTTGGCATCCGGCGCCTAGTCGGGATCGTACTGCCACTGTGGCTCCACATAGGCGCGGAGAAATCACAGCGCCGACACGGGAACCAGCACTACGAAGTCCTATACATGCACACCACCTACGCACATATTCAGGCAATCCACTTTCTGAAATAGTTGAACTCCGCATTCAGCTTAATTAATTAATCTTTTCAGGTGGCTATGCACGCTGAAAACTTCAACGGCCGTGGTAAAACTCCGGAGCAAACATGTGCGTTTTTTTCCATACTACTGTTGTCCGCATAAGCTGAGGCATAACACCAAAATCCTAAAAAATCTAAAATCCCTCTTCCTATCTCTTCTTTCTATTTCTCCCTACGGGCACTCCAATTTATCTATTCTATCCGTTTCTCTCCGTGGACGAGTCCACGCTCGGTATTTTAGGAAAGGAGCGAGTGTACATAATTTTTGTAAGGAGTAAAAGTACAACTTTCCTAATGCCGCGAGTATATGTTTTTATGTTAGTCAATAAATTAATTGCAAACAATTTTATAAGTAATTAAAATTGTCTTGAGGAGTATAAAAACTTGTTCGGAGAAGTACAAATAAGTAAAACTATAAAGTACAAGTATTCGGTTATAGGAAGAGCAAATAAGTAAAACTAGGAAGCACACATCTCTAGTTTAAAACGGCCCGAAACAGCTCCACTGCAGGGAAAAAAAAGCTCCACCGACACATCCGTTCTCCCCAACCCCTGCACGACTCGACTCCTGCGCCTCACCCGGCAACCACAACCGCCGCCGCAATCTCCCTCCAGCAAATGGCAGCGCTACCGCATCCCCACACCCTCCCATCGGCAACCGACCTGCCCTGCAACCCCACCGCCGGCCACCCCGATTTCCCCACCACCGCCACCTCGGATCCCCCGCCGCCGGCCACCCCCGAATCCCCACGCCGCCACGACAAGCGGCGCCTCTTCTCTCGCATCCGTGGGCCACCGAAGGTCGTCGCTCGCACCTCCTCGAAGGCTGGCGGTAACCCCACCGCACCTCCTCGACAACGGTGGCCCTCTTCCGCACCTCCTCGTCGTCGGGGTCCCCCTTGCTCCACCCCTAGTGCTGCGGCTTAGGCGCTACTACCGGCGTTGCTCCCTCACCGGAGACCCCTCCATCCGCTTTTCCTTCGGCGGCCGCGGCTCAAGCAACCCCGCCGCCCGCCACGACCTTCCACATCGCCCCATCCCCCGCCTACACGCGCGGCCGGCATGCTCCCAGCACGCGCGTCGGTGGCCGGCCTCCCCTCCATCGCACGTGGCGGCGGCCGCCCTTCCCTCCACCCCCCGCCACCCCTCCCCCCGTCTCTAGGATGCCGACGGTAGTTTTTTTTGCTGTACTTCACCACGGATGCAAATTATTCCACGGCTGAGTCTGAATTGATGTATTTCGAAACTTGAAACGATGTAGTCGACGGCTTAAAGCGCATAAACTTCCGGAAAAAAAAGCTAGCACCGGTGCTCTGCTGCATTTTTGCTGTTTGTTTGTATGGTGCTGCTGCCAAGCGAGCAAAAGGTGTGGAGGTGTGGAGCTTCTACTTGCGACATTTCACTTCTTTTTTAGTCGAATGAAGCTTCGATTGCTTCGCCGGGCGGATTTTATTCACAGCATCGTTAAACGCAAACACATACATATGATAAAGGGGATAAAAAAGATTGACCACACGTGGTGGAGAGAAAGTTCACTACTATAGCAAAATGGCCCGCTCATAATTTACCTTACTTTGTTATAAATGAATATGTTATAACCAAAGATTGACCACCCATGTTCGCTTCATCCTCCGAAAAACCAAAGTATGTTATAGTATATGCTGATGAGAGTTGTAGGCTCTATGTGATACAATTCTAGATTTCACGAGGTACGAGTAAATAACGCCCGGAAGTGCACATGTTCCGTAGTGAAAGTTCATGTAAAAAATTGTTAAAAATTCATCAAGGAAATACAAGGGGTTGTATCGGCAATACACACGAGTAGCAACATGCGAGTACGATTATGGTCAACTGCGTCATGCTCAAAAAATATAGGACAAGCCCTACAATAGAAAAGTCATTTTAGTGCCCACTACAAATCTTATAGTCTCGGCAATACAAAATAATTAGATCCGAGTAGTACACATCGAGCAACCCTAGCCCGCACCGCGCTACTCCTCTTCCCCGTGTCCCTCGTTGGCAAGATCCACTTATTATAGGAAGTACAAGAAAACTGACAAAATTTAAATGTGCAAACAGCAAAACAATCCCATCATTCATGAGAAAGTTGAAATATTCTACGATGAGAAGTACAACCATTCGATACGAGCAGTACAACCACCTATTATAGAAAGTACAAGACAACCGAAAAAAACAAATGTACAAAAAAGAAAATAATCTAATTATCCGCGAGGAAGTTCAAATACTTGACGATGAGAAGTACAATCATTTGACACGATCAGTGCAATCACTTAGTATAGAAAGTACACGAAAAAAGACAAAATCTAAATAAAGAAAAAACAAAAAAATCTCGTCATCCACAAGGAACTTCAAATACTTGATGGTGAGAAGTACATCTACTTGACGCTGAGAAGTACAAGCATTCGACACGAGCAGTACACCTGCTTAATATATGAAGTACAAGAAAACCAAGAAAATCCAAATGTACAAAAAAAATCCTGTCACCCACGAGGAAGTTCATATACTTGATAACGAGAAGCACAACCATTCGGCACGAGCAGTACACTCACTTAATATATGAAGTACAAGAAACCCGACAAAGTCCAAATGTAGAAAAAACAAAATAATCCCGTCATCTGCGAGGAAGTACGAGTAGTGATTCTGAGAAGTACAGGCGGGACCAACAGGAAGTACAAGCGGTAATTACATGAATTAAAAGTGTTCTAAAAAAATACTCCCACATAAGTTCACATAGCAAAAAACAATAATAATCTCGTCATCCGTAAAGAAGTTCATATACTTGTCAACGAGAAGTACAACCATTCGACACGAGCAATACACCCACTTATTTCAGGAAGTACAAGAAACCAGTCCAAATTTAGAAAAAACAAAATAATCTCGTCAGCTGCAAGGAAGTACGAGCAGTGATTCCGAGAAGTACAGGCGGAGACAACATGAAGTACAAGCGTTAATTACATGAATAAAAAGTGTTCAAATAAAATACCCCCCACATAAGTTCACATAGTAAAAAACAATAATAATCCCATAACCCGTAAGAAAGTTCATATACTTGACAATGAGAAGTACAACCATTCGACACGAGCAATACACCCACTTAATATAGGAAGTACAAGAAACCCGACAAAGTCCAAATGTAGAAAAAACAAAATAATCCCGTCATCTGCGAGGAAGTACGAGCAGTGATTCCGAGAAGTACAGGTGGAGACAACAGGAAGTACAAGTGGTATTACATGAAGAAAATACCCCCACATAAGTTCACATAGCAACGTTGTAAAGTTCAAATATTAAGATCCGGGAAGTGCATAATCTCTTAAGTAGAATATGGGGACAATCTAAAATTATCATTTTGAAGCACACATGCTAGTTTTTGTAAAACACACTAGTATCAAAACATTTCCAGGAAGTACAACCACGAAGGCCAAGAAGTACAAGGACATGTCGCGGGAAGTTCACATGCGCGTGCGTGTGCTGAGCATTTTGTGTGGTTGTGGACCTCAAACGGACACCGTATGAGAAACTTATAGTCATTATAATGAACACTTTCGTGAAACAGCGCCGAGAAGTACAACCACATTTCCCTAGAAGTGCAAGTTCGTGTCGAGGGAAGTTCAATGCTCTGTTTTTACGGGACGGAAATCTATTGTGGAAATCTCATCGATTTGATAACCAACCACTTCAATCATTGTCACCAAAAGCTTTATATGATAGATTATATGTCTAATTTCATTACCTACAACATTTTACAACAAATAAATGGATCTAATCCACCAAAT
This sequence comes from Lolium rigidum, assembly GCF_022539505.1. Lineage (NCBI taxonomy): Eukaryota > Viridiplantae > Streptophyta > Magnoliopsida > Poales > Poaceae > Lolium > Lolium rigidum. The sequence continues at coordinate 259,695,726 of NC_061508.1, read as the reverse complement.
TCAAATCGTTATCCCACAAAATATACCGGAAACATGATTTCAAAACTTCTAAAATTACTTTTAAACCGTTCGGATTTGGCAAAAATGGTACATATGAAAAAGATGCGCCATTTTGACCCCTTTCCAACCATATAGCATTTGCATTGTTTAAATATACCGGATGAAAATCGTGTGGATAATCATTCCGTGCCCGTCACATAAAATGGGCGGACAGTAATTCAAGTTTTTCTCTTAAACTGTAAGGAATTAGAGAAAACAATTGGAATAAGAAAGTTGCGCCTAGTTCATAGCTTTCCAACGCCATATCATTTGCATCATTCCGACAAACGGTCGAAACAAAACATCCAAATTACTGTCCGCTCGTTTTTAAGTACGTCCGAATTTCGGTATTTCCAAAATTGTTCAAAAACTGTGAGGATTTTGAAAAAACGTAAAACATGAAAAAGTTGCGCAATTTCATTATCTATCCAACGGTATATCATTTGTACATTTTCGATAAGCGATTCGAAAATCAAACAAAAAGTTCGTTTTCTGGCCATATAGAAGCGTTTTCGTATTTTCAAAATTAAATTTAAACTATGCAGAATCTGCGAAAGTTGTGAACATGAAAAAGTTGCGGTTTTTCATTATCTATCCAACGGTATATCACTTGCACAGTTCCGACCAACGGTTGAGAAAGTCGTAGTATAATCAGTAGCTCTGAAGAAAATGGGAAGTTCAGGTAAGTTCCGACAGAGAGGTCAACCTTCTCATTCAGGAAGTTATATAGAGTGGATTTGCTATGTTTGTAAGTAGTGGAGGGTGTAATCGGAACCACTCATTCGCATTGAGATCCGAACTTTTTTACCTAAAAGGATCCACTTTGTTTGGTTTCTACACACCCATAATCCAAAATAGCAAGGGGGACCGGCACCTTTTCTCTTACACATGTATCATTTTGGGCAACCTAGCACTGGCCTACTCTAGCCTATAGGATTCAGCTTTTCACACCTTTCGAGACATGTGACTACCTCTTTCGAGACATGTGACCACCTTTTCGAATCACATGATGGGTTCAAGCTAATTTATGTTAGGTTCCATCCCGTGTCTGGACCTCTTCTTCTCTCTCATAACCGTAACGGGAACTTCTTATTTAGTGCCTCGTTTTTTAAAAATAACCCCCACCAATCCATTTACCATTGATGCCTTGTTCGGTTGCGGGGGTTATTTTGTACACTTGCTATGGATTTAAAACACATAAAAAACCCTCAAAAATTCCTCTAAACGGATGGAACTCGACGGACACCGAGCCTATTGCTGACTTATGAGCTAAATCACCATGGTCACGAGTGTCACAACCAAATAAAAACTAGAATGATTAGTACAACATGTCCAAATAAATCAAATAATCTTTTTAGAGTGCCGTCATGGGAAATCCGATTGAATGCTCCATTACAGCAACAAACCAACCTGTACTCAATCCCGCAATTAAACCATTTCTTTATTTTCTACCCGTATCGACAAAATCAGGGAGCTTTTCGCTGCAGGCCTTATTGTTCGTCGTTTCCTTGGAGAGCTTTTCTACTGGTAAAAAAGTAGAAAAAAGATTATCAACAGACGGAATAATATTTGCTTAATTAGAAAAATATTATCATAATGCAAGGATGATTACAAATAATATGCCTCGCTGCCCAGGAGCTGGGTGCAAAAATTACTTTTTTGTGTTATTCCATCAACAAAATTGAAGAATTGTTAACAAGCCAGAGCAAAGAAAAAATCCAAAGCTAGACAATGAAAATTAGACAAAACAATGCTCTGCTTTCTCATCGAAACACTATAATTATACTCTCACCACAGTGCAATATACAATATTTGTCTCGCATGGCCTCGAGAGCAAGTTATCCATAAACAGCAGCTGTGTTGAGCAGCCACGCTGCACGCGAGTTATGGCGAGGACTTCAAGCCGCGGTGCAGGTTCTCCAGAATAAGGCTGCAGCTCTTGCATCCCATTTCCTGCTCATGTTCACATGCTCGTGTCCTTTACCTTGGAGGAATTCTGCACCCTGCATGTGAGAGAAAACTAGTACTGCAATTGCCATGCATGTGCGATTCTCTCTCCTCTCCCTAGTTATCTCCTGTTACCAACTTACCATCTAATCAGTGACTACCAGCTCCTCCCTTAATCCCTCAATGGCTGAACAGATTTACACTGAAGAAAGATAACTACAAATCCAAAAATTATACAGACCTTTTTTATGTCTTCAAAAACGATAGATCTTTTTTTATATATCTTGAAAACTACGAAATTACATATCATAAAAGAGCCATGCTTGCACATAAAAGGTGCGTCTGCAAGTACCAAAAGGTTCGAACCACGCAAATCAAAAGTGCCAGATGTTTATATTGGTTCATTCCACTTATCAAAATGCTACTAGCGGGTAAAGAATTCTTCATGATTTTTCACATAACTGTTCAAGATTAGAATCAAGGCACATAATCTGACATCAACCAACAAAATCCGACAGCTGTACTCAGGATACAAGTGTAAACATGACACATAAAAAGACTTACTTTAAAAATTGGTAGCAGCAGCAAACAAGGGAGTAAATTTGCCCCATAGATTTTCTTTTTAAATTTTGGTACTTCCTCCACAAGAGTCCCCTTTTATCAGATTACCACATGCAAATAAAAGATCAAAAAGGGTGCCACGCTTGTTAAGGAAAGGTGCGCGTGCCAATACATCAACGGTTCTAGGCAAGAAGACAAATGGTTCTAGTTCAATTTTGAATAGTTTTGGTATTCGAGCATATATTCATTCGACCTGGTAGAAACACAAGAAGCTTACCCAATTAATTTTTCTACTTGCTTGCTTTACAAGAGTCAATGACCCTATTGCAAAACATTCAGCTGTAGCATCATCACATACTTGACCGTTGAATTGATTTGCCACCACAACCAAAAATCCGCGACCTGAGTGCAAATATAAAAAATCAAAACAATAAGAGGTGCGTGTGTAAGTACCAAAAGCGTTCGAACCACACACTAATGCTAGAGCGCGGCCTGCCGGCGAGCAGCGTATCTCCTCCCGCTCAACCTCTCCCTGTCCAACAACAACCCAACCTTGCAGCTGCTTCCTTGGATGGCAATGTCCATCCATATCAGGAACAAATCAGAAGCTACAAAGCTGTAAGATGAAAACATTATTGCAAAAGAGCCACACATGTACATGAAAGGTGCGTGTTTAAGTACTGAAAGGTTCCAATCACCCAAACCAAAAGATCTATATGTATCATAGAAAATATTATAGTATATTCATGATTGGTTTCGTGCTATGGTTCGATGCTATGATCCTGAGGTGATATTACAAAAAGCAAAGAAAAGAAAAGAAATCTTTCTATTACTGTTTTTGGGAGTGAAACGAAATATTTAAATCATAGTAAAATCTTGATTTTTTACCATCCTTATGTACCCTACAAATAAATGGGCTACGATACATGGATATGATTTATAAAGGAGCATTAGCAATGAGGGCAACACTTCTAGATGGTGACAAGAAAAATATTAGTTCAGATAATAGCACACTGAAATCATAACATAAAATAAGTAGACATGTAGGAAACATGCACTGCGCACATGCTAAGGAATTTTTATTACTCAAACAAAAGGAGCATGTTCATTGGCATGAACGGTGCTTGGTGCATATCTAATGGGTGCCCTCTTCAAAGTTAAGAGTAAACTGTTGGTATGTTTGAATGTCACAAACTTAGTTTTCCCATTAACTAGCAGTTCCAGTTAACGTGGTCGGATTTAACTTCAATGGAAGTTAAAGTGTGCAGCAAACAAACCTTTCATTGAGATTTCATTCGAAGAAAATGTATATATTACATGATGCTACAATTTGTGACAATGATATCTAATCAACTAGATCATTAACAAAGATAATCAATCAACTAGCTCAGTTTCACATTAAGCTCAACTTCAAAATTGTAGTGCTGACCACATGGGAGGGATTAATCCGCTGGACAAAACCAGAACACAATTTCAGAACTAATGAAGCAGACAGTGCTCTCTGGCTACAAGAAAATGAAATGGTGCCCTTTCAAAATAATTCGGTGCCTACTCTAAATCCCACACGGTGCTCTCCAACCAAATAAAAGGTGCTTGTACAAATCATATCAAAATCATCCGTGAACATTGCAGAAAGCTGCAAGGGTGCACAAATGGAATGGAAAATCCTCTAATCTTGCATTGAAAAATCATTGGACAAAACTGAATCTTGAAACACAGGAAAATGGCCCATTTATTAGAGAGAAAATGCAGACCAAAAAAGTATGTGCATGTTCCTTATCATATATTTTCTTATACTTGACACGATCATTTGTGACAGAGCAGCGCGAGACCTGTGGCGTCTTACCAGGACCAGGACCAAGAAGTGCTCGCGAATTCTTGTATAGCTACTTGTAAATTTCTTATCACAATGCTTGCATCGCCAGGGTCTTGATCCACCAGAGTTCTTCCCTTTGCGTGCATCAAGAAGAATTACCTCATTCTGATTTACTAACTTGCGTTTCGACCCAAACGTCATTGCAATCTCTGCATAATGAACAATTTCATAGATATATTACATTCGTACTCACAGAAGAGAGAAGGTATATTACATTTGTACACGTGAAGTTGCAACACTTTTGCTTAAGAAAACGAAAGCAATAATGCATTTGCATCTACTGACGTAACTGACCTATGAACCACCAAACCAGAGATTAAGCCTATATAACTGGTTCAAGCCTCAAAACAAGTAAAATAGGTGCAGATAGCCAGACACCAGGTGTATGCGTAGTTGTGTACCTGAATCTCAAGGCTGAAATCTGAATGCGAGCAGCATGTCGGTTCTATGACTTCTGATCTTGCAGCGGCCTGTACAATGAACAGAAGAGAAATCTTCAAATATTAAGAACAAATTCTTGGAAGAAAACAGACTCAAATTCCGTACCAACCACCAGCACTTTGTAAATCCGGATCTGAGGTGTTTACCTAGCAGCTGCAGCTTGTGATTCGACTACTGTTTGAGGGGAGAAATCCATGGGGTGGAGTACTTATAGAGGATGAGAGAAATCCATGGAAAGATGAATCGTCTCTCCCAATGGGGAGATCCATTGGGGAGCACGCTAGTGGAGTCGATGGCGATTCTCTGGAGAACAAGGAGTCTGGAAGCTGATAGGGGAGGGAAAAGAATGGGACGCCCACGGCAGTGCCGGGACAGCCCCCCGCTCTCCACAACGCCGATGCAAGCGCAACTCCGCGGTCAGCCACCGCACGACGCGCTTCCTGAAAGCGATGCAACACGAGCTCCCCACGCGGCGAAGTCCACCACGGGTCCACGGTAGCGCCGACGCCACCCGCTGCTCGCCTAGACACCCAGGCCGCCCGTAGCTCAACACGCCTCAATCCGCTCAAATACATACTTGTAGCTGCTCGCCGACCGCCGTGATCCCCACCTACAGCCGCTCGCCGCCCGCCGCAATCCCCATGACCAGAAATTAGGAGAGGGAACTGCCGGCGCTGCTAGCTCCTCCCACTACACCTAGCGCGGCGGCGTGAGGCCGGACAGTGGCCACGAAGAGATGTTGAGACCGTGGGGGAAGTCGGGGGCAGTAGAGAACGAGGTGGGGACGAGGTGTGGATCTCGATCTGGAGGGGAGGAGCGACGGAAGGACTAGGTGGTGCTGGAGGATGGGCGCACGGCGGAGGCCATCGCCGGTACTGGAGAACGAAGGGAGAGGAGGAGTGAGAGGTGTGCTGGCGGATCCGGAGGTGTGCCAACGGGATTCATGTCGAGCGGCTAAATGGAAAACGGGCCGAATGGAACCTTCAGCGGAATTGGCACCGATGTAAACCTAGTTTAGCTCGAGTAGAGAGCTACTAGGTACCAGGCCTATCTCTAAAAAGTTGGCAGGGTATGGGCCCAACACATCCCAAAGAGGAAAAATCTAAAGCCACAACTAAACACAAGAAATATATATTGGAGAGAATGGCACATGGCACCGGAACGAATCTTAAAGCAATGTCAACAGTGATGATTGCCACCTCCGTGGAGACACAAAGTAGAAAAGCTTTTCTCTATATATATATATATATAGACGCGCTATTTGACTCCCTGGGTGCAGAATATTATTCTGCACCCGGGCCGAACGGGCGCGCCAGCCTCTGGCCAACGCATCGGCATCCCGCACCTGAAGCCGCACGTTGTAAGAAAAATACGTCGGACGTAAGACTGCTCATAGTGGGAGTAACTTAGCTAGTAACATCACACAATCCAATGCATTTTGGTGACATGGCATGGCAATGAATGAAGAAAGAGAGTGAAGTGGTAACTAGCTATGTTACCGTAACATCACACACCCCAAGACAAGTTGAGTCTACACCATAGTAAATGACACAATGCATGACATCACATATTAGTTACTACTCACTATGGAGGTAGTAACTTAGACTAGTAACATATGTCATGTTACTAGTCTAAGTTACTCCCCACTATGACTAGCCTAAGAAAATTGGGTCAAAAGCGTGCTGCCCAGCGGCCAAACTGCCCCACTACCCGCCCACAGTGCCGCATGGCGTAAGAAAACTGCATGCACCGTAAAAAATTAACCGCAAGAACAGCCGAGCCGAGCCAAGCCATAGACTAACTTCGTAGTGCTCATGGGCCATCAACCATAATAAAATACTCGTCAATCGATGCAAATCTAGTACGTAAGAAACTTTGAATTAATCCAACGTCAGAGAACACATTTTTAGGAATCGTCTACCGCCGTTGCTCCATTCAACCTTCAGCTTTAGAAACAAAGAAACATAATATATGTATTCTAAAATTGGCCGACATAAGAATCCTGAGAACCAAGAGTTGTACATCAGCTCATTCTTCCAAAGATAGTAGTACGTAAGATGTCAGATAGAAACATCAGACCACAACAAATATGGTATACATTTGGACATAAAGACATAAATAAAAGGCTGAGTTCATGGCCAAGTACATTACATGGACGGGACACTCTAATAACATGCAAAGCCTAGTGTATACACAATTCAAGTCGAGATAAATATAGCTCACATAAGTCATGTTAAACCCTGACAAAAGAAGCTACATAATGACATCGATGCCACCTTCATATCACTTTGCTTACCACCGTCTTCCTTCACATCAGCAGATGCACAAAATGGAATTCATTTGATAATCAATGGAGGGGAAGATACGCAGCAGTCAGTGGGGCAAATGCAATTGTAAATATACCCTGTTTCTTCCATGCCCAACAACGCAACAATGCACGAAGATGTCCTGGAAGGGGCTATCCAGATCAACAACATGCTTTCCCAAACGTTCCAATGGCTAGCTGCACAAGGAAACGGAAAACACATATGGTAACTATTAATGTATTTTAAAGTTGAAACTTCAATAAAATTTTGCTGTGCATATGCACCATCTTCATTACAGAAAAAGTCACAACTTACAGTGACACAAAGAGCCGTTATAAAATTTATTAACAGAGGTTGCTTTCATACACCAAGACGCAGAGATTCACCTCTACATATATTAGTTTAAACCAGAACACCTCAAAAGGGCTACCGTGTGCTCTAGTATTGCCAAAATATTTAAATACACAGGCACGTGGGGCCTAGCTACTGCCCAACAATAAAATTCAGAATTTAAGCTACCAGTACTGAATAAACACTAGATAAAAGCTGTACAGAGATTGCCATATGATCATGTTCTTTATTGCCCAAAGTCACAAACAATCTAGACTATTATGCAGGTGAAGATTCACAATTTAGTTAACTGATATGCTTCTAGTCCAAAATAAACGCATTGATAAGTTTGAGAAGCCACACATAAATTAGCAAATGAAAAATAATAGCACAACTTTAGCTCAAAAAGGCCCCCGCTGGATTCAGGCTTGAGCTGAGCTCAGGCCACACAACAGCACGAGAATACCACATGAAGAAAAAAAAAACTGCGATATATCAGCTACATCTCGTACAAAAGGGCAAACAACTAATGGGCAACACATGTAATGGATGAATGATGAAAAAAATCAATTTCCCATTAATACTTCTGACATCACGAATAATAATCCTGCTCTGTCTCAAACACAAAATCAGGCTTTGTCTCATAAGTGTTGTAACTACTGGTTATACACAAATATTGGGACTTTCATATAAAACCTAGCTGAGCATGCCCAGTAGCCCACTAGCACTAGATTGGAGATGCTATTGCAGCCAACAATATTTTAAAGATGCAGAATTAGTTATCTCAGAATTCATCTTTTGCAGCAATAATTATTACGTCGAGTAAAATTTGACAACGAACGAAGCAATATGATGCAAAAACAAGAGAAAAAAAACGTCACTCTTTTCAAAATTGGTAGCGATGCGGTGGTACTAAATAATACCAGGGGCAAAGAAAGAAGCAACCATCGTTGTTTCCTGGTTGCAGACTTGCAGTCCTGTTATATCGGAAAGGAAGCACATAAAAAAGCAAATTACATCTCCAAGCAACATCCCACCATTGTTGAGATGATTTAAATTATTAACAACAAATATAGGGCAGTGCTAATGCCGCAGAATAACGAAATATGCAATATTTGCGACTGAAAACACAACCATCAATGTTTTAGGAGCCTTACTAGATGCGCTACTCACCGAGCTATTGCTAAAATGAACTCATTTAAGATGGATCAGTCAAAAGCTAGCTCAACTCAAATCAAGATGGTGTGCCAATGCAGTCCATGAACAACGATTTTTTTCTCAAGTATACATCTAGAGCAAATGAGAATTAAGCTTACTAGGGTTGCAAGATTTTTCAGACAAATTATACAACTGTACGTTCATAGTAAGGATAAGTCACCACAGCAAGCATAGGAAACTTATGTGTCAGTTTTGTTTAGTTCATAATTCGTAACTAGAAAGCATTTCATAATGCCATAAGGGCAACCTGAACTTCTGGATTCAGACTTGAGCTCACCTGATAGGACTGCAATATATCAGCTCCCTCACGCATTGACACACCTATTCCATTCTTTATTGCCAAAAATTCTATGTACCGACATGCGCACCTGAGTAAATGTACAACTGAATTCAGTTCTCAATTAATTAAAAATCTTACGATCTTGAATAAATGACTTGATAAACTTCTAAACCTCTGCAGAAACTGTCAGGTTTGCCAAAAAAAAAATGGAAATGATGGACAGGAGCAGAATGTACAGCAGTCGTTTCTTGCATATTGCAAAGGAAAACGAAGACAAGCTGATTGAAACAGACCCTAATTTGCATTGATAGTTACAGCAACAATAGCTCAAATTAAACATCTACATGCAGCCTCAATGTTTGCGCTCCGAATGAATTTAGAAAAAAAAAGCAACCCAATGTGCAATTGCCTTGAGTATATCTACGAATATTGTAATGCCGCTCTTCCCCGATCCGGCAAAAAAGTTATGTGCTGTAAGCAGGTGGAGTCCAGAGGCACCTGGTGGAACCGCCTCTGTAATTGGGGACAAATCTAACAAACACGCAAAACAATGTTGCGCGATAGAGAAAACAAAAAAGATCAACGCCAAACCGTACCATGAGGTCAAAGCCTACCAGCGTGCTACGCCTGCGGCTGTGCCGGGGTCGCCCCCCGCTCACGCCATGTTGCCCAACAACAATGGCACACAAGGTCCTCACGCCATGGAGTCCACGACGAGTTGAAGCCACCCACCGCTCGCATAGGCACCAAGGCCGCCCGTCGCTCACCACACCTCAAGCTGCCTAAATCCCAAGCTGTAGCTGCTCGCGCCCTCTCGTGATCCTCGGCTACGCTTGCGCTGCCGTAACCACCAGCTTCAGCCGCTCTCCGGCCACCACACTACCACAGGGGTCTTGCCTGTAAGACTCATCGCTCTGTAATGAAGAAATAGCCAAAAATAAAAAAATCTCATGTAGAAGGATTATCTAATGGAAAAAATATTTTAGCGGAAAATGCTAATGGATAAGAACAAAATAGTATCGGATCTTAGAGCAATTGCTGGAATATCTACTGCCATCGGCCACCAGTTGCACTGGAAACAATTTAGATTTGGTATCTGCTCAGTTGCTTGCAACCTAATTTTGCCCTGCGAACAAATACATAAAAAATACCAAGCAAATTGGAATAAATCTAGCAAGGCTGCACTGCTCTCGTCCATTAACGTGGTTGGGGCCGGTCTAGCAAGTTCTCCACAGCTGGGAGTTGGAGCATGGGGCGGCGGCTCCCCTCATGCACTCGAGGACGGACAAAAACTAAACATCTATCATCCAGTCCATCATAATGCTGTACAAGGATGGTGGAATTGAAACTTATTCATCAAAACTGATGGAAAGAGGACGGCACTGAAGAATTGGTTAAACTATTGGATGCTAGAAGTAAGAATTCAACACTATTGGTGATTAGTCCCGATCCCTAAATACATCTACAGTCACAATAATCATTCACTAGTTCAGGAACATCACTAACCTTGGAAGGCATCTGAAGTTCGTGGGACTTGGACGGGATCTGGAGGTTGGGGCGATTGGTGGCGCTCAGGTAACAGAGCGGATGGTTGATTACGGCATCAGCTGGAGGTCGGGGATCGAGGCTGCTGCCGGAGAACAAGGTCGGGGGTGACGGCGCTCGTGACGGAGCAGGAGGCGGTCGACGGAGGGGAGCTGGAGACGGAGCAGTCGCTCCGGCCGCCGCGACCAGCTCGCCGCCAGCCGCAATCGCCAAGAACAGTCGTTCTCTGAGATTCTTGAACCGCCTGCCGCACACGATGCCCTCGACGGTGGTGGGCCAGCTGGTAACCCACGGATGGAAATTAGGAGAGGAAACGTCGTCGTAAAAATGTGGAAGAAATTACAGCAGAAGTGGTGGAATACGAGGGATATCTTGCGTTGCGCCGCACCAGGTTTGGTGGAGCCCCGCTGGTCTGGCTCGGTCGATCGACCCGGGTGCAGAATTACTATTCTGCACCCGGGGTGTCTAATAGAGTTTCTCATATATATATATATATATATATATATATATATATATATATATATATATATATATATATATATATATATATATATAGGACATATTCATACTACACCCGGGTGTAGTTACTCCCACATGTGTTTTACATAATCTAGATAGTATCTACCATACCGAAGAGTATATACATGTAGTATGGAGTATATAAGAATTTTTTAGTAGTATATATACTACTTTGTAGGTAGTATGTACATTTTTTTACGTACACTCTTTCTTTACGTATAAATATGCATGTATTTCGTATATATAGTGCAAACCATGGGCTCATTTAATTTTTTTTCACCAAACTTGGTTTGGAGTATCTTAGATACAATATACAAACATACTCAAACTGATAAAGTATGGTATATACTTCTGTATGGTAATATATGAGACGTGGGTGTAGTTACACCCAGGAGTAGGAAGTATTTATCCTATATATAGGACATATTCATACTACACCCGGGTGTAGTTACACCCACGTGTGTTTCGTATAATCTAGGAAGTATCTATCATACCGAAGTATATGTACATGTAGTATGAAATATATAAGACTATTTTGGTAGTATATATAATATTTTGTAGGCAGTATGCACATTTTTTTACGTAGACTCATTTTTTACGTATATATATGCATGTATTTCGTATATATAGTGCAAACTACATGCTCACTTATATTTTTTTCACAAAACTTGGTTTATAATATCTTAGATATAATATAAGAACATACTCAAATCGATAAAGTATGGTACATACTTCCGTATGGTAGTATATGACACGTGGGTGTAGTTACACCCAGGGGTAGGAAGTATTTATCCTATATATATATATATATATATATATATATATATATATATATACCAGCACTATTCTGCAACCGGTTGCAGAATAATATTCTGAGCACCGACTTGTACTTTCCTGGACACAAGGTTGTACTTCCCGGATAACAGGGTTCAACTTTCTGTCGAACTTACCCGAACTTTCCGTTTTGTTCAGAGGTACTGATTATACCTTGAGTTTCTCAACCATTTGTTGGAACTATGCAAATGATATACCGTTGGATAGATAATGAAAAACCGCAACTTTTTCATGTTCACACTTTTCACAGATTTTGCACGGTTTAAATTTAATTTTGAAAATACGAAAACCCTTCTATATGGCCAGAAAACGAACTTTTAGTTCGATTTTCGAATCGCTTATTGAAACTGTGCAAATGATATACCGTTGGAAAGATAATGAAATTGCGCAACTTTTTCATGTTTTACGTTTTTTCGAAATCGTCACAGTTTTTAAACAATTTTGAAAATACCGAAATTCGGACGTACTCAAAAAACGAGCGGACAGTAATTTGGATGATTTGTTTCAACCGTATATCGGAATGATGCAAATGATATGGCGTTGGAAAGCTATGGACTAGGCGCAACTTTCATATTCCAATTGTTTTCTCTAATTCCTTACAGTTTAAGAGAATAACTCGAATTACTGTCCGCCTATTTTATGTAACGGGCACCGAATGATTTCCCCGCGATTTCCACGCAGTATATTTAAACAATGGAAACGATATACGGTTGGAAAGGTATGAAAATGGCGCATCTTTTTCGTATCTATCATTTTTTCCAAATCCGAACGGTTTGAAACTAATTTTACAAGTTTTGAAATCATGTTTCCGGTATATTTTGTGGGATAATGATTTCAATTTGATGGATTAGATCCATTTATTTGTTGTAAAATGTTGTAGGTAATGAAATTATACATATACTCTATCATATAAAGCTTTTGGTGACAATGATTTAAGTGGTTGGTGATCAAATCGATGAGGTTTGGTCAATAGATTTCCGCCCTGTAAAAACAGAGCACTGAACCTCCTTCGACATGAACTTGTACTTATCGCGCAATGCGGTTGTACTTCTTGGTGCGGTTGCATGAAAGTGTTCAGTAAAACAGAGCTATAACTTTCTTGTACACTGTCAATTTGAGATCCACGGCCACACAAAATGTGCAGCACGGCCACGCGCATCTGAACTTCTCGCGACATGTACTTGCACTTCCTGGCCTTCGTGGTTGTAGTTCCGGAAATATTTCCATACTAGTGTGTTTTACAATAAATAAACATGTGTTTCGGAATGATAGTTGTAGATTTTCCCTAGCCTCTATTTAAGAGATTCTGCACTTCCTGGATCTTAATATTTGAACTTCTCAACATTGCTATGTGAACTTATTTGTGAGTATTTTCTTTCTACAATTTGCAGTTCTGTGATTACTATTTGTACTTCCCGTAGTCTCCGCTTGTACTTCTCGGAATAACTCCTTGTACTTCCTCACGGATGACAGGATTATTTGGTTTTTCCTACATTTGAATTATGTCAGTTTTTTGTACTTCCTATATTAAGTGGATGTACTGCTGTTTATTGAATGGTTGTACTTCTCTCTGTCAACTATTTGAATTTCCTCTTGGGTGATGGGACTATTTCATTTTTTTACATTTGGATTTTGTCGGTTTTCTTGTACTTTCTATAATAGGTGCTTGTACTGCTCGTGTCGAACGGTTCAACTTCCCGGATAACAGGGTTGATCTTTCTGTTGGAACTTACTTGAACTTCCCGTTTCTTCAGAGCTACTAATTATACTTTGTGTTTATCAACCATTTACCGTAATTGTGCAAATGATATACCACTAGATAGCTAATGAAAAACCGCAACATTTTCATGTTCACACTTTTCACACATTTTGCACGGTTTAAATTTAATTTTGAAAATACGAAAACGTTTCTATATGGCCAGAAAACAAACTTTTACTTTGATTTTAGAAACCCTTATTCAAATTGTGCAAATGATATACCGTTGGATAGATAATGAAATTTCGAAACTTTTTCATGTTTTGAGTTTTTTCAAATTTCACACAGTTTTTGACTAATTTTTAAAATACCAAAATCTGGACGAATTAAAAAACGAGCGGACAGTAATTTGGTCGATTTGTTTCAACCGTATGTTGGAATGATTCCAATGATATGGCATTGGAAAGCTGTAGAGAAGGCGAAACTTTTTAATTTGCATTGTTTTCTCTAATTCGTTACAGTTTAAGAGAATAATTAAAATTACTGTCCGCCTGTTTGTAATAACACGCACCAAATGATTTGCCCGCAAATACCAAATTGTATATTCAAACGGAGCAATCGACATACCATTGGAAAGGCATCAACTAGCCACATATTTTTTGTATCTAACATTTTCCTTAATCCATGCAAAGTCGAACAAATTTTGAACGTTCGAAAATCACATCACTCGTGTTCTTTGCGAGATAACGACTTGAATTTGATGGATTATATCCATTTATTTGTTGTGAAATGCAGTCGATAATGAAATTAGACACATACTCTACCATATAATTTTTTTGGTGAAAACGATTGAGGTGTTCGGTGATCAAATCGATGAGATTTGACCAATAGATTTCCGCCCCCGTAAAAACAGAGCATTGAACTTCCCACGACATGAACTTGTACTTCTCGGGAAATGAGGTTACACTTCTCAACGTGGTTTCACGAAAGTGTTTAGCAAAACGGCTATATTTTTCTCATACGATGTCCATTTAAGGTCCACGACCACACAAAATGTGCAGCACAACCAAGCGTATATGAACTTCCCGCGACATGTCCTTCTACTTCTTGGCCTTCGTGGTTGTACTTCCCGGAAATGTTTCTTAATATTTAAACTTCCAAACGTTGCTATGTGAACTTATGTGTGAATATTTTCTTTGGACAATTTGCAGTTCCTGTAATTACGCTTGTACTTCATGTAGTCTTCTCTTGTACTTCTCGGAATAACTCCTTGTACTTCCTCACGGTTGACGGGATTATTTTGTTTTCCTACATTTGTATTTTATCCGTTTTGTTGTACTTCCTATATTAAGTGGGTGTACTGCTGGTGTCGATTGGTTGTACTTCTCTCCGTCAACTATTTGAATTCCCCTAGGGTGACGGGATTATTTCCTTTTTTTAACATTTGGATTTTGTCGGTTTTCTTGTACTTCCCATAATATGTGTTTGTACTACTCGTGTTGAATGGTTGTACTTTTTTCATCAACTATTTGAACTTCGTCGGAGGTGACGGGATTATTTTGTTTTTACAACATTTGGATTTTGTCGGCTTCCTTGTACTTCATATAATAAGTGCTTGTATTGCTCGTGTCGAATAGTTGTACTTCTCATCGTCAAGTATTTGAAATTTCTGGCGGATGACGGGATTATTTTTGTTTTTTCTTCATTCGGATTTTTGTCGGTTTTCTTGTACTTCCTATAATAAGTTTGTGTACTCCTCATGTCAGATGGTTGTACTTCTCACTGTCAAGTATTTCAACTTCCTCTTGGGTGGCGTGATTATTTCATTTTTTTCATTTGGATTTTTTCGGTTTTCTTGGACTTCCTATAATATGTGATTGTACTACTCTTGTCGAATGGTTGTACTTCTCGTCGTAAGGTATCTGAACTTCCTCTTGGGTGATGTGACTATTTTTTTTCTACATTTTGATTTTGTCTGTTTACTTGTACTTCCTTTAACAAGTTGCTGTACTGCTCGTGTCGAATGGTTGTACTTCTCATTTTCAAGTATTTGAATTTTCTCCCGGATGAAGGGATTATTTTGTTTTTCCCACATTTGGATTTTGTTAGTTTTCCTATACTTTCTATAATTCCTAGTTGTATTCCTCGTGTCAGGGTTGTACTTTCCTTCGTCGAGTATTTGAACTTCCTCGCGGATGATTAGATTATTTGGTTTTTTCTACTTTTGAGTTTTGTTGGTTTTTATTGTACTTCTTATAATAACTGGATCATGCCGACGAGGGACGCAGGGAAAAGGCTAGCGGCCCGGGGGTCGAGAGTCGATGGCGTGCGGTCTAGGTGCGGCCGCATGCGGGCAGAGGTCATCGATGTGTGGGTCAGGGGTGGGCATAGCGGCATGCGGGCAGAATATGGCCTGGAAGTCTTCGTCTTAGTGGCATGTTGCCTGCATGCTAGCGAGAGAAAGGTCGGCGATAAACGCTGCCAAGGTGGTTGCTAGTAGCATCAGAGGAGGAAGGAGGAGTCTCCGCGTGGAACACCGACAAGCGCTCCCATGGAGGTCTCCTCCAATTGTGAACTTGTTATGGACGATGGATAGGGGTATCAGGGGTGGGCCTGCGGGGGAACCTGAGGTGAAAGAATGAATTGCATGACGTGGAGAGTGTAGGGAAACATCCGGCTCGGTAGTTTTTTGGGAGGCTGCCATGGGAGAATCGATTTTCATTGTTTCGCAAATCTAATCAAGTAAAATTACAACATGGAGAATACGCATTCATTTTTTTCAGAAGGAGAAACAATTCTATGCTACACCACAAGACAATAAGGAGTTTTTTTTTAGGCAAATAAGCATGTGAATTGAGGTGAGGGGTGCAAATAAACTCATAGCAAGTTTAGGGTATACAAACATTTTCGGGCCAGCAATGAAAATGCAGATAATACATGTACTACCCAAACTGAACAAGCTCAAGTAGTCCGTATGCATGTTTTTTACATACAAGGTGGTATGTCTGCTTTTCGCACGCTTGTACATATTTTATTGGGTACCTGCACTTTTTTCTCACCGTATATGTACTGCCGAAATCATAATCACAAGAGAAACGTGAGACTTTTCAATACTCAAAATGTTCACTTCCTGACCTCATAAACTCGTACATACTCAAATCTAAGTTTGTACTTCCCGTGGAGCCTGAAATACAATCATTTTACTAGAATCTAAGTTTGTTCTTGGCTTTTATTTTGTTCTAAACTTGCCTGTACTGCCTATCTCAATAAAAGAGTGCAGAGATTGCATCGAGCATCGCGGCTAGAGAGGTGCCAGCGCAGGAGCTTGGCCGGAAACTACTAAAACCAAGAGAAAGCTCGCCTACTGGTGCACTACCCACCTACAGTAGTTGTACTTCGTGTCAAGCGTGGAGTTGTGCTGCCTGTTCCCAAAAAAACCTGCAGCATCCTAATGTCACTTGTATATGCACTTCGTAATACATGAAAATACAACCAACATCTGCCTAGCATCGTAAGCATCTGCGTGATCGAAGACACAAACACAACCGAACCAGGGGTGTCACCACTTCTGTTATTCCTTTAACAAAAGAACGCACTGCCAGTATTTTTTAGCACAATTGTACTGCTGCAGAGAGATAGTGGAAGAACAAAGAGGCAGAATGGACCAGCGCCGGTGGAGGCACTTGGCGGAGCGCCGGAGGAGGCACTTGGTGGGGCACTGGCGGTGCCGGAGAAGGTACTCAAGGGAGTAGACGAGTGCCATCTGTGGATGGCGGCGACGAGCGGGAAATCGCCCTACAACCCAGGTCGAAGGAGACATGGACACGTGGAGGATCTCCAGGGCACTCCGCAACGGTGGCGGGGAGCTCCTGAATCGGGGCGTATGAACCGTCTACTGCTGACGCTGGATGGTTGTACTTGCCAAGCGGAATACCTGTACTTACGTGAAACAAAAGTTCTCAGCCGGAAACAAAATAAATAGGAAAAAGAAAATGTACCTGGAAATACCCTCGTACTGATGTGTGGTTCTTTGCTATGTGGTTCTTTTCGGGGAGAAACATAGAAAGGGAGCGGGTTGCAGTCACGATGGGGATCGAGGTGGTTAGGGCGCTGCAAAATTTTCTTACACCTACGGACAAACAAAAAAGAAAACGAAAAGTACAATTTTACAATACCGGGCAATACAATTTTACAGTACCGGGCAGTACAACAAAACGAAAATAGCAACGAGTTTTCATTCAGCGTCTTAATCTTTCCTTGGCAAATGCATCAAACTCTAACAGAGAAAATGCATCTAAAAGTTCAATAAATAAATAAATCCCAGGCTACACTTGAAGACCTAACGAAAATGCATCGAGACAACCGCTGGAGGCGGTGCAAGAAAATTGTTAGCCCGATAAAGCAATTGTTTTTTGGATTCACGAAACTGTAGTTGCACTGAACCATGAATCAAAAGGATTCTGACACAAGTATTGAAACAGAATGGCGCAATTGTTAGAGACACACAGAAAGGAGCACGGCATGTATGTGCCCTCATGGTGCTGACAGGCATCAGTTGAGAATAATCACCATAGGGAGCTGTATGGCATCATGAGGAGGTGTTGTGTGAGCTGGGCGACAAGGCAGCGCTGCTGCCGGAGAACGGTGCTACTGCGTATCTGTTCTGCTTGCAGTAGTGAACGCCCATCCATATTTCTCTTTTCATGAACTTGTTTCCGCAGTAACTATGTACTGCCGAACACAATTAATATGCACGGAAAAAAGCCCAGCTCACGGTGGTGGTGGCTCGCACCCAGGAAGAATTCCTCCACAGACAAGACGAACAACGAGCTCACGACTGAATTTGGCGGGTGAAGTAAGAAAAAAACTGCATCATCGAGGGGAGGCTGGGCTAGGCGTCGCCCCAGACATGGAGGGACTGACCAGGGCAGAGGGGAGCCGCGCCGGTCACCAGGAGGGGCGGCGCGCGGAGATCCCGGGAAGCGCACGAAGGATGGGATCGGCGGCGCTGTGATCTCCGGTGGGCGATGGGCGGGTTTTTGACGGCGGCGATGGAGGTGGACGGCGCGGCCGGCGGCGAGGCGACCAGCGCGAGGTGAGGGGGCCGGCGCGCGCGTGGAGGACCATCTCAGCCGACGGCGCGGGCATGGGGGCGAGAGATTGAAACGGCGACGAGATCCCAGGCCGGCGGCGAGAGCCCGGGCCAGCGCAGGTGAACCGCGGACGCGCGTCACGGGAGCCCAGGTCGTCACGGGGATGGTGGAGGAGCAAGTTGGATTTGGATTCCCAGTTTTTTCTCGGAATCGCCTCTATATAGGGAAAGTGGTGCTCAGAATAATATTCTGACCACTGGTTGCAAAATAGTCCAACCAGTGACGGAGGCGGGAAGCGGTGGAAAGCGCGGGAAGAAAAATAGGCGGGAACGCAGTGACGCCGGAAACTTTCATCCCGGGTGGGGACTCAAACTGGGACAATAGATGGGAGGCTTAATCTGGGGGAGGCTTATCTGGTTTTTGCATTATCTGGGGGGGGGGGGGGGGGCTTACTTGGGGAGGATTAGTCAGGCAAACATTAGTCCGGGCTGGTGGGTACAACCGGGACTAAAGATGGTTTTTTTTTGTCATCTAACAAAAGTGTCGGTGGGATAAGGACGTGTGTGTAACCTTTAGTCCCGTCTGGTGGGTGCAACTGGGACTAAAGATGTCGGCAGGATAAGAACGCATGGGTGGACGCACTGCTCGATGAGATAAAGCATGTAGCGCACGACGCCCTGTCGAAGCAACAAGAAAAAGTAGAAGCGGTGTTGTGCCTATAAAAGGGGCATCGATACGCCTTGCCAAGCAGATCAACAAGCCAAGCAGAGTTTCATTCCTATGGATGAAGGAAAGGGTTGGGAAATCTCCCGTGGCGCAGCTTCTCGAAGATGTCGTTGGTGCACACGCCCTACGGCATCTTCGGAAGCTGCGCCACGGAAATTTTTTCCTGCAAGCCCGTGAACGACTACATCTCCTCTAACATTGTTGGTGAAAGGGTTGGAAAATCTCCCGTGGTGCAGCTTCTCAAAGATGTAGTTGGTGCGCACGCCCTACGGCATCTTCGGAAGATGCGCCTTGGAAATTTTTTCCTGCAAGCTGATACGTCCCAAACGTATCTATAATTTCTTATGTTCCATGCTACTTTTATGATGATACTCACATGTTTTATACACATTATATGTCATTATTATGCATTTTCCGGCACTAACCTATTGACGAGATGCCGAAGAGGCGATTGCTTGTTTTCTCATTGTTTTTGGTTTCGGAAATCCTAGTAAGGAAATATTCTCGGAATTGGACGAAATCAACGCCCGGGGGCCTATTTTTCCACGAAGCTTCCGGAAGTCCGAGGAGTAAACGAAGTGGGGCCACGAGGTGGCGACACAACAAGGCGGCGCGGCCCAAGCCCCGGCCGCGCCGGCCTGTTGTGTGGGCCCTCGTGACCCTCCCGACTCTGCCCTTCCGCCTACTTAAGGTCTTCGTCGCGAAACCCCCAGGACCGAGAGCCACGATACGGAAAACCTTCCAGAGACGCCGCCGCCAATCCCATCTCGGGGGATTCAGGAGATCATCTCCGGCACCCTGCCGGAGAGGGGAATCATCTCCCGGAGGTCTCTTCATCGCCATGATCGCCTCCGGATCGATGTGTGAGTAGTTCACCCCTGGACTATGGGTCCATAGCAGTAGCTAGATGGTTGTCTTCTCCTCATTGTGCTATCATGTTAGATCTTGTGAGCTGCCTATCATGATCAAGATCATCTATTTGTAATCCTACATGTTGTGTTTGTTGGGATCCGATGAATATTGAATACTATGTCAAGTTGATTATCAATCTATCATATATGTTATTTATGTTCTTGCATGCTCTCCGTTGCTAGTAGAGGCTCTGGCCAAGTTGATACTTGTGACTCCAAGAGGGAGTATTTATGCTCGATAGTGGGTTCATGCCTCCATTAAATGCGGGACGGATGACGAAAGTTCTAAGGTTGTGGATGTGCTTGTTGCCACTAGGGATAAAACATCGATGCTTTGTCTAAGGATATTTGTGTTGATTACATTACGCACCATACTTAATGCAATTGTCCGTTGTTTACAACTTAATACCGGAGGGGGTTCGGATGATAACTCGAAAGTGGACTTTTTAGGCATAGATGCATGTTGGATAGCGGTCTATGTACTTTGTCGTAATGCCCTGATTGAATCTCATAGTACTCATCATGATATATGTATGTGCATTGTTATGCCTTCTTTATTTGTCAATTGCCCAAGCTGTAATTTGTTCACCCAACATCTGCTTATCTTATGGGAGAGACACCGCTAGTGAACTGTGGACCCCGGTCCTATTCTTTACATCTGAAATACAATCTACTGCAATTGTTCTTTACTGTTCTTCCCAAACAATCATCTTCCACACAATACGTTTAATCCTTTGTTTACAGCAAGCCGGTGAGATTGACAACCTCACTGTTACGTTGGGGCAAAGTTCTGTGATTGTGTTGTGCAGGTTCCACGTTGGCGCCGGAATCCCTGGTGTTGTGCCGCACTACACTCCGCCACCAACAACCTTCAACTTGCTTCTTCGCTCCTACTGGTTCGATAAACCTTGGTTTCTTTCTGAGGGAAAACTTGCTACTGTACGCATCACACCTTCCTCTTGGGGTTCCCAACGGACGTGTCGACTGCACGCATCAAGCTATTTTTCTGGCGCCGTTGCCGGGGAGATCAAGACACGCTGCAAGGGGAGTCTCCCACATCCAATCTCTTTACTTTGTTTTTGTCTTGCTTTGTTTTACTTTATTTACTGCTTTGTTTGCTTCTTATATCAAAAACACAAAAAAATTAGTTGCTAGTTTTACTTTATTTAGTGTCTTGTTCTCTATATTAAAAACACAAAAAAAAATTAGTCACTTGCATTTACTTTATTTACCTTTAGTTCATTTCATCATGTTTCCTCCTAAGTTCACCCTAAAAGACATACCGGTAGGACGAGGGTCTATAATTGGGAGAGATAATATAGAAGATTTTTTCACTCATGTTAGTACTGCTGAAGATTTTGAAGATAGACACTTGGTAGAACTTGCTCCTACTTATGATATTGCTGTTGCTTCTTTAGTACACATGTTGGAAACTAAATTTGTTAATCTCAATCCTATAATCCAACACATGTTTCTCACACTCTGTGATATGGAGGAAGGGGAAAAGAAAGATTTTGTTTTAGAAACCCTTCTTAAAGAATTTGGTGGTGTAGCAAGAGAGGCTAGAAAGGTCTTTATTAAATATAAGATGCTTGGCTCTTATACTAACTTTGCTAGTATCCTTGAAAAGATGGACATGGAGAGAATAAGGTACACTAATAATATTAATGACGGTGGGGAGATTAAGACAACAATACCTTGTAAGCTCCTGGGAATGAATGACGCTCTAGAAAATAACTATGGTTGGCTTGTTCCTGAAAATTTGTTTGACGAGGATAGCAAACCTAAGAATAATGAAAAGGGAGCCTCTGAAACTCACATAGATAAGATAAAATGCATAGTTGAGAAAACTCCCAACACCTATGTTGATGCTTCATCTCTCGATAATACTTGATACACACTTTACGCGCCTAGGCTGAAAGGCGTTAAGAAAGCGCTTATGGGAGACAACCCATTATTTTACTTCTGCATTTTATTTTATATTTGAGTTTTGGAAGTTGTTACTACTGTAGCAACCTCTCCTTATCTTTATTTTATTGCATTGTTGTGCCAAGTAAAGTCTTTGATAGTAAAGCCAATACTAGATTTGGATTGCTGCGCAGGAACAGATTTCTTGCTGACACGAATTTGAGCAGTAGTCTCTATATAAAATTTAAAAAAATCTGCCAATTTATGTGCGTGATCCTCAGATATGTACGCAACTTTCATTCAATTTGGGAATTTTCATCTGAGCAAGTCTGGTGCCACTTTAAAATTCGTTTTTACGAACTGTTCTGTTTTGACAGATTCTGCCTTTTATTTCGCATTGCCTGTTTTGCTATTTTTGATGGATTTCTTTGTTCCATTAACTTTCAGTAGCTTTGTGCAATGTCCAGAAGTGTTAAGAATGATTATGTCACCTCTGAATATATGAATTATGCACTGACCCTCTAATAAGTTTGTTTTGAGTTTGGTGTGGAGGAAGTTTTCAAGGGTCAAGAGAGGAGGATGATACAATATGATCAAGAAGAGTGAAAAGTCAAAGCTTGGGGATGCCCCCGTGGTTCATCCCTGCATATTTTAAAAAGACTCAAGCATCTAAGCTTGGGGATGCCCAAGGCATCCCTTCTTCATCGACAACTTATCAGGTTCCTCTAGTGAAACTATATTTTTATTCCGTCACATCTTATGTGCTTTATTTGGAGCGTCTGTTTGTTTTTGTTTTTGTTTTTGTTTGAATAAGATCGGATCCTAGCATTCTTTGTTTGGGAGAGATACACGCTCCGCTGTTTCGTATGAACACATATGTTCTTAGCTTTATCTTTAATATTCATTGCGAAAGTTGAACTACTTCATTCATTGTTATATGGTTGGAAACGGAAAATTCCGCATGTGGTAAATGGTTTAATGTCTTGAATAATGTGATACTTGGAAATTGTTGTGCTCATATAGATCATGTTTAAGCTCTTGCATCATGTTCCTTGCACCCATTAATGAAGAACTACATAGAGCTTGTTAAAATTTGGTTTGCATGATTGATCTCTAGAGTCTAGATATTTTTTGGTTAAGGTGTTTGAACAACAAGGAGACAATGTAAATTCTTATAATAGTTACGATATGTTCATATGTGAGCTTTGCTGCACCTTTTATACTTGAGTTTGCTTCAAACAACCTTGCTAGCCTAGCCTTGTATTGAGAGGAATTCTTCTCGTGCATCCAAATCCTTGAGCCAATAACCATGCCATTTGTGTCCACCATACCTACCTACTACATGGTATTTCTCCGCCATTCCAAAGTAAATTACTTGAGTGCTACCTTTAAAAATTCTATTCCTTTGTCTTTGCAATATATAGCTCATGGGACCAATAGCCTTAAAAACTATTGTGGTGAAGAATATGTACTTATGTGTCTTATTTCTTAATAGGGATTTCTATTTTCGTGCCCTCGGGTCCTTAGTTGTGCTCAGTTTTCCCCAGCTCCTTAGTTTTTCCCCAGTTTTCCCCAAGACCTTGTCCGAAACCCGCAGAAGGAGCTCGGACGAAAGGAATCCGTTAAGTTGGCCGTTCTGTGCTGACGAGTGGGGTCGTGTCGTTTGTGGGGCCGCGTCGTGTGGGGCTGGTAGGAAAGAACCGCATGGGACAGGACGAGACCATGTTTGTGTGGCCGTAGCGTGTGGGGCCGTAGCGTGTGGAGCCGTGTGGGTCGGGACGTGGGCACGAGTGGTTTCTGTCTCTTTCGCCCGGATTAGCGATTTTCAATGTACCTTTTTCCTCTCTCTCGCTCGATCTCATTCATATTTGATAGCCCAAATTGGTAGCAAATCTAGAGCAGCTTCTCCTTCGTTTTTTAACGATATTCATTTCTTTATGCCTTCGTTTTTACCCAATCAGGTAGGAAATCTAGGGCACAAATCCAGAAATAATATAGGATAAGCTGCATACGACAGCCAACATAGCATAGATATATTCACGACGAGGTCCAACAGTGAGTACCGATAGAACCCTACAACATAAGCTACATTTTACATGAATTTAAGCCGCTCTACGGATAGAGCGATCACATACGAAGAGTGCGATGAGGCATGTTCAACGCCTCCGGAGTTGCGCCTGTGACTCGCCCGGAGGTTGCGCGAGTGAATCCCAAGTGCTTTGTGTTTGGCCATGAGCGCATGCACGTTCACCGTCGTTCCAACTCTAGCGCCGCATCCGCCAATGGATTCAGCATGGTTCACCGGGCAGTTGAAGTCGGTGGCGCGGAGCTTCTGTTGCGAAGGGGCACTTGTAAATGCCTCGAGCAAAGGGGCCATCGTAATGACCGGACTGGAGCCTCCTGAGGACGTGACGAGTCTTGGTGTGGAAGGACTCGTCGTCGCTGTCGACGTCGCTGCTCTGCACCTGTCACGTAGCACCAAAGGTCGTGCAAAAAACACGGAGTCAATTGCAACGATGATGGAACAGAGAGTGAACAAAGATCATGCATGATAATATGGGCTCGAAAAAAAGAGGTAGCCTCAGTTACATTGGACACACTTATATCCAGGATTTGAGTGAGTAAACCAAAGATCATGCACAACAAATTTGAACACACCAATTGTTTACTGACCAAACCCTGAATCAATTTGTGCCCAAATATTCATCATCATCGGCACAAATCTTAAACAAAAGCAAATCACAAGCACTAATAACGCAAGATCTAACACAAAAGGATTGAACTAGGAACAGACGCACCCTAATAACGCTAGATCTAACACAAATGGATTGAACTAGGAACAGACGAACCCTAATAACGCTAGATCTAACACAAAAGGATTGAAATGGGATAAGAACAAGGGAGCAAAGGGTTACCTCCGGCTCGTCGTCGACGATGCTTGGTGTCGTAGGGGTTCTCCCGGCGCGTCGTACGGCACTCGGTTCGTACGGGTCCCAAGCGACGGGGGCCCGGACGGTGGCGGCGGCCGATGCGCCGGCGGGCCGATGCGCCCGGCTGCTACGTTGGAAGCGAGCGACGGGGGCCTGGATGGGGGCAGCGGCCGATGCGCCGGCGGGCTGATGCGCCGACAATGGGCATCTCATTCTTCTCCATCGCCGGCGGTTTTCTTCGGGGTTTTTCTTCGGTTGTGGAGAAGATGATGGGACGGAGAGGCGGTTGCAGTGAGAACGTGCGTCGAGGGAGAGGAAAAGGGCTCTATAAAGACGAAGGTGGCGTGTACCGCAACACGCGTCCGCTATGCACGGCTGCAGCGTGCACCACGACACGAGTCTAACCCTGGGACGTTTGGTGTACTCGGTTATAACCTCGGGCCTTATACGAAATTTTATCTGTACTCAGTTTTCCCCTCGAGTACTTAGACTAGCAAGTGCAATATACTCAGTTTTACCCTCAAGTAGCTAGTCAACAGAGAGTCAACAAATGAGATTAACATATCTAATTGAGGCATTTCATGCGCAAAAAAAATCAAAAAAATAAAAACATAGTGGCACCTACTCATGGAGTCTTCCTACGCAACCTGCCACCAAGAAAACCTTAACAAACATATATAAATCAAGTTTTACCACAAATTGCCACTTCTCTGAATCACTAGTGTAGCTATGAAGATGCATGGTTTTCCACTCAAACCCCTTTGCAAAACATCTTCCCCAAAAACATAGTTTGTCTAAATGATGCCATAATTGTCACACTCATGTATATTTGAATTGCAAATAATTTGATGTAGCCCAATATGAATTATATTGTACAAAACACGCATTTTTCATTTTGTAATTCTTTTTGTTTGAATCCCTTAGTCTATTTACTATTTATGTGCCCTTTGATTGTTAGTACTACTCAGTTTTGCCCTCAAGTTCTGTCACAAATGCTTTCAGAAGCCCAAACTTATCCTGATTGGTTGAGCCGTTGTCACACGGATCGACTCCACGAACCGTTGATCAACTGATCTAATGGGCAGTATACCCCTCCCCGTCTCTTCGTGGCCACCCCTCTCTCTCTCTCTCTTCGTGGCCACCCCTCTCTCTCTCTGTCGGTGGATGCATTATTGTCACCCCTCTAACAATTATCAACTATCTTTCGCTTTCCTTTTTCTTTTAGGGGATATAGTTTTTGCATATAGTTTCGGTAATTTGAAACGGCCCAAAAGTGGTATAATTTCGGTATAAACATGAGGCATACATATTTGCGGATTTCGGTGAATGCATTATTGTCACCGCACTAACAATTATCAACCATCTTTCGCTTTCCTTTTTCTTTTAGGGGATATAGTTTTGGCATATAGTTTCGGTAATTTGAAACGGCCCAAAAGTGGTATAATTTCGGTATAAACATGAGGCATACATATTTGCGGATTTCGGTGAATGCATTATTGTCACCGCTCTAACAATTATCAACCATCTTTCGCTTTCCTTTTTCTTTTAGGGGATATAGTTTTGGCATATAGTTTCGGTAATTTGAAACGGCCCAAAAGTGGTATAATTTCGGTATAAACATGAGGCATACATATTTGCGGATTTTGGTGAATGCATTATTGTCACCCCTCTAACAATTATCAACCATCTTCCGCTTTCCTTTTTCTTTTAGGGGATATAGTTTTGGCATATAGTTTCGGTAATTTGAAACGGCCCAAAAGTGGTATAATTTCGGTATAAACATGAGGCATACATATTTGCGGATTTCGGTGAATGCATTATTGTCACCCCTCTAACAATTATCAACTATCTTTCGCTTTCCTTTTTCTTTTAGGGGATCCCATATAGTTTTGGCGTTTTAGTAATTTGAAACGGCCCAAAAGTGGTATAATTATCAACTTTTTTTAGCATTCCAATATAGTTGGTAATTTCGGTGAATGCACACACTAACTATGAAAACAACTACAAGTACATGTAAGCTGAATAATGAATTTGTAACAAGGTATCCCTTGTAACAACTTCTAGCGCTCAGTGAGCAATGATAAGAATACGATCGCAATTATACAACGGAAAAAACAACCAGCCATCGGATTAGCTTGCTTCTTCAACTCGATCGGCTGCCTTAGCTGCTTGTTCATTTTCTTCAGTTCTCCCTTCACTTCCTCCAGCCCTACATTGGGAGCATTAGGCATAATCGGAACGGCTCCTCTCTCCGCCGCCTTCTCTACAGCAAGTCCCCCCCCCCAAATTGCGCTCCCCAATAGCGCCAATTGATTCCTACAAATGAAGCCTCCGAACGTACACATCGATCCACTCGAAATGCCTGCATTTCTTCAGGATCTGAAAACAACAACGGGAACCCTAAATCCCAAATTCGAGGGAATAGCAAGAAAATAGAGAGAAAACGAGAGAAATTGGAGCGAGATCTAACCTTATCCCCCTCTCTATATGGCAAGCTCTCGCATGCAAGGAACTCACGTCCACGGTTGCCATTCTCGTCCGTCTTACGGATCGACCGCTTGGAGGCTCTGGCGTGGGCGGTCGGGGCATCTTGTCAAAGGCACGGGTCCATACTGCGGCCATGAAGAACGGGAGGTCGAAGAGAAACTAGACATCACCCGCCTGCCGGAGAAGGGCTGCCGCTGGCGGAGAAGAAGAACAATGGGGCGCGGGGAAAGAAAGGGGAAGCAATGGCACGGGCACGGGCTGGCTCGGGCTCCCATTTTGCAACGGTCACACTGGGTAGGCTGTGGGTCCGGCGCACTAACGTGGACAAGTTGTGGGTCCCACGATGATCCGGATAAGTGAAGACGTGTCCATCTGCGGGGCACCAACGGCGGCCCCACTTGCCGGCACCAACCAACGTCAACTAAACGGGATTCCTTCCGTCCGAGCTCCTTCTGCGGGTTTCAGACAAGGTCTTGGGGAAAACTGAGGAAAAACTAAGGGGCTGGGGAAAACTGAGCACAACTAAGGACCCGAGGGTACGAAAATAGAAATCCCTTCTTAATAAGTTGCTTGTTGAGCGGTAACCATGTTTCTGGGGACGCCATCAACTTTTACCTTTGTTGAATATCATGTGAGTTGCTATGCATGTTCGTCTTGTCTGAAGTAAGGGCGATTTTCATGATCAAATGGTTTGACTATGCATACTTGTTAGAGAAGAACATTGGGCCGCTAACTAAAGCCATGATTCATGGTGGAAGTTTCGGTGTGGACAACTAATCCTCAATCTCTTATGAGAATATTAGCTGTTGTTGAATGCTTATGCATTAAAGAGGAGTCCATTATCACGTTGTCTATGTTGCCCGGTATGGATGTCTAAGTTGAGAAAAATCAGAAGCGAGAAATCCAATGCGAACTTTCTCCTTAGACCTTTGTACAGGCGGCATAGAGGTACCCCTTTGTGACACTTGGTTGAAACATATGCTATGCAATGATAATCCGTGTTAATCCGAGCTAATTAGTACAAGGTGCGAGCACTATTGGTATACTATGCATGAGGCTTGCAACTTATAAGATATCTTATACATAACACATATGCTTTATTACTACCGTTGACAAAATTGTTTCTTGTTTTCAAAATGAAAAGCTCTAGCACAAATATAGTAATCAATGCTTCCCTCTGCGAAGGGCCTATCTTCTACTTTATTGTTGAGTCGGTTTGCCTATTCTTTCTATCCCGAAGCAAACACTTGTGTCAACTGTGTGCATTGATTCTTACATGTTTACCTATTGCACTTGTTATATTACTTTGTGTTGACAATTATCCATGAGATATACATGTTGAAGTTGAAAGCAACCGCTGAAACTTATATCTTCCTTTGTGTTGCTTCAATACCTTTACTTTGAACTTATTGCTTTATGAGTAACTCTTATGCAAGTCTTATTGATGCTTGTCTTGAAAGTACTATTCATGAAAAGTCTTTGCTATATGATTCATTTGTTTACTCATTATCTTCATCATTGCTTCGAATCGTTGCATTCATCTCATATGCTTTACAATAGTATGATCAAGATTATGATAGCATGTCACTTCATAAATTATCTTTGTTATGGCTTACCTACTCGAGGGCGAGTAGGAACTAAGCTTGGGGATGCTTGATACGTCCCAACCGTATCTATAATTTCTTATGTTCCATGCTACTTTTATGATGATACTCACATGTTTTATACACATTATATGTCATTATTATGCATTTTACGGCACTACCCTATTGACGAGATGCCGAAGAGCCAGTTGATATTTTCTGCTGTTTTTGGTTTCAGAAATCCTAGTAAGGAAATATTCTCGGAATTGGACGAAATCAACGCCCAGGGGCCTATTTTTCCACGAAGCTTCCAGAAGTCCGAGGAGGAAACGAAGTGGGGCCACGAGGTGGCGACACAAAAAGGCGGCGCGGCCCAAGCCCTGTCCGCGCCGACCTGTTGTGTGTGCCCCTCGTGACCCTCCCGACTCTGCCCTTCCGCCTACTTAAGGTCTTCGTCGCGAAACCCCCAGGACCGAGAGCAACGATACGGAAAACCTTCCAGAGACGCCGCCGCCGCTAATCGCATCTCGGGGGATTCAGGAGATCGCCTCCGGCACCCTGCCGGAGAGGGAAATCATCTCCCGGAGGTCTCTTCATCGCCATGATCGCCTCCGGATCGATGTGTGAGTAGTTCACCCCTGGACTATGGGTCCATAGCGGTAGCTAGATGGTTGTCTTCTCCTCATTGTGCTATCATGTTAGATCTTGTGAGCTGCCTATCATGATCAAGATCATCTATTTGTAATCCTACATGTTGTGTTTGTTGGGATCCGATGAATATTGAATACTATGTCAAGTTGATTATCAATCTATCATATATGTTATTTATGTTCTTGCATGCTCTCCGTTGCTAGTAGAGGCTCCGGCCAAGTTGATACTTGTGACTCCAAGAGGAGTATTTATGCTCGATAGTGGGTTCATGCCTCCATTAAATGCGGGACGATGACGGAAAGTTCTAAGGTTGTGGATGTGATGTTGCCACTAGGGATAAAACATCGATGCTTTGTCTAAGGATATTTGTGTTGATTACATTACGCACCATACTTAATGCAATTGTCCGTTGTTTACAACTTAATACTGGAGGGGTTCGGATGATAACCTGAAAGTGGACTTTTTAGGCATAGATGCATGTTGGATAGCGGTCTATGTACTTTGTCGTAATGCCACGATTGAATCTCATAGTACTCATCATGATATATGTATGTGCATTGTTATGCCTTCTTTATTTGTCAATTGCCCAAGCTGTAATTTGTTCACCCAACATCTGCTTATCTTATGGGAGAGACACCGCTAGTGAACTGTGGACCCCGGTCCTATTCTTTACATCCGAAATACAATCTACTGCAATTGTTCTTTCTTGTTCTTCGCAAACAATCATCATCTTCCACACAATACGTTTAATCCTTTGTTTACGACAAGCCGGTGAGATTGACAACCTCACTCGTTACGTTGGGGCAAAGTTCCGTGATTGTGTTGTGCGAGGTTCCACGTTGGCGCCGGAATCCCTGGTGTTGCGCCGCACTACACTCCGCCACCAACAACCTTCAACGTGCTTCTTGGCTCCTACTGGTTCGATAAACCTTGGTTTCTTTCTGAGGGAAAACTTGCTACTGTACGCATCACACCTTCCTCTTGGGGTTCCCAACGGACGTGTCGACTGCACGCGTCACAAGCCCGTGAACGACTACATCTCCTCTAACAGTGTTGGGGAAAGGGTTGGGAAATTTCCCGTGGCGCAGCTTCTCGAAGATGTCGTTGGTGCACACGCCCTACGACATCTTCGGAAGTTGCGCCTCGGAAATTTTTTCCTGCAAGCCCGTGAACGACTACATCTCCTCTATATATATGGTACAAAACGGCAACCATCTCCACTTTTAATATCTTACATGCATACAGTTACATGATTACACAAAAATAAATGGGAAATTGATTGCCATGTTGAGATACTCATTTGTGCCATGAACATTCTTCAATTAACTTGATGATGGAGCATCTTCATCATTTAACCTTCTTCGGCCGTAACCATGGAGCATCTTCATCATTTAACTTGATGCTTGGGTCAATGTTCACTGTGAAGGGTGGAATTTCACCAAACTTATTAGAATCTTCTGGCATGTCTGTCTTTTCCTCCACTCCCACGATGTTTCTTTTTCCAGAAAGAACTATGTGGCGCTTTGGCTCATCGTTTGACGTATTCGTTTCCTTATGTTTCCTCTTTCTTGGTTTGCTAGACATATCCTTCACATAGAAAACCTGGGCCACATCCTTGGCTAGGACGAATGGTTCGTCTCTATACCCAAGATTGTTGAGATCCACTGTTGTCATTCCATACAACTTGTCTATCTGAACCCCGCCTCCTGTTTTCTTGACCCATTTGCACCTAAACAAAGGAACCTTAAAAGAAGGTTCATAGTCAAGTTCCCATATCTCCTCTATGTAACCATAATATGTGTCATTTGGGCCTTTGTTGTTAATTGCATCAAAGCGGACACCACTGTTTTGGTTGGTTCTCTTATTATCTTGGGCGATCGTGTAAAACGTATTCCCATTTATCTCGTACCCTAGGAAAGTCAATAGAGTCGAAGATGGTGTCTGGGCCAACAAGTACAGCTCATCTTCAATAGTGTTGTTATTCAGGAGATGTTTTTGCAACCAACCGCCGAAGGTCGACATGTGTTCACGTCTAATCCAATCGTTCGACTGCCCCGGGTTCTGGGAGCGTCCAAAATTCTTGTGTACACTGATATATGGAGCTACCAAGGTGGAACTTTGTAGAACTGTGTAGTGTGCTTGGGTGAAAGAAATCCCGTCCCTACATATCATTGATTTCCTTCCTAGCGTGCCTTTTCCACTTAGTCTCCCCTCATGCCATGATTCAGGAACACAAATCGGCTTAAGGTCAGGAATAAAGTCAACACAGAACTCAATGACCTCTGCAACCTCGGTAGAATTTCTGGATTTATTACCTTCTGAGAAATTGCATTGAGGAATGCACATAGCTTCACAATGGGCAGTCGGACATTTTCCGGTAGAAGCCCCCTCAATGCAATCGGAAGCAACTGCGTCATTATCACGTGGCAGTCATGAGACTTCAGGTTCTGGAATGTTTTCTTCTCCATATTTATTATTCCCTTTATATTGGATGAGAAGCTAGACGGGACCTTGATACTGCTTAGACTTCCAAAAAATATTTCCTTCTCTGCTTTTGTAAGAGCGTCGCTGGAGTAATGACGTCCTTTATCTGTATCATGCAGTTTTTTTGGGGTCTTTCATACGTTGATGGTCCTCCCGTACTTCTGGTGTATCTTTTGTCTTCCCGTACACGCCCAGCAAGCCTAGCAGGTTCACGCAAAGATTCTTCGTCACGTGCATCACATCGATTGAAGAGCGGACCTCTAAGACTTTCCAATAGGTTAGATCCCAAAATATAGATTTGTTCTTCCACATGGACGCGTATCCGGTTGCGTCATTCGGAACAGACCGTCCGCCAGGACCCTTTCCAAATATTACTTCTAGATCCTTAACCATACCAAATATAGCAACACCATCACGATGGGGAGGTGAAAGTTCAGAGATGGTAAACCTAGAGGGGGGGTGAATAGGTTTCTACAGATTTTAATTCTTTCTTTGCAATATTAGGCTTTGCAGAATATAAAGATGAGCCTAATGCAAACTAGGTGAAACAACCTATATGAGGATACAAGTAACTCAAGCATGAAGGCTCTCACAGGCAGTTATATCACAAGTAAGGAGTTCGGTTAGAGATAACCGATAGCACGCGGAGACGAGGATGTATTCTCGCGTTCCCTTCCTTTGCAAGAAGGTACGCCACGTTTGGAGGGGTGGAGGTCCCACGAAGGATTCCCCACGCCTCGAAGGCTCACCCTATTCTCCGGAGCCTCTCCCACGAAGGAATAGCTCACTCACTTGTGGTAGACTTTGAGGTAGCCTCCAAACCTTCACAATCTTGTCAGGAGCAAATCCACAGCCCGGATGCTTCCGGACCACTCTTGCCCACCTAGGGTTTCCTAGGAACCCTAGAGAGCAAGCTTCTTGATAAATACTAGGGGGATGAGATTTGGCTTGGTAGAACAGTAGATCGGGTCCTCCTCTATTGTTTTCCCGGAGGGATTTGAGTTTGGGTGGAGGAGGAGGGAGATCTGAGGCTTTTGGTGTTTCTAGCAATGGAGTATGATAGAGAGACCTCAAGAATAGCTTGTAGTGTAGTGCCTACCCCTTCAGAGATAGGAGAAGGGGTATATATAGTGTCACTTGAAATATGGGCGTTATCAACTTGCCAACTCAGCTTTCTCCCGAGAATCCCGGTCAATCGGACCACAGACCGGAGCGTCCGGCGCAGGGCCCGGTCGGACCGGGCCAGGGACCGGACCCGCCGGTCCAAACCGGGCGGAAGACCGGACCCAGACCGGATCCTTGAAGTGTCGCACAGTACTCCCTTCGGTTGGCATCAGCGCCGAGCCCGGTTGGCGCCGGGGCGCCCGGTCTAGAGCCCGGTCCGACCGGACCAAGGACCGGACCCGCCGGTCCAAACCGGGCGGCAGACCGGACCCCAACCGGGGGCATCTCCGTGTCTTCCAGTATGTCTCCCGGCAGGCATCAGCGCAGGGGCCGGTTGGCGCCGGAGCGCCCGGCCGTGCGCCCGGTCGACCGGGCGGCAGACTGGAGCCTGCCGGCGCACGGGCCGGTCCAACCGGGCCTCTGATCGGCTGGATGATGTAGGCCCTTTTTGATTGTTGTCGAAGTGGGGGGTCTCCTTTAGCCTTCTTGTTCTTTTGATACACCATTTATGCCTCTTTGGCTAATACCTGGGATTATCCTTTCAAACATGTATTAGGCCAAATACTCTAGCACGGTGTCATTGTTACCAAAATAATGGTAAAGGGTAAAATACCCTTACAATCTCCCCATTTTTGGTATACGATGACAAACCGAGCTAGAGTCACATATAGATATTATGATAAGCTCTAAACCTTGATTCCATATAGGATATTGTGACAGCTCCCCATAATGTGTGCACTTGGAGAATTTGCGTTTGAATGCAAAGTGCACCATTTGTGGAATATGAGAAGCTCCCCCAATATCTTTAGGAAACAAGCATGGTATGGACATGTATATCAAGATATATAAGCATAAAGCATGATCATCCTAATAGAGTGATTAAGCATACAAATAGTCGTCCATACACGAATTATTCAAAGTAGCAAATGGTTATTGAGAAAGCAAAGCAAATAAGCACAAGCCATATAAGAAGCAAATAAAGCAACAACCATGGCTTGTGACAACCAAAGAACCCTGTGATCCTAGACTCTACTCTCTTCTCCCCCTTTGGCATCGGAACACCAAAAAGGCGAAGAAAAGAGCAGGGATGCTAGCGCTCCCATCAGTAGAACTCATGCCCAACGGAATATGAGCTCTCGCCATCATGCTCGCCATCATCATCCTCAACACCTTCATTCTTTTCATCATCATCAGCAGCAGCAGCAGGGGCACGAGCAGTCCTAGGAGGAAGACCACCATGAGCATACATGGAGAGGTCAAAGTTCTGGAGCATCTCATCAGTAATGGGAGGCATCTCCCAAGCAGGTGCAACCACAGGCTCCATCTCAGGTCCAGAAGGAGGAACAGGGGAATTCCTTGCAGCCAAGAACTCATTCTGTCGCCTCTGTATCTCCTGGTTCAAAGCAAGACTTTGATGTGCAACATCATTGGTATTCTTGCACATTTGCCACAAGCTTGAGAAGAAGCGAGAGGCACACGCTTGGGGCGCCTAGAGTAGCTGAAGCTAGCTGCATGATCATGTCGTTCCTTGGAACGACGCTCAGAGGGCATCATGGCAGGGACTTCCGGACGTGTGTCCTGAGTGGGGAACTTGAATGGTTCCATCGTGATTCTTTGATCTAGCGTGTTGTTGGGAGGAGGTACCATCTTGTTGATGAGCCGCTGAACGTACTGAGCATAGTTGGGAGTCATGCGGCCCAGAACAGAATGCTTCAGTTCACAGTGAAGGAGATCACAACCATCAATTTTCCTTATGTTGTCAGGATGGCAATAGTACATCAGATTCAGGTGGTAGTTCCTGACTTCACTGGAGTCGCCTGACTTGCTGATGAGACTCTCACGGAACATCTTGGCAAGTACAAGATAGGAGTAATACATCCCAGAGATAGTGGGAGGACCGGCAGTAGGGTTCGGGGGATAGCAAAAGGAAATGTCACCTTTAACGAGCTTAGACCGAGAATGAATCTTGAACCCTTGAGCACGGCCACCACCAAAACCCATGGCTTCACAGAACTGAGTATAGGTGCATGAGTACTTCTCTTTGCCATTCATCCAAGTCATAGTGCGATCATCATCATCATGGAAGAATACGGTGCAATGGAATTGACGGACAAGAAGGGGACAATAGGTGCCTTCTCTTTGGTCATCATCGGGCTTCAGGCACACAAGATCATACAGTCCCAAACCCTTCAAGGTATCAACCACAAAGCGGTACTTGGTGGCTTCATGCAAGGCAAGCTCTTCAGTGTTGATGGCCTTGGGCATCACAATAGAACCATTCTTCATACACTCTCTAGTGTTGTAGAAATCTTCCCATAGGCTTGCTTGAGTCTTGGTCCAGAAGAACCTGTCCCCACCAGTGTAAGTCCGTTGCACAAAACGATACGGATTTTCCTTCCTCACACTTTGCCAATCACCAAGATGTGATGCGCCCACATTGTAGTTTGGCACTATTTCATCATCATCTTGGGCTGCGTGTTTGTCTTTCCTCTTAGTGCCAACTGTCTTGCTTGTTCCCTGAGTGTAGCTGCCAGTGTAAGTAGTCTGCGGTGCTTTAGAAGGTATACGGCCTCTAGAACGGCGTCCTGGAGGCACCGTAGACTTTCCTCTCTTGGCAAGATTGCCACGGTCTTCACCACTCCAATCATCCGAAGACATGGTCCTCCTTGCTCAAGGGAACAAGAAGAACACCTAGGTAGGGCTTGAGGGCCAAATCCCCAAGATCTCCCAAAGTAGCTTGAGGCGGACCAAATCCCTTGGTGAAGATGATGCAAGGGTCCCGATCTATGATTTGGTGAAGTTTGAGAGGTTTCTAGTGGTGGGGGAGACCCTAGAGAGAGGTGGGGATGATGTGGGCGGCGGAAATGGTGTGTATGGTGGAGGGGGGAAGTGAGGAAGAAGATCCCCCAAGGGGTAACCTCCTCCCACTTAACCAGCCGCACGGACGGTCTACCGCCCGGTTGACAGGGCCAGGCGCTGGCTGATCCGGCGCAGAGGCCGGTCCAACCGGGCCAGAGACCGGCCAGAGTTATTCTGCCGAGTTTTGTCTTGTTTTGCCTCGTTTTGCCCCTAATCTTTGTGTAAATGTGTATGAATGCTCAGATGATGACATGTACATATAGATAGATAGACGATGATGAGATGAGCATAGACATGGGGTTGGAAACACAAAGTTCTCTAGGCATACCCATTGGAGTGAAAATCCAAACAAGATGTAAATAGCAACAATGGGCATGATTCGAAATATATATCAAGAATCATAAGTCATTTTGAAGTGATTTTTGCAATAAGATCATTTAGCCTTATATAGTCAAATCAATTTGAAATTGAGGCTTAATGAGGGGCGGGGGATTACTCCCCCTATGTGAAAGCGCAAATATCATGAGACCTCGAAGAGACATGCTTGGGTCCATATAATGACATTGGGTCTATTTATGTTGCACACATAGGTATGCATCATACCAAGACATGGTAAGATGACTATCCCCATATGTGATGTGCCTCTAAGCTAGATAGCAAGATAAATGCAAGAATATAGTGCAAGAAGTTATTCAATCTAAGTTTTTAGGATCAAGAATACCAAGTTCTCCTCGCAAGTAAACAAACCGGGCTTCATCCAAAGGCTTAGTGAAAATATCCGCCAATTGGTATGTTGTCCCCACATGAGTGAGATCAATGTCCTTATTGGCAACATGGTCACGTAGGAAGTGATGGCGAATGTCAATATGTTTGGTGCGACAATGTTGAACCGGGTTATTGGCGATCTTTATTGCACTTTCATTGTCACAAAGAAGATGCACCGTACCAAGAGACACACCATACTCTTTCAAGGTTTGCTTCATCCATAACAATTGAGTGCAACAAGATGCCGCGGATATATATTCATCTTCGGCGGTGGATAAAGCGGTGGAGTTTTGTTTCTTACATGACCAACTCACCAATGACCGGCCAATAAATTGGCAAGCCCCGGAGGTAGACTTGCGGTCAACCTTATCACCGGCCCAATCGGAATCCGAATAGCCAATGAGTTCAAAGGTTGACCCCTTTGGATACCATAGACCGAGAGTAGGAGTGAGAACAAGGTATCTTAGAATCCGTTTGACCGCCATTAAATGGCTCTCCTTAGGAGCGAGATTGAAAACGAGCACACATCCCTACACTTAGCATGATATCCGGCCTAGAGGCACAAAGGTAGAGCAAGGATCCTATCATGGAGCGGTATACCTTTATATCCACATCCTTCTCACCGTCACATGAGCCAAGTTGCCCCTTTACGGGCATGGGTGTCTTCATTGGGCTTGCATTGGTCATGTTGAATTTCTCGAGCATGTCCTTCACATACTTTTCTTGAGAGATGAAGGTGCCTTTTGCAATTTCCCTCACTTGGAAGCCTAGGAAGAACTTCAACTCTCCCATCATGGAAATCTCAAATTTCCTAGTCATCAATAGCTCAAAAGCTTTGTTATGATTGGGGTTAGTTCCACCAAAGATAATATCATCAACATATATTTGACAAATAAATAAGCCACCCCCTTTAACCCGTTTGGTGAAAAGGGTGGAATCGACCGTACCCATGCAAAACCCATCATGTAGTAAGAAATCCCTAAGGAACTCATGGAGTCAATACACGTAGAAATCCCTAAGAAATTCCTAAGCCACCCCCTTTATAAGCTTGCTTGAGACCGTAGAGTGCCTTATGGAGTCAATACACGTGGTTGGGTCGGCATGGGTCTTCGAAACCTAGGGGTTGAGCCACATATGCGGTTTCTTTTAGGGGACCATTCAAAAATGCACTTTTCACATCCATTTGATATAGTTTGAAATTGTGGAAAGATGCAAATGCAAGCAAAAGACGAATAGCTTCAAGACGGGCTACCGGCGCAAAGGTATCCTCAAAATCCATACCTTCTATTTGGGCAAACCCTTGCGCCACTAACCTTGCTTTGTTTCGTATGACAATGCCATTCTCATCTTGCTAGTTCTTGAATACCCATTTGGTCCCAATAACATTGATGCGATGATCCTTGGGTCTCTCAACTAGAGACCATACTTCATTACGAGTGAAACACTCCAATTCTTCTTGCATGGAAATTACCCAATCCGGATCAACCAAGGCTTCATGTACCTTGAGTGGTTCAAAACTAGACACAAAAGCATGGTATTGACAATAAGTGATAAGTAATGCAAGGTGTCTACGAGTTAACACTCCTTTTGAGATGCTACCAAGGACTTGATCTACTTTCATGTCACTTGCCCTTGTAGCGGCCTTGATCTTCCGAATGGTTCCTTCATGATCAATGAACTCATCTCTTGCTAGTACTTGATCATGAGGGACCACTTGAGCTTGATCATGAGTTGAGGATGTCTCTTGATCATCAGCATGGTCTTGCTCAGTGGAATGAGGACTTTCTTCTTGTTCTTCGGAATGTGACTCATCTTGAGTGGAGGATGGTTCTTGAGTTGCACTTGATGGTTCGGCTTGAGTTGAGCTAGGCTCCACTTGAGCCGTGCTTGATACTTCTACTCCATCACTTCGATCATCAGTATGACCTTCTGTGGGCCGGATGTGTCCAATGCCCATAAGCTTGATGGCATTAGAAGGATCATCATCATTACTCGCAACATATGGAACAACTTGCTCCACTTGGGAGCCATTATCCTCCAAGAACACCACGTCACAAGATACTTCAATAGCCCCAGTGGACTTGTTGTAGTATCTATAGGCGTGGGAGTTCTCCGCATATCCAACAAATGTGCCCTCAATAGTTCTAGTTTCAAATTTACCGAGCTTTCCTTTGTTGTTCTTAACAAGACATTTGCATCCAAAGACACGAATGTACATGACGTTAGGCTTGTTACCTGTGAGAAGCTCGTATGGAGTTTTGTTGTGGAGGGGGCGGAGGAAGAGCCGGTTGGAGTAGTGGACAGCCGTAGAGATGGCTTCTCCCCAAAAGTTGTGGGGTGAGTTGAATTCACTCAACATGGTCCTTGCCATCTCAATGATAGTCCGGTTCTTCCTTTCAACAACACCATTTTGTTGAGGGGTGTATGGCGCCGAAAACTCATGCTTGATGCCCTCATCATCAACAAACTCTTGCATGGTGTAGTTATTGAACTCGGTGCCATTGTCGGTCCTAATTGCCTTGATCTCGGATTCATACATCCGTTGAGCTTTCTTGGCGAAGGTGATGAACTCTCTATGGGTCTCATCCTTAGACTTAAGGAGAAAGACCCAAGAGTATCTTGAGTAGTCATCAACAATGACAAGTCCATACTTGCTTCCACCGAGAGTATCATAATGTGATGGCCCAAAGAGATCCAAATGAAGGAGCTCCAAAGGCCTAGATGTGGTGACAATGCTCTTGATAGGATGACTCTTCTTGAGTTGTTTTCCGGCTACACATGCACTGCATACGCGATCTTTCTCAAAAGAAATGCCGGTTAGTCCAACAATGTGCTCACCCTTTAGGAGTTGTTTAAGATTTCTCATGTTGACATGACCAAGGCGGCGATGCCACAACCAACCTTCGTCATGCTTAGCCGCCATTAGACATGTGGAGGGAGAGGAGCTCTCTTTCGAGAGGTCAACCACGTAAAGGTTGTTCTCCACATATCCAACAAGGACCATTTGAGATTGTCACTCCTAAAGACTTTCACACAATAATTAGTAAAATATGAATTGTAACCGGCATCGGCAAGATGATATATAGAAAGTAAGTTATAGCCAAGGGATTCAACAAGCATGACCGTCTCAAGGCACAAGTCCTTAGAGATTGCCACCTTGCCATACCCAAGTATCTTTCCCTTTGAGTTGTCACCAAAGGTGATGCTTGACTTCTTGTTGATATCTTCAATGAATTAATCAAGCACACCTCTTCCTCCGGTCATATGATTGGTGCATCCACTATCAAACACCCATTTTGGACCACCAGAGGAATACCCCTAGAAAATCAAGTAGAGGATTTAGGAACCCATCGATTAATGGGTTCCCTTGCAATGGAAACAATATCTTTTGGTACCCAAATTGAGTACTCTCTATAAGCATAGCCATTACGAGGGCCAACATAGTTAGCATAAACATCACCATAATAATCAACAAATAAAACATAGTGATTGTTTGGCCCCGTGCGGTCACCACTAGTGGCTTTGCCCTTTGAGGCTTTGCCATCATTAGTGACCTTCTTGTTCTTTTCTTGAGCGGGCTTCTCCTTCTTGTAGTTCTTCTTCTTGTGGGACTTGGGAATATATCCAAGTCCAAACTTTTGATTGTTTGACCTTTGCTTACTCAAAAGGTCATCCAATCCCATCTTATTCTTGGCAGTGGTGAACTTTGCAAGTTCCTTTGTTAACCTAACATTTTCCTCAAGAATAGTTGCTTGCTCACAAGAAGATTCATTAGGATGATAGTCAAGACCATATTTGGTCACCAAAGATTCAAGATATGCATTGGTCTCAACATGCAAAGATAGTTCCTCTTGTAAACGAACATGTTCCTCAACAAGCTTAGCATGCTCACTAGTAAAAGAGGTGGAGGAACTAGCAAGTTTTTCAACAACAATGGGATCCTTCATTGATCCAAGAGCCTTTTTGTAGGTTTATTGGAGTAGGTCATGGTTCTCTCCAAGTTTCTTGAGCTCATCCTTAACAAGCTTGTTAGCTCTTTCAAGGTCGTCAAGATCCCTAGTGAGAGAAGCATGAGCAACTTCAAGCTCCTCCTTTGAGGCATTGAGCTCTTGGGTCAATGATTGAGCCCTTTCAATAGTTTCTAGGTCCTTAACTTTATCAAGTTCATAAGTTTCAATTTGTTGCTTAAGGCCTTGAGATATGCACCTTTCGTTTTTTAGCTCTTGTCTTAGGAGATCGAATCTCCGTTCTTTTTCATTCAAATGATATTCTAATGGGCAGTGCTGAGCGTCCCCCGGGGGATCAAACTTCCGATCCCCCGGGTCCGCATCCGTCCGATTGGGATGAGAAAACCGTTCGATCTAGTACAACCGGTCAAACTTGCGTTGCGTTGCTTTTCTTTTCCATCTATGTGGACCCGAATGAGGTCGCTTTCGTCTCTCTCTTCTCATGCTGGCTCGGGGAAAATCATCACCATTCTTTCGCCTTCACGCACTCTTGCAGAAGAAGATGCCGGTGTAGCTCCGGCTGACATGGCCTCGCATCACCGCCTCGCTCCATGTGCACCGGCGGACAGCGGTCACAGTAGCGCCGCCCGCCTGTTGAAGAATCGGCGGCCAACCTTCGCAGCCGCTCCACCAGCTCCATGTAGCAGCTCCGTTCGCCCGTCGTAGCATCGGCGGCCGTCGACCTTCAGAGCAGCGCCGCCCGCCCTTAGCAGCAGCACCTCCCTCCCGTCGTAGCAGCTCCGCCCACCCACTGTAGCAGCTATGTCCGCCCATCGTAGCATCGGTGGCCGACCTTCAGAGCAGCGCCGCCCGCCCGTCGTAGCAGCAGCGCCTCCCCCCGTCATTGCAGCGCCACCCGCCCGTCGTAGCAGCGCCGCCAGCCCTTAGCAGCAGCGTCGCCCGCCAATTGTAGCACCAGCGCCCGACCTTCGCAGCAACGGTGGCAGGAGTTTGTAGCAGCGTCCACCGCCGTGAGTAGCAGCGCTGCCGCCAACCGTAGCAGCGCCACCACCGGCCGTAGTAGCGGTCACTGGCTCTTGCAGCAGTGCCTACCGCTGTCTGTAGCGGCGCTCACGGCCGGTTGCGGCGGAGGCTACCGCCATCGCTAGTAGCGCCCATCGCCGGTTGTAGCAACGACCA
The DNA here is from genome assembly GCF_022539505.1 of Lolium rigidum. Lineage (NCBI taxonomy): Eukaryota > Viridiplantae > Streptophyta > Magnoliopsida > Poales > Poaceae > Lolium > Lolium rigidum. Next base: position 259,653,426 of record NC_061508.1, on the reverse strand, counting down.
CCGGCGTCGGTAGCAGCGCCCATCGCCATCGGTGGCATCAGACTTAAGACTCGCCACAACATGGTCGCTCGTCACGGCAGCGCCGCCCCGCCCCTTTGCAGCATCCGACTCCGGGTCCGCCACATAGCCGTCGATCTTCACAGCACCGTCGCTCACGACCGACGGCCGCACGCAGCATCACCGCCAGCCCTCACAACGGCGACCGGCGCATCGAACCACTTCCGTGGGTAGAGAGATGGCTGAAGGAAGGCAAGGTGTAGGGAGGCGGTGCCCGCAACAAGCGGAGGCGGGGCAGCGCGGCGGCGCGCATGGCGGTGTGGGTGGACAGCAGCAGCGTGTTGGGGATTCAGGCGACGGTGACGATGCATTGGGGATTCTCCAGGAAGAAACGTGAAGAAAGGGATAAGGAGAAGCAGCACATGGGTGGGGGCCACGCAGGGCAGTATGTGTCGCACGGGGGACCCGGAGGATCTAAAGACGGGATCCCCCAGGTGATTCACAACATTTTCCTATTCTAATTCCTCAATGGACTCATCCTTTTCTTTGAGAGAGTCCATCAAGAAATCAAACTTGACAAGAGCTTCACCACGAAGGGTGCATCTAACATTGTAAAGTTCCTTAAGCACAATTAATTCTTCTTGATTTTCAGTCTCATCATCAAGAACACTAGATAGAGAAGGTGGGGATTCCATTACCTTGGTTTCTCTTGCCGTAAGACAAGAGCCAACGATTGTAGAGGAGGGAGAGTCATCGGAGTCGTCATCTTGAGTTATTCTTGCCATGAAGGATGAACCAACATCATTCTCCGTGGAGTAATCCTTGGAGTATTCATATGTGAAGAGTGACCCGGGCTTAGAGAAAGCCAAACCGGCCACTCCGGCCTCCTTCTCCTCATCTTCCTCTTCTTCGTCGGATAAGTACTCGTCCCCAACAAAGGCTCTTCCCTTGTTCTTCTTGTATCGATCGTTGATGGGGTTGAGCTTCAATCTTGGCTTGACCCCTTTGATGAACTTTGGCTTGTCTACCCTTTTCTCATAAGGGCACTCATTTTCAAAGTGGCTATCTTCATCACAGTTGTAGCAGGTTCTCTTCTTCTTCTTGTCATTGAGGAGCATTGGAAACTTTGCCTTGTACTTCTTGGCAAAGAAGGCAAAGTTGGTAGCAATGTCACTAGTTGAAGTCATCTCTTCATCTTCTTCAATTTCATAGACTTCTTCTCTTCGACGGTCGGCTCTTGCTTTGAGGGCAAGGTTGTGTGAGGCTTCATGGTTGTGTGAGGCTTCATCAACACGGTTCATTGCCATGAGCCTTTTTCCTGACTTGGCCATGCTCTCATTGGCCGCCACATAGGAGACAAGATCATCGGAGTTCACACCGGCACTCTTGGTAATGATTTGCAAGTTGAGTGCAAGGTTGGTGTCTTCTTGCTTGACTGCAATCATGGCAATGACCTTGGACTTTATGAATGCTTCATTCATCTCAAAGTCGTCATTGTACTTCTCAACTCCAAGACCCTTGACCTTCACTCTAAGAGCTCCAAGTCTTGCATAGGCATAGGCATCGGCCACGGACTCTCCTTCTCTACACATGAACATAGTGGCCTCTTACTTTGCGGACTCATAAAGAGCTGATTGGATCAAATCGGTTCCCTCTTGGAGTACTACGATTCGATCCCACAACTCTTTAGCAGAGTCAATGTCATTGACTTGATCAAGGAGCTTGCGGTTGATGCCACTCCTAATCTTGTCACGTGCGGAGGCATTGAGTTGACGGTTGTAGAACTCGGTGGAGGTCAACCGAGCGGGATCTTGTGGCTTCGGGTATCCATCAACAATGATCTCCCATAGCTCCACACTGCAGCTGCGAATATGAGACTCCATAGAGGATTTCCAAAAAGGAAAGTGAGTTCCATCAAAATGGGGAACGTTCCCACTAAGGTTTATATGAGGCATGGGTGAAGTGTTTTTGGGATAGTCATGGTTGACTTCATGGAAACTCCCTTGAGAGGCCGAAACCGCACTAGGAGTCCCACTAGTCAAGTTCTTAAGCATGGCAGTCATCTCTGCCATTTGGCTTTGTAGGTCATCCTCCTTTTTCTTTTTCTCGGCATCATATGCCAAGAATCTAGATTTCATTTCTCTAACCGAAAGGTTAGAGTCTTCATCTAGACCCTCGAATAGTTTTTCCATCTCACTCTTAAGGCGGTGAAGCCCTTAATAAGAGTCCAGGCTCTGATACCAATTGAAAGTTTAGAGATGGTAACCTAGAGGGGGGGTGAATAGGTTTCTACATATTTTAATTCTTTCTTTGCAATATTAGGCTTTGCGGAATATAAAGATGAGCCTAATGCAAACTAGGTGAAACAACCTATATGAGGATACAAATAACTCAAGCACGAAGGCTCTCATAGGCAGTTATATCACAAGTAAGGAGTTCGGTTAGAGATAACCGATAGCACACGGAGACGTGGATGTATTCCCGTGTTCCCTTCCTTTGCAAGAAGGTACGTCACGTTTGGAGGGGTGGAGGTCCCACGAAGGATTCCCCATGCCACGAAGGCTCACCCTATTCTCCGGAGCCTATCCCACGAAGGAATAGCTCACTCACTGATGTCTACGCACGCTTCTTTTCCTGTAGACAGTGTTGGGCCTCCAAGAGCAGAGGTTTGTAGAACAGCAACAAGTTTCCCTTAAGTGAATCACCCAAGGTTTATCGAACTCAGGGAGGTAGAGGTCAAATATATCCCTCTCAAGCAACCCTTCAATTAAGATACAAGAAGTCTCTTGTGTCCCCAACACACCTAATACACTTGTCAGATGTATAGGTGCACTAGTTCGGCGAAGAGATAGTGAAATACAAGTAATATGGATGATTGTAAGTAGTAATTGCAATCTGAAATAAAGATGGCAGCAAGCGAACATGTAACAGAACTTGTTGAAAACGGTGGTTCAATACTTAGAAACAAGGCCTAGGGATCATACTTTCACTAGTGGACACTCTCAACAATGATCACATAATTAGATAACTTCTCTTCACTTGTGCTACTCTGACTTACTCTCCTATTGGAATCACTAATCATGTAGTGGCTACAAAAGCTCCGCTCAAAGTTCATCAAGTACTTGACAAACACCACTCATAGGGATATCCTCATCAAATCATAATCCAAGACAATACTTGTTGCAATTTAGACCGAGTACTAACATAGCATACACACTCGTCAACAATAGCTATGAAAGGGGGAATAGATCACATCAATACTATCATAGTAATAGTTAACTTCGTAATCCACAAGAGATTACAATCATAACCTATGCCAAGTACTACATGATGCACACGCTGTCAACTTTACATCATGGAGGAGGAATAGACTACTTTAATAAAATCACTAGAGTAGCACATAGATTAATAGTGATACAAAGCTCATGATCACATAAAGATCACACCATGGGGGAGAGAGATGAACCACATAGCTACCGGTAGAGCCCTCAGCCTCGGGGGAGAACTACTCCCTCCTCATCATGGGAGACAGACAACGGCGATGAAGATGGCGGTGGTGTCGATGGAGATGGATTCCGGGGGCAATTCCCCGTCCCGGCGGCGTGCCGGAACAGAGACTTCTGTCCCCCGAAACTTGTCTTCGCGATGGCGGCGGCTACGGAACTCTTCGTGGAATATCGTCGATTGTGTTAGGGTTTTCGCGACGGACGAGGAGCCAGGGGGTGGCCTCCCCACCTGGTGGCGCGGCCAGGGAGGGGCCCACGCCCAGGTATGGTGTGGGGCCCCCTTGGCCCCCCTCCGGCACTTCTCTGGCTCTCTGGGTCTGTCTCGGTAAAATAGAAGGTTTGGCTTTTGTTTCGTCCAATTCCGAGAATATTTCCTGTGTAGGATTTCTGAAACCAAAATCAGTAGAAAACGAGAAGCCGGCGCTTCGGCATCTTGTTAATAGGTTAGTACCGGAAAATGCATCAAAATGATATAAAGTGTATATAAAACAAGTGAGTATTGTCATAAAACTAGCATGGAACATAAGAAATTATAGATACGTTTGAGACGTATCAAGCATCCCCAAGCTTAGTTGCTACTCTCCCTCAAGTAGGTAAACGATAACAAGGATAATTTCTGAAGTGACATGCTACTTGTAGGATAACGTTGCATAGAAAACAAAAAATTTCCTACCGCGAACACGCAATCCAAGCCAAGATGCAATCTAGAAGACGCTAGCAACGAGGGGGTATCGAGTCTCACCCTTGAAGAGATTCCAAAGCCTACAAGAGGAGGCTCTTGTTGCTGCGGTAGACGTTCACTTGCCGCTTGCAAAAGCGCGTAGAAGATCTTGATCACGATCGGTTCGGCGCCACGAACGGGCAGCACCTCCGTACTCGGTCACACGTTCGGTTGTTGATGAAGACGACGTCCACCTCCCCGTTCCGGCGGGCAGCGGAAGTAGTAGCTCCTCTTGAATCCGACGGCACGACGGCGTGGTGTCGGTGGTGGTGGAGAAGTCCGGCGGAGCTTCGCTAAGCGTGCGGGAAGTGGAGGAGCGGGGCGGCTAGGGTTTGGGGAGAGGGGCGCCGGCCACTATGGGGTGCGGCCACCTTGGTGGTGTTTGAGGTGGCCGGCCCCCTCCCCTTGGCCCTCATTATATAGGTGGAACCCCAAGAGTTGGTCTCCAAGTCTTCGAATAAGACCCGAACCAAAACCTTCCATATGGAGGGGAAACCTAGCCAAGCTAGGACTCCCACTAGAGGTGGGAGTTCCACCTCCCATATGGGGGTGGCCGGCCCCCTAAGGGGAGTCCACTTGGGACTCCTCCCCCACTAGGGTTGGCTGGCCATGGAGGTGGAGTCCCATGTGGACTCCACCTTCCTTGGTGGTTTCTTCCGGACTTTTCTAGAACCTTCTAGAACCTTCCATAGAACCTTCCGCGACATTTTAATTCACATAAAATGACATCCTATATATGAATCTTATTCTCCGGACCATTCGGAACTCCTCGTGATGTCCGGGATCTCATCCGGGACTCCGAACAAATATTCGAACTCCATTCCATATTCAAGTTCTACCATTTCAACATCCAACTTTAAGTGTGTCACCCTACGGTTCGTGAACTATGCGGACATGGTTGAGTACTCACTCCGACCAATAACCAATAGCGGGATCCGGAGATCCATAATGGCTCCCACATATTCAACGATGACTTCGGTGATCGAATGAACCATTCACATACGATACCAATTCCCTTTGTCACGCGATATTTTACTTGTCCGAGGTTTGATCATCGGTATCACTCTATACCTTGTTCAACCTCGTCTCCTGACAAGTACTCTTTACTCGTACCATGGTATGTGGTCTCTTATGAACTTATTCATATGCTTGCAAGACAATAGACGACATTCCACCGAGAGGGCCCAGAGTATATCTATCCGTCATCGGGATGGACAAATCCCACTGTTAATCCATATGCCTCAACTCATACTTTCCGGATACTTAATCCCACCTTTATAACCACCCATTTACGCGAGTGGCGTTTGATGTAATCAAAGTACCTTTCCGGTATAAGTGATTTACATGATCTCATGGTCATAAGGACTAGGTAACTATGTATCGAAAGCTTATAGCAAATAACTCAATGACGTGATCTTATGCTATGCTTAATTGGGTGTGTCCATTACATCATTCATACAATGATATAACCTTGTTATTAATAACATCCAATGTTCATGATTATGAAACTAATCATCCATTAATCAACAAGCTAGTTTAAGAGGCATACTAGGGACTTCTTTGTTGTCTACATATCACACATGTACTAATGTTTCGGTTAATACAATTATAGCATGATATATAAACATATATCATAAACACAGAGATATAAATAATAACCACTTTATTATTGCCTCTAGGGCATATCTCCTTCAGTCTCCCACTTGCACTAGAGTCAATAATCTAGTTTACATTTGTAAAAATATAACACCTTGGCCTTCTGGTGCTTTATCATGTTTTGCTCACAGGAGAGGTTTTAGTCAACGGATCCGACTTGCTCGGAAACGTATGTATTTTGTAATTCATTTGCGTCTCAACGCATCACTCATTTCCAAATGAGTCAGCATTAAATATGTTTGGTCTTCTGGTGGAACCTTAATTCCGCGGTCTGAAATATGTCACTAATATTGTCACACACAATATAGCTTCAAAGTTCTGACTTTGTCGGAACTACACCAAGTTCTCAAAGAACTTCTTGACTTAACATCCTTTGTCATTGTCAAAACAATGACATACTCTGCCTTCTTTTGTAGAATCCATCACAATATTTAGAACTCTTCTAAATCTAGCATAAACAACTTCTAGCTCATTGTGCTACCTTTTAAACAACACTTAGTCTAATTTGAGATTGAAATTATATTTTATATGTGACAAAACCAATATCGGTGTAACACCTTACAGCGATTTGTTTGTCATTTTCTCATACAAAACTATATATATATATCCTTAGTTCTTCTAAAGTACTCAAGGATATACTTACTGTTTGTCCAATGATCATCACATGAATCATTTTGGTATATGCTTCTAACATTTTAGAGCACAGGACATCTGATTGTGTACATATTAATTGTGATCTAAAATCACTCATGTGTTTTTACTCATTGAGTGTCAGATACACTCAAGTCTTGTTAAACTTTCACATGACAAGAACATTTTCTTAATATTTCTATATTGAACTACTTCAATATCCATTCTATGTACTTTGACTTAAACTTTATTATGTGTTTCAATCTATCTTCATAGATCTTGACACTAAATTTGTTTCGATCCATATCCTTTCATTGAAGTTAATTTCTCAATGAAACCTTTTTAATCAAGTATATAATTACATCATTTATAACCAACTATATGTCATCTACATAAAGTATTATAAATATGTCTCAGCGCTCCCACTTAATTTCTTGCAAATGCAAGCCTCTTCATCGTCTCCGATGAAATCAAAAACTCTTTGACTATTTCATCCGGTGAAGATTCCAACTCCGCGATACTCACTTCATCCAATTGAAGTTTGTATACCTATCTAGTATTCCATGGATCAGCAAAAATCTTGGTTGTATCTTGTATACACCTTTAGTACACACTTCTGATAAGTAATGTATTTTACCATCCTAATAGCATATCTCATAAAAGAAATATGTAGCGATTACTAGAATAATCCTCATAGACTATAAGCATTGCTACGGAAGATCTAATCTTATCGTAGTCAACTCTTTGAACTTTGTCGTAAACAACTTTTCGACAAGTCGAGCTTCTTCAAGGATATTTCATCCAAGTCCATCAATTCTATAGATCCATTTACTTTCAAAAAGTATTTATCTATCTTGGATTTCATGGCGTATAGCCATTTTAACGAGTCAGGGCCCATCATAACTTCTTTATTTGTAGTTGGTTTATCATTGTTCAAAATCAATCCTTTGTCCACAAATCATTTATTTGATCACAAAGTTAACCATACCTACAAGGTTCAATATGTATTTTGATCTCCATGGCTAAAACACTTTGTAGTCATGGGAGCCATGATTGTCGTGGTCGCTTCCGGAACCAATTCCCGATGTTGCGCTACTCTGATCATTATGCTCAGGTTCATAAACCTTATCAAATTATATTGTCCTCCCACTCAAATACTTCACTAGAAACAATTTCTCGGAAATAAGAAACATTGACAAACACTTTTGTCTTTGTCTCGTGGGAAGAATTCCCAATCAAATCTCCGGGATAACCAACAAAGACATTCATCCGATTTTGGTTGTAAACTTATTTACTTATGCTATGCATACCAAAATTTAAGAAAAGACTATCGGGGTTCATATCCATGCCATAACTCGTATGGTGTCATTTCAACGGATCATGATGATGCTCTATTCAGTGTAAAAGCGGTAGTCACTAAAGCATAATCCACAAAAATATAATGGCGTCAATATCTTATCTTATCATTGATCCAACAAAGTTTGGACACATCTCTTGGATACTTTATCATCACTATGATACTCCAAGAAACGTGAGTTGTAGAACAATTTCATAACTCTCTTAGATGTTCGCTAAAACTCGTAATTCAAATATTTCCACCATGATCCAATCATAGATATTTGATTTTTCTATTACGATGATTTCCACTTCATGCTGAAATTTATTTGAATCCATTCAAATGTTTCAAACTTCTTCCTTATCGAATATATCCACATATATATACTCAATTCATTGTTGGAAGTTTTCATGAAGTAGAAGAATCTCCCGCACAACCTATGCCCGATGAACCACATACATCATCATGTATTTTTCCACTAAGTTAGTTGCCCGTTCAACTCTTGGCCTATGAACGGTATTTCGGTCATTTTCTTTAGAAAAGATTTGCAAGCGCCAAACGATTCAAAAATCGAATGACTCCAAAAATCCATTTGCATGGAGTTCCTTCATGCGTTCCTTTCTAACATGACCTAAATGGCGGTTCCACAAATAAGTGGAATTCAAATCATTTGCCTTATGGCATTTTAGCGTCAGTATTATGTGTGTGTGTTTCACCATTAAGATTTATAATAACTTATCCATCGTACATGGAGTAATGTCATAATTTGAACAACTCATTGTTTTTATTTGACCGAGCAAAATAACAATTTATTAAGCTCTTTATTATAAATTCTAAGGGTTAGGTAGAATGCCAACGACAAACATAATAACACTTTATTATGTTCCAGACGTGCATTATTACCATATTCCTTATCAGTCACTTAGGCCATAGTATTCTTGTATTGCGTTGTTTTTGTATGACACTTCATACCAACAAATATAGTACTTATAGCCAAGAATTTCATAGTGTGACTTAACTAGGAATACAACCATAACATGTATATCATTTATATACACCTGAGCTAGACTTTCTAGTCTTTTCTTTTCTTTTTGCCAAAATATCTTTTGCGAGTTTCTCTTTTAGCTTTCCTCATTATTCAGAAAAACACTTTAACATTATTAACTTCTAGGTTTGTTGGTCAAATACCAACAACCTTGAGGTTCTTACTTTAAGTTGATCATCATATGACAAGTGTTTCAGATTTCACTATTAGTAACTTTGTAATATGATGAACAATTTCACTCATAATTTTATCCATTATATCATGACGACTTTCCGAGACCATGTCTGTACATGCTAGGCTCGTAAAGTTTTAACCTTGGTATTCGCATGTGCAAATCTGGCTTGCACCCGTTGTATGCACACGTAGAATCTATCACACCCGATCATCACGTGATGCTTCGATACGACGAGTCTTAGCAACGGTGCATACTAAGGATGATAACTTCATGGATATGCGAATATCGTTAGTGCTCCAATAGTTGGAGGATTGTGGCGCCTCGGCGTCTTCAACCTTCATACATTCCCATAAAACTTATGAGTTTATGTAGTCTCACCAAATTATATTCTATCATCTTGCAATAAGGTCTTAGATATCACATATATCTCATACCTTGATTATTTCGAAAACTAAATTTTCAGCTCCTTACTTTTCAAACAAATTTGAACTTCAAGTTTGACGGAGACAAGATAACTTTAGGTACTAATTGAAACCATAGCTCTTTGAATCAACAATGCGAGGTTTACTAAAAGTTTGCAATAGGACTTAATTAATTCTTGATTCTTTAACAATACGGTACCAATCCGTAAAGTTTCTTGTCAGATTTTAACAGTATTTCTATCTCAATAACAAGACTAGCGCATGGTAGAAAACGGATGCCAATACTACAAAATTAATTCAAAATACTACCCAGACTATGTTTATGATAATTAGTTCATGTTTTAATCTAATTACTAATGAACTCCCACTTAATACAACATCCCTCATAGTTGTTAAGTGGTACGCGATCCAAATCCACTCCACCAAAACCGATCATCACGTGAGATGATGTAGCTTCAATGGTGAACATCAACATGTTGATCATATCATCCATATGACTCGTGTTCAACCTTTCGGTTTCCGTTGTCCCGAGGCCATGTCTGTACATGCTAGGCTCGTCAAGCAAACCCAAGTATTCCGCGTGTGCAACATGGCTTACACCCGTTGTATGTGAATCGTTGAATCTATCACATCCGATCATCACGAGATGCTTCGAAACGACGAACTGTTACAACGGTGCATACGAGGGGAGAACACTTTATTATCTTGATATTAATGTGAGGGATCATCTTATAATGCTACCGTCGCGATCTAAGCAAAATAAGATGCATAAAGGATTAACATCACATGCAGTTTATATGTGATATGAGATGGCCCTTTTGTCTTTGTGCCTTCGATCTTCATCTCCAAAGCACGGACATGATCTCTATCATCAATGGGCATGATCTCCATCATCGTCGGCGTAGCGTCAAGGTTCATGGCGTCGTCTTCATGGTTGTTCACCTCATGTAGCAACTATTACAACTACTTTGAAATACTACTCAACATGAAATTTAAAGACAACCATAAGGCTCCTGCCGGTTGCCACAATACAATAATGATCATCTCATACATATTCATCATCACATTATGGCCATATCACATCACCAAACCCTGCAAAAACAAGTTAGACGTCTCTAATTTGGTTTGTATATTTTACGTGGTTCAGGGTTTTCGAGAGAGATCTAATCTACCTATGAACATGAACCACAACGTTGATACTAATGTTTTCAATAGAAGAGTAAATTGAATCTTTACTATAGTAGGAGAGACGAGACACCCGCAAAGCCTCTTATGCAATACAAGTTGCATGTCGAACGAGGAACAAGTCTCATGAACGCGGTCATGTAAAGTTAGTCCGAGCCGCTTCATCCCACTATGCCATAAAGATGCAAAGTACTCAACTAAAAATAACAAGAGCATCAACGCCCACAAAACCATTGTGTTCTACTCGTGCAACCATCTATGCATAGACACGGCTCTGATACCACTCGTAGGATAACGTTGCATAGAAAACAAAAATTTCCTACCGCGAACACGCAATCCAAGCCAAGATGCAATCTAGAAGACGCTAGCAACGAGGGGGTATCGAGTCTCACCCTTGAAGAGATTCCAAAGCCTACAAGAGGAGGCTCTTGTTGCTGCGGTAGACGTTCACTTGCCGCTTGCAAAAGCGCGTAGAAGATCTTGATCACGATCGGTTCCGGCGCCACGAACGGGCAGCACCTCCGTACTCGGTCACACGTTCGGTTGTTGATGAAGACGACGTCCACCTCCCCGTTCCAGCGGGAAGCGGAAGTAGTAGCTCCTCTTGAATCCGACAGCACGACGGCGTGGTGTCGGTGGTGGTGGAGAAGTCCGGCGGAGCTTCGCTAAGCGTGCGGGAAGTGGAGGAGCGGGACGGCTAGGGTTTGGGGAGAGGGGGCGCCGGCCACTATGGGGTGCGGCCACCTTGGTGGTGTTTGAGGTGGCCGGCCCCCTCCCCCTTGGCCCTCATTATATAGGTGGAGCCCCAAGAGTTGGTCTCCAAGTCTTCGAATAAGACCCGAACCAAAAACCTTCCATATGGAGGGGAAACCTAGCCAAGCTAGGACTCCCACTAGAGGTGGGAGTTCCACCTCCCATATGGGGTGGTGGCCGGCCCCCTAAGGGGGAGTCCACTTGGGACTCCTCCCCACTAGGGTTGGCTGGCCATGGAGGTGGAGTCCCATGTGGACTCCACCTTCCTTGGTGGTTTCTTCCGGACTTTTCTAGAACCTTCTAGAACCTTCCATAGAACCTTCCGCGACATTTTAATTCACATAAAATGACATCCTATATATGAATCTTATTCTCCGGACCATTCCGAACTCCTCGTGATGTCCGGGATCTCATCCGGGACTCCGAACAAATATTCGAACTCCATTCCATATTCAAGTTCTACCATTTCAACATCCAACTTTAAGTGTGTCACCCTACGGTTCGTGAACTATGCGGACATGGTTGAGTACTCACTCCGACCAATAACCAATAGCGGGATCCGGAGATCCATAATGGCTCCCACATATTCAACGATGACTTCGGTGATCGAATGAACCATTCACATACGATACCAATTCCCTTTGTCACGCGATATTTTACTTGTCCGAGGTTTGATCATCGGTATCACTCTATACCTTGTTCAACCTCGTCTCCCGACAAGTACTCTTTACTCGTACCATGGTATGTGGTCTCTTATGAACTTATTCATATGCTTGCAAGACAATAGACGACATTCCACCGAGAGGGCCCGGAGTATATCTATCCGTCATCGGGATGGACAAATCCCACTCGTTAATCCATATGCCTCAACTCATACTTTCCGGATACTTAATCCCACCTTTATAACCACCCATTTACGCAGTGGCGTTTGATGTAATCAAAGTACCTTTCCAGTATAAGTGATTTACATGATCTCATGGTCATAAGGACTAGGTAACTATGTATCGAAAGCTTATAGCAAATAACTCAATGACGTGATCTTATGCTATGCTTAATTGGGTGTGTCCATTACATCATTCATACAATGATATAACCTTGTTATTAATAACATCCAATGTTCATGATTATGAAACTAATCATCCATTAATCAACAAGCTAGTTTAAGAGGCATGCTAGGGACTTCTTTGTTGTCTACATATCACACATGTACTAATGTTTCGGTTAATACAATTATAGCATGATATATAAACATATATCATAAACACAGAGATATAAATAATAACCACTTTATTATTGCCTCTAGGGCATATCTCCTTCACTACTATCATAATCTTGATCAATACTATTGTAAAGCATATGAGATGAATGAAGTTATTCAAAGCAATGGTAAAGATAATGACTAAACAACTGAATCATATAGCAAAGACTTTTCATGAATCGTACTTTCAAGACAAGCATCAACAAGTCTTGCATAAGAGTTAACTCATAAAGCAATAGATTCTTAATAGAAGGTTTTGAAGCAACACAAAGGAAGATTTAAGTTTCAGCAGTTGCTTGCAACTTTCAACATGTATATCTCATGGATAATTGTCAACATAAAGTAATATGATGAGTGCAAATAAGCAAGTATGTAAGAATCAATGCACACAGTTGACACAAGTGTTTGCTTCTAAGATGGAAAGAAGTAGGTAAACCGACTCAACATAAAGTAAAAGAAAGGCCCTTCGCAGAGGGAAGCAGGGATTACTCATGTGCTAGAGCTTTTTATTTTGAAAACATGGAAACAATTTTGTCAACGGTAGTAATAATTCATATGTGTTATGCATAAAACATCCTATAAGTTGCAAGCCTCATGCATCGAATACCAATAGTGCTCGCACCTTGTCCTAATTAGCTCGGATTTCCATGGATTATCATTGCATTACATATGTTTCAACCAAGTGTCACAAAGGGGTACCTCTATGTCACCTCTACAAAGGTCCAAGGAGATAGATCGCATTTGATTTCTCAATTTTGATAGATCTCAACTTGAGGACATCCATACCGGGACAACATAGAAAACAGATAATGGACTCCTCTTTAATGCTTAAGCATTCAACAACAGATAATATTCTCATAAGAGATTGAGGGTTAATGTCCAAGCTGAAACTTCCACCATGATACATGGCTTTGGTTAGCGGCCCAATGTTCTTCTCTAATAATATGCATACTCAAACCATTCAACTCATGGCAAATCTCCCTTACTTCGTACAAGACGAACATGCATAGCAACTCACATGATATTCAACAAAGGTGTAACAGTTGATGGCGTCCCCGTAAACATGGTTACCGCTCAACAAGCAACTTATAAGAAATAAGATACATAAGCGACATATTCTTTACCACAATAGTTTTTAGGCTACTTTCCCATGAGCTATGTATTGCAAAGACAAGGAATGGAATTTTTAAAGGTAGCACGCAAGAAATTTACTTTGGAATGGCGAGAAAAATACCACATAGTAGGTAGTTATGGTGGACACAAATGGCATAAGTTTTGGCTCAAGGTTTTGGATGCACGAGAAGCATTCCCTCTCGGCACAAGGCTTTGGCTAGCAAGGTTGTTTGAAGCAAACACAAGTATGAACCGGTACATCAAAACTTACATAAGAACATATTGCAAGCATTATAAGACTCTACACCTGTCTTCCTTGTTGTTCAAACACTTTTACCGGAAAATATATAGACTTTAGAGAGAACAATCATGCAAACCAAATTTCAACAAGCTCTACGGTAGTTCTCCATTAATAGGTTTAAATTAAATGATGCAAGAGCTTAAACATGATCTATTTGAGAGCTCAAAACAATTGCCAAGTATCAAATTATTCAAGACCATATACCAATTACCACATGGAGCATTTTCTCGTTTCCAACCAAATAGCAATGAATGAAGCGGTTTTCAACCTTCGCCATGAACATTAAAAGTAAAGCTAAGAACACCAGTTGTTCAATATGAAAAAGCGGAGCGTGTCTTTCTCCCACACAAGGAATGCTAGGATCCGATTATATTCAAACACAAACAAAAATAAAAGCACACAGACGCTCCAAGTAAAGCACATCGGATGTGACGGAATAAAAATATAGTTTCACTAGAGGTGACTCGATAAGTTGTTGATGAAGAAGGGGATGCCTTGGGCATCCCCAAGCTTAGACGCTTGAGTCTTCTCGAAATATGCAGGGATGAACCACTGGGGCATCCCCAAGCTTAGACTTTTCACTCTTCTTGATCATTTTATATCATCCTCCTCTCTTGATCCTTGAAAACTTCCTCCACACCAAACTCAAAACAATCTCATTAGAGGGTTAGTGCATAATCAAAATTCACATGTTCAGAGAGGAAACAATCATTCCCAACACTTCCGGACATTACCCAAGATGACTGAAATTTAATGGAGCAAAGAAACCCGGTCAAACACAAGTAAAAGAGGCAATGCGAAATAAAAGGCAGAATCTGTCAAAACAGAATAGTCCGTAAAGACGAATTTTTTCGAGGCACTTAACAGGCTCAGATGAAAAAGCTCAAATTGAATGAAAGTTGCGTACATATCCGAGGATTACTCATGAATTTTCACAGATTTTTTAGACTTTCCTACAGAGAGATCTACTCAAATTCGTGACAGCTAAAAATATGTTTCTGCGCAGAAATCCAAATCTAGTATCAACTTTACTATCAAAGACTTTACTTGGCAAAACAATGCAATAAAACAAAGATAAGAAGAGGTTGCTACAGTAGTAACAACTTCCAAAACACAACAAAACAGTAGCAAAATAAAACATGGGTTATCTCCCAAGAAGTGCTTTCTTTATAGCCATTAAGATGGGCTCAGTAATTTTAATGATGCTCACATAAGGATGAGAGTTGAAGCAAAGAGAACATCAAAAAGCAAGTATGAAACAAATTTAAGCCTAACCCGCTTCCTATGAAAAGGAATCTTGTACACAAATAAATTCATGAAGAACAAAGTGACAAGCATAGGAAGATAAAACACGAGTAACTTCAAAGATTTTAGCAAAAAGAGAGGTGTTTTAGTAACATGAAAATTTCTACAACCATATTTTCCTCTCTCATAATAATTTCCAATAGCATCATGAACAAACTCAACAATATAACTATCACATAAAGCATTCTTATTCACATGCATAAAAGTATCATTACTCTCCACATAAGCATAATCAATTTTATTAGTAATAGTGGGAGTAAAACTATCACAACCATCATTGTAATCATCATAAATTGCAGGCATGGTATAATCATAATAAAATTTATCCTCCATAGTAGGTGGCACCAAAAAACCACTATCATTATAATCATCATAAATGGGAGGCAAAGTATCATCAAAGAAAATTTTCTCCTCAAAACTTGGGGGACTAAAAATATCACAACTAGCTTCCCCAAGCTTAAATTCTTCCATAGCATTAGCAATAATAGTGTTCAAAGAGTTCATGCTAATAACATTGCTACAACTATTTTGCAAACAAAGTTCCATGGGTTTTTTAATTCTCTCTTCAAACACATCATGTCCTAATTCAATATAAAGTTCATAAAGATCTCTAATTTTGTTGTTGTTTTCCATTAAGCCTAACTAGTGAAAATAAAAACAAGAAACAAAAAGATATAATTGCAGGATCTAAAGGAAATAGCTTCGAGCACTCACTCACTGGCAACAGTGCTAGGAAATAGCTTAGTAGTCGGAGGATGTGAATACCTTTTACCTTACCTCCCTCGGCAACAGCGCCTTAAAAATAGCTTGATGTCTACGCACGCTTCTATTCCCGTAGACAGTGTTGGGCCTCCAAGAGCAGCAGGTTTGTAGAACAACAGCAAGTTTCCCTTAAGTGAATCACCCAAGGTTTATCGAACTCAGTGGAGGTAGAGGTCAAAGATATCCCTCTCAAGCAACCCCGCAATTAAGATACAAGAAGTCTCTTGTGTCCCCAACACACCTAATACACTTGTCGATGTATAGGTGCACTAGTTCGGCGAAGAGATAGTGAAATACAAGTAATATGGATGATTGTAAGTAGTAATAGCAATCTGAAATAAAGATGGCAGCAAGCTAAACATGTAATAGAACTTGTTGGAAAACGGTGTTTCAATACTTAGAAACAAGGCCTAGGGATCATACTTTCACTAGTGGACACTCTCAACAATGATCACATAATTAGATAACTTATCTTCACTTGTGCTACTCTGAATTACTCTCCTATTGGAATCACTAATCATGTAGTGGCTACAAAAGCTCCAGCTCAAAGTTCATCAAGTACTTGACAAACACCACTCATAGGGATATCCTCATCAAATCATAATCCAAGACAATACCGTTGCAATTTAGACCGAGTACTAACATAGCATACACACTCGTCAACAATAGCTATGAAAGGGGGAATAGATCACATCAATACTATCATAGTAATAGTTAACTTCATAATCCACAAGAGATTACAATCATAACCTATGCCAAGTACTACATGATGCACATGCTGTCAACTTTACATCATGGAGGAGGAATAGACTACTTTAATAACATCACTAGAGTAGCACATAGATTAATAGTGATACAAAGCTCATGATCACATAAAGATCACACCATGGGAGAAGAGAGATGAACCACATAGCTATCTGGTAGAGCCCTCAGCCTCGGGGAGAACTACTCCCTCCTCATCATGGGAGACAAAGAACGGCGATGAAGATGGCGGTGGTGTCGATGGAGATGGATTCCGGGGGCAATTCCCCGTCCCGGCGGCGTGCCGGAACAGAGACTTCTGTCCCCCGAAACTTGTCTTGACGATGGCGGCGGCTACGGAACTCTTCGTGGAATATCGTCGATTCTGTTAGGGTTTTCGCGACGGACAGAATATATAGGCGAAAGGGCGGAGCCTGGAGGAGCTGGGGGTGGCCTCCCCACCCGGTGGCATGGGCAGGGAGGGGCCCGTGCCTAGGTATGGTGTGGGGCCCCCTGGCTCTCTCCCGCACTTCTCCTGCTCTCGCTCGGGTCCGTCTCGTAAAATAGAAGGTTTGGCTTTTGTTTCGTCCAACCCGAGAATATTTCGTGTAGGATTTTCGAAACCAAAAACAAGCAGTAAAAATCAGAACCGGCGCTTCGCATCTTGTTAACAGGTTAGTGATACGTCCCAAACGTATCTATAATTTCTTATGTTCCAGGCTACATTATTGATGATGTCTACATGTTTTATACACATTATATGTCGTATTTACGCATTTTATGGAACTAACCTATTAACAAGATGCCGAAGAGCCAGTTGCTGTTTTCTGCTGTTTTTGGTTTCGTAAATCCTAGTAAGGAAATATTTTCTGAATTGGACGAAATCAACGCCCGGGGTCCTATTTTTGCACGAAGCTTCCAGAAGACCGAGGGGGAAAGGAAGTGGGGCCACGAGGCGCCGCCACAACAGGGCGGCGCGGCCTAGGTCTTGGCCGTGCGGCCCTAGCGTGTGGGGCCCTCGTGTGGCCCCTCGCGTTGCCCTTCCGCCTACTTAAAGTCTTCGTCGCGAAACCCCCAGTACCGAGAGCCACGATACGGAAAACCTTCCAGAGACGCCGCCGCCGCGAATCCCATCTCGGGGGATTCAGGAGATCGCCTTCGGCACCCTGCCGGAGAGGGGAATCATCTCCCGGAGGACTCTTCATCGCCATGATCGCCTCCGGAGTGATGAGTGAGTAGTTCACCCCTGGACTATGGGTCCATAGCAGTAGCTAGATGGTCGTCTTCTCCTAATTGTGCTTCATTGTTGGATCTTGTGAGCTGCCTAACATGATCAAGATCATCTATCCGTAATACTATATGTTGTGTTTGTCGGGATCCGATGGATAGAGAATACTATGTTATGGTGATTATCAATCTATTACCTATGTGTTGTTTATGATCTTGCATGCTCTCCGTTATTAGTAGAGGCTCGGCCAAGTTTTTGCTCTTAACTCCAAGAGGGAGTATTTATGCTCGATAGTGGGTTCATGCCTCCATTAAATCTGGGACGAGTGACGGAAAGTTCTAAGGTTGTGGATGTGCTCGTTGCCACTAGGGATAAAACATTGATGCTATGTCTAAGGATGTAGTTGTTGATTACATTACGCACCATACTTAATGCAATTGTCTCGTTGCTTGCAACTTAATACTGGAAGGGGTTCGGATGATAACCCGAAGGTGGACTTTTTAGGCATAGATGCATGCTTGGATAGCGGTCTATGTACTTTGTCGTAATGCCCTGATTAAATCTCACTATATTTATCATATCATGTATATGCATTGTTGTGCCCTTTTCTATTTGTCAATTTCCCGACTGTAATTTGTTCACCCAACATGCTTTTATCTTATGGGAGAGACACCTCTAGTGAACTGTGGACCCCGATCCTATTCTTTACATCGCATACAATCTACTGCAATACTTTCTTTCTTGTTTTCTTCGCAAACAATCATCTTCCACACAATACGGTTAATCCTTTGTTACAGCAAGCTCGGTGAGATTGACAACCTCACTGTTTCGTTGGGGCAAAGTACTTTGGTTGTGTTGTGCAGGTTCCACGTTGGCGCCGGAATCCCTGGTGTTGCGCCGCATCACATTTCGCCACCATCAACCTTCAACGTGCTTCTTGGCTCCTCCTGGTTCGATTAAACCTTGGTTTCTTTCTGAGGGAAAACTTGTTGTTGTGCGCATCATACCTTCCTCTTGGGGTTCCCAACGAACGTGTGAGTTACACGCCATCAAGCTCTCGTGACTCGTTCCGGTGGCATATTTAGCTAGCCACACCTGTTTATCGGCATCCGCTCCAGAAGTTGCTCCTCCAGGAATCCCTCCTGCTGCAATCTGGTTTGTGCGCGCCAAGTTATTGCAGTCCGGCACGTATGTGCACACATATCCATGTGGGATTTCTTTAGGCGGCTCATACAGGAACTGACAATCGCTAGGATCGCCTCCCACCTTATAGACGACGTATGCCGGTGAACCCTGTGGCTCTGGAGCGGCAAGCGCGAATGGCAGCTGTGGTCTCATCTGGAACGGTATTTCTCCCTGGTGAGTCCCTAGGGTAGGCCCCGACGGAGAGTACTGATGCTTCATGATTTCCTGAACCACGCGCACCGCAATGCGCTCAAAAGAGTTCACCAGGCTCCCAGAATGACGGTGTATAGAATGAGCCACCATGTAATTAACTTCCTGGCGCAGAGCCCTGGTGCGCTCTTCTGAAGGGAGAGACAGGTCTACCCCATCGAGGACGCCTTCAGGTGAGAATCCCTTCCACCTGATGCCATGTGAACGGGTCCTCTCGAAAGAGCCGATGAGATCGGCTTCGATAAGAGCTTTAACCTCATTATACTTCTTCTTGTGATCCTCAGTGAGCTCTTCGTATGTGACTGGTGCGTCCGCCATCTCAGTTGCAGATGTTGACGCAGTTGTTGTAGAGTGTCCCACCGGGCGTGCCAGAATGTGTTGCCTGCCAAAACCCACCGGCGAGCAGCGACGGGCAACACGGAGAGCCGGGAGGCTCCCGAGACCGCCGGTGGGCCCTGGTCCCTCGGGCGACGGCCCGCAATGCTCCGGCACACGTCCCGGTGATTGCAAGGGCGTGCCACCTGACCTATACCCGGTCGTGAAGGTGTTGGATTGCTTCAATTAGTTTCCTGCATGGTAGACACGTAAACATTAAATGAGCCTCGATCGGCTCTCAGGTTACCCTGTGAATCGGCTCAAAGAGCCGATTAACCCATGGTTCATATTGGATCTACGATAACATGGGTTTCTTGCTTTATCAATACTAAGTTAAATCAATCTACGACAGTTTAGGGTTTTCACCGCATAACCGGAACATCCTACGCGTAGTTGAGCCTGGCAGATACGAAAGATAACAGAAAACTAATCATAGAAGAGGCCTAAAAACCAACACGGAGTCGATTCCCGGAACATCCCTTCTTGGATCGGCAAACCGTACCTTACGCACTACTGGATCGTTCAACCCGTTTGCAAGGCCTAACCATATGGATATCAAACTAATCCTCGGAGAACAAGGAACAACTATAACAGATCGAATCTACCAAATAAAGATAAAGCAAGATGCTGCCCTTACACCTAAGATAGGTGTGAAGGCAGCTAGATATTCAGGGGCAGCACAACTAAGCAAGCATATCAGAGAAGCATCGATGCAAGCCCCAAAACATCTATGATAAATAGTATTTCTCGCCATCAACAAGGTTTCAGTACGAGCAACACAAAACAACGAATAAACAGATACTGCCTAGATCGCAAGGCAGCATGACGCTTACCCGGAAGAAACCCTCGAAACAAGGGGTGGCGATGCGCCTGGATTGTGTTTGTTGTGAACGTGATCGTCCTCCTTTCTCAATAACCCTAGATACATATTTATAGTCCGTGGACTGTCTATCTTTGGAAAAGACCTAACTGTGTACGAACCAAACTCTATCTCTTAATTCAAAACTATCATGCGATCTACCATAATTTACAGATACACGGGCAATCTAGCCCAAATCCTCGTACGAGGCCGATTCAAAACACATCATGTGTATATCCTTCAACCCATCTCCATCACGGCCCATCTCCTGATTTGGCCAAAATCTGGTGATAACAAGCATCTACTTTTTTAAAAGGGTGCCCTCTACTTTATTTATTAAGAGTTTTTTTGTTCATCGTGCACCCAAAGGCCCAACTTTACCCATTTAACCATAGAAGACCAATTTTATCACTAGAGCGGCAACCCATATAGATCATTCGTGCTAGTTGTGGGATGTATTGCGCCGAGAGACACATCCCATGGCTAAATAATGTTCAAAACTAGATCAGGTGGCTAAGAACATTGGCCCGAGATGCCGAAGGCCCCTCCTTCTTGTGACCGCAACCATCGAGGCTCGCACAAGCCCGTTGTCATCAAGCCCGAGAGCGACGACAGTGACTCAGAGTACCCACTAGCAGTGTCGGGAGGCGAACCCAACAGTAGGGTAGGGTTTGGTTAAATTTGCTTAACTTTATTTTAGGTTTATCTTGCTCATTAGGGCTAATATTTTGTAATCTTGCGTGTTTATGGCCTTTATTTTACTAAACCACTATTTAAACTAGTACTTTCTCCATCCTAAAATGTAAGGCGTCTAAGAATTAGTTAAAAGTCAACGTTTTAAAAATGTTTAATCAAGTTTATACACAAATATATGAAAATTTACAATACTTAATCAATATCAACAGATTTGCAACAGATATATTTTCTTAGTGTGTTCATTTGATATTGTAGATGTAAATATTTTTTCTAAATATTTAATCAAAATTAGTAAGATTTAACTTTTAGCTAATCATTAGACGTCTTACATTTTGGGATGGAGGGAGCATATTTGGGTAACTGTGTTGGGTGTACCGTGCGAACCAAATGTAGAGGGCGACAGTCACCGACCTGTCCACCTATATCCGCACGGCCATCCAAATAAACCTAATAGGATAGGAAAGGTGTCCGATTTGGTTGGCCGTGCCCTTATTAAGTGTAGCGGTTTATTATCTATTCAAGGTATGCAAGATATTTCCTTGAAAAACAAATCCGGAAAGAATCACACGAAATTAATCGCAAAAGAGTGACACACAATTAAGAAATTGCGAGACTTTTGATATTTCGTGGACCGTTTAAGCTGCAGACGTGTACCAGCCCAAACCAAAAAAAAAAACCCGGAGCCCAGGCAGGCCCGGCAAGCCGACGAGAATTCACAGAAGAAAATAGTCTCCCGAACAAATAAAATCCTCATCGCCACAACGACAAGAGGATAAGAAGCGAAAAACACAGGCAAGGAAGGCAACAGGTCGTCAGCCATGGCGCTCTCCCTCTCCACATCCTTCCTCCCGACCCCTGCCGCCGCCGCCGCAAGAACCGCAACCCTCCGGTCCGTCGTCCCCTCCCAGGTACTCACCTCATACTTAAAAAATTTCATTTTTTATGGGCTCTGAGTTGAGGGCAGTGTTGGTAATCTGTATTATCCTGCGGGCGCGCGCGCGCGCGTGCAGAGGATGAGGTGCTCGATGCGGAAGAAGGGGCTGCACCCGGAGATCTTCCAGGACGCGAAGGTGTACTGCAACGGCGAGCTGGTGCTGGTGACGGGGGGCACGAAGCCGGAGTACTCGGTTGACGTGTGGTCGGGGAACCACCCCTACTACGTCGGCGACTCGTCGGCGCTGGTGGTGATGGACAGCCAGATCGAGAAGTTCCGCAAGAGGTGGGGGCACGTCAAGGAGTACTGGACCAAGGAGCAGTGGCTGGAGATGCACCCCAACGGTGACCCCGAGTTCGAGCCGGAGGACGACTGAGGCCCGCAAAATGATGCCTTTGCCTCTCCTCCTCGTCAGCCTCTTCGTCTTGCGCTGTTAATTCCCGAACTCAAATTATACTACTCCAGTTTGATTGGCTTGATTCCCATTTGTACCGTGCGCACTCGTTGGGTTGATGAATTTGGTACATACGGGTCATTGCATTTTCATCTGCATTGTCCTCGAGGTGTTCGAGTAATGTTCGCAACGATTCTAGTATACTTCAGTATGTGCCAACATTTTGCTTCCTCTCAACACTTACCCTTGATATGAATATGAATATGAATATGATGCAGAATATGGTCGCTGCACATTTAAGTTATGCTTATCGAAGATGCCTATTTCGCCATCCAGAGTGGTAATATGGAGCCCGCGAGCTTTGCGTCTAACACTTGGCGTCTGGTTTCTAGATTGTATTCCACTGAATTCAGCCAAATGGAGGTTTACAGGTTCCAGTCTGCCTTTATGTTCGATTAGGCTACAGATATGCATTGGTCTAAGATTTGCTTCTTTGGCATTTGCATTATCTAGACTGCAAATGCCAAAGAAATCAACACATTTTAGCATGTATATATGTTTCTGTCGTACTCAGTAAGCCAAGCGTGCAGACTGCAGTTCCTAAAACATGGGCAACAGCCAGCGAGCGTAAATCAATACCCCTTAACATCGGATTTTGACTTACTGAACCTCCCTCGTTGCCCTTGCCAGTTGCCATGATGTTACTTCCGTTGTGTATATCCCTGCAGAACTAGCTAGATGATCAGTTGACAGGATAAATGATCAGCCATTCTGAGGATCCCAGCACTAGTGCAAACACTCCGCGAGTTGATGTTTGATTTATTCATTTGTGACACTGTCTGAGTTTGAGGCACACAACTGACAGAGCTATAATCAAAGCTTTGCCACTTGCCAGAGTAATGAACGGTTATTTTGCATTTTGCTACTCCTCTCCCCCAAGCACTATGAGTCCATGAGTAGTAGAAGTTATCCAAATGCAAGATGATCACAGTAAAAATCTACTACTATGAAAACTGAGTTCTAACTCAGTGGCAAGGCAAGCGAGTGCGCAGTCAGTCCACCTAGGTTCGAATCCCTATCTCGCTGTAATTTCGCAGGGAGGGACGAACTTTAAACCGGGTTATCATCCTAGCGTCCATCCGCGGGAAGAGTCTCATCTTATCTAACAACGTATAGCCAAGGGAGAGATCATTCCCCCGTTGGTCAACATTTTTAAAACCTACTACTATATTGCTATTGTAGTGCACCTTACAAGTTGCAACATTCTACTCTTAGTGAAGGGGTGAATGGGGGTAGTCCTAGTATAGTGATACTTGTCAGAACAAGACCTCGAAAGTCAAGACAGCTCGGGCAAATCAAGCAGTACCAGTGGACTAATTCCCCTGAATTATTGAAACCCTGATCTCTTTCCGACATCCACAAGCATGCCACTGTCTGGTCCTCATGCAAATTATCCAGGACTACGTGCGGCCACAAATGATTCAGTAAAATAAAAGGTTAAGTAAGCTCAAAGTGTTCACTCCTCAACAAAGCGCCTGTAGCTCAGTGGATAGAGCGTCCGTTTCCTAAGCGGAAGGTCGTAGGTTCGACCCCTACCTGGCGCGAATTCTATTTTTGAATTATATACTGCGCCCACCTTATTAGATTTTTGTGTTGTTTTCCTGTTTGATGATTCTGCTTCTTCTCCTTTGTACTCCGTATGTTATTATCGTGCCTCTGATTGCACCTGACATTCATGCTGATATCACGTCAATCAGAATTTAAAGTTCGGTAATCTTCCCTTTTAAATAATCGAATAGGAGCCCAAAAAGGGAGCAGGATCTAGTGAGAAGCTACATGCAAAATAATCTTGTGGTACATGATCTATAAAATTTAACTCCATGAAGTAATTCTTACAATTACAAATTTTTCCGATAAAGAGAAACAATTATGGCACGATTGCAGTTTATTTAATCCAGATCTAAAAGCAGAAATATGGCATCGTCCCGCTACGTCACCTCGCCGATAGGCACATCCAAGCTAGTGTTATCAGTAATTACCACTATTCTAAACTCTGGTCTCCGAATCAACGACTAACAAGTAAAAGCCGTCCTTTGCAGTATCCGCAACCTTTGTGGAGTCAAAGCCACGAAATCGTGCTTTTGATGAAAGAATGGCGCCTACAGAAAGAGGCAATTGTTGAAATATTGGGCCCACTTTTAGTGGCCCAAATTAGATTTCAGTTTTTCCCTATAAATCTCAAAGCCCACATAGTGGCAGCCTTGTGAGTTTGAGCCCAAGTTGGTGGCAGCTCACTAGTGAGTGGCAAGTGGTGGGAAGTTTAGTCCCACATGGAAAGTTGGGAGGAAGTTAGACCAACTTATAAGGTGGGTTGTTTCACCACTAGTAAGTGAGTGAGAATAGGAGTGCTACACGCGCGCTCCTCCTCCTCCTCGCTCGTCTCGACGCGACGCGCGCCGCGCTCGTGGTGAGTGGATTGAGAATAGGAGTGCTACACGCGCGCTCCTCCTCCTCGCTCGTCTCGACTCGACACGACGCGCGCCGCGCTCGTGGTGAGTGGATTGAGCCTCGAGCCGAGACTTTCCTTACTTTTTGCAGCTCAGGAAAACGAACAGAGTTCTAGACGGACGCGTCACAGTTAGTCGGTTCGGGTCGCTCCCGGATCGTGGGCGTTCGTGCGACGTGGGCGTGGCACACGTTGCCTAGGGTTTCCCGAGCCTATATAATCTCTTGCCCGGCTACCGCAGAAACCAATCGAATACACGAGTTAGGGTTTCCACCTCTCTCTGCTTGCGCCGCCATCGTAGCCTACTCCATCCCGCGCGCCGACGTGCATCGGTGAACGGGAGAGCAGGTCTCCGGAACCGCTCGTCCTTGCGATCCTGTACGGGAGAGGGCGAATTAGGTTTTTGGGAAGCGCTCTGCGCGACTGCTCAAGTTCTTCATCACGGGTCGCCTTCCGTCCAAGTCGGGCGGTGCTGCCTTCCGTCGTCTTCAACGCCGTCTACTTCGACCCGTCGCCCCTATCGTCAACAACGTTGTCATCAACAACGTTACTGCTGCGACATCATCTGCTACACCTCCACCGCCACCTCCACCAGATCGGTACGTGCGACATATCTCGATCTGTTTAGCGATGGATGCTTTACTGTTTGCGCTGCTGCTCATGTTGATTAATGCATCTAGTATGTTCGAGTTTCACATGTTAGTAGTTGCTGCCATCATGTTTTATATTCTGGAATTAATCATGGAAATTGTGCCTAATTATCCAACAATCCAAAAACCTAATTGTAGGCAATTTCCTGAGTTAACAATGGCTGGTTTTGCTGATGCATGGAGGCCGGATAAGTTTACCGGTGTGCACTTTAAGAGGTGGCAGATTAAGGCCACGCTCTGGCTTACTCATCTGAAAGTGTTCCAAGTTAGTAATGGTCTTCCTGAAGGAACTATATCTGACCAAGATCAGAACAAGTTCAAGGAAGACAATACTCTCTTTGTCGGATGCGTACGAGTATTCTTGCTGATCGTCTATGTGATGTGTATATGCACATAGTAGACGGTAAAGAGCTGCGGGATGCACTGAATGCTAAATTCGGTGCAACCGATGCGAGCGATGAACTGTACATCATGGAGAGCTTCCATGACATCAGGATGGTGAACAACCGTTCTGTAGTCGAACAAGCTCATGAGATACAGTGCATTGCGAAAGAGCTCGAACTCCTTAAGTGTGCCTTACCTGACAAGTTTGTGGCTGGATGCATTATTGCTAAGTTGCCCCCTTCGTGGAGGAACTTTGCCACAACTCTCAAACACAAGAGACAGGAGATATCAGTTGAAAACCTGATAGCGTCTCTTGATGTTGAGGAGAAAGCTCGGAGCTAAGGATACTACCGAGAAAGGAGAGGGTCGGTCTAGCGCCAACATGGTGCGGAAGAAACCCTACAGGCAAGAACAAAGGGAACAACAAGCCCTCCTTCAATAAGCCTATGAAGACTACAACCTTCAAGAAGAAGAAGATGATAAACAAAGCAGATCCGAGCTGCTTTACCTGTGGAGAGATCGGCCACTTTTCTAAGGTCTGTCCGGAGAGGGCGGACCGCAAGAAAAAGGCGAGGCAAGTCAACACGGTGACCGCTAGCAATGCTTGATGGGTACGGTAATCTCTTTACTGTTCTTTCGGTATTTCAATCTCCATGTTGGTGGATTGATACGGGTGCTAATGTTCATGTGTGTGCTGACATATCCATGTTCACTTCTTACCAGGTCGCTCGGGATTCTTCCGTCCTGATGGGGAATGGGTCACATGCTTCTGTTCGTGGTGTTGGCACGGTAGATCTGAAGTTCACTTCGGGGAAGATCGTGCGAGTCGAGGAACGTGCGAGCATGTCCCTACTATGAACAAGAATCTCGTTAGCGGCTCCCTTCTATGTAGAGATGGGTTTAAGGTTGTTTTAGAGTCGAATAAAGTAGTTGTTTCCAAGTTTGGACAATTTATTGGTAAAGGCTATGAGTGCGGAGGCTTGTTCCG
This sequence comes from Lolium rigidum, assembly GCF_022539505.1. Lineage (NCBI taxonomy): Eukaryota > Viridiplantae > Streptophyta > Magnoliopsida > Poales > Poaceae > Lolium > Lolium rigidum. Next base: position 259,626,111 of record NC_061508.1, on the reverse strand, counting down.
CTTTTCGCTTACGATTTCGGTAATAAGTCCGTGAACCATATTTGTGGCAATGTTAGTGATGATACCGGTGTTTGGCATTCTCGTTTATGTCACATTAATTTTGGTTTAATGTCTCGGCTATCCGAGTTTGAGTTTAATTCCGAAGTTCACCATTGCCAAAGGTTCTAAGTGCCATAGTTGTGTGCAATCAAAGCAACCTCGGAAGCCTCACAAGGCGGCCGAGGAGAGAAACTTGGCACCTCTAGAACTCATACATTCCGATCTATGCGAGATGAATGGTGTGTTGACAAAAGGTGGAAAGAGATATTTCATGACATTGATTGATGATGCGACTAGATTTTGCTATGTTTATTTGTTGCGAACTAAAGATGAAGCCTTAGACTACTTTAAAATTTATAAGGCCGAAGTTGAAAATCAACTAGAGAGAAAGATCAAGCGTCTTAGGTCTGATCGTGGTGGTGAATATTTTCCTAAAATCTTTGATGAATTACGTGAGGAACATGGTATTATTCATGAGAGGACGCCTCCCTATTCGCCCCAATCAAACGGGGTTGCCGAGAGGAAAAACCGCACGCTGGTCGACTTGGTGAATTCCATGTTAGCCACTGCTGGTTTGTCAAAGGCATGGTGGGGGAGGCTTTGTTGACTACATGTCATGTCCCGAATAGAGTTCCTAACAAGAATAAAGATAAAACCCCTTACGAGGAGTGGTCCGGGAGAAAACCATCACTTTCGTATTTGCGCACATGGGGATGTTTGGCGAAAGTCAATATTCCAATTACTAAGAAGCGCAAACTCGGACCAAAGACAGATGGATTGTATCTTTCTAGGTTATGCTCCGCAGAGTGTAGGCTATAGATTTTTAGTAGTTCAATCTGAAGTACCTGATATGCATGTTGACACTATTATGGAATCTCGTGATGCAACATTCTTTGAGGATATGTTTCCCATGAAAGATATGCATAGCATTGCTAGAATTTCGACTGAGATAGTTCCTGAATCTAGTACATCTAATGAATATTTTGAACAATCACATGAGATTGTTATTGAGAAGGATGACAATGAAGCTCCTAAACGGAGCAAGAGACGAAGGATTGAAAAATCCTTTGGTGATGATTTCATTGTGTACCTTGTGGATGATACTCCCACGTCCATTGCGAGAGGCATATGCATCTCCGGATGCGGATGACTGGAAAGAAAGCTGTCCATAATGAGATGGACTCGATTCTTTCTAATGGAACTTGGGAGCTATCGGAACGACCCCATGGATGCAAGCCTGTGGGCTGCAAATGGGTGTTCAAGAAGAAGCTAAGACCGATGGTACTATTGAGAAGTACAAGGCGCGGCTTGTAGCGAAAGGCTACACACGAGAGAAGGCGAAGATTACTTCGACACCTATTCACCTGTCGCTAGACTTACCACCATTCGAGTACTACTATCCATGGCTGCCTCCTATGGTCTTATCGTTCATCAAATGGACGTAAAGACAGCTTTTCTTAATGGAGAGTTGGAAGAGGAAATCTATATGGATCAGCCTGATGGGTTTGTAGTAAAAGGTGAAGAAAGAAAGGTGTGCAAGTTGCTAAAATCTTTATATGGCCTAAAACAAGCACCTAAGCAATGGCATGAGAAGTTTGACAGAACTTTAACTTCTGTAGGCTTTGTTGTCAATGAGGTCGACAAGTGCGTTTACTATCGCCATGGTGGGGGCGAAGGTGTTATATTATGTTTGTATGTGGATGATATTCTGATCTTTGGTACAAACATGAAAGTAATACACGAGGTCAAGTCTTTCTTGTCAAAGAGCTTTGATATGAAAGATCCGGGAGAAGGCGATGTGATTCTGAACATCAAGCTGATTAAGAACGAGTGGGATTACTCTAACGCAATCCCATTATGTTGAGAAGATCTTGAGCCGGTTCGGCTATATTGATAGCAAGCCTTCTTCAACACCTTATGATCCCGAGTGTGACATTACGCAAGAACCGGAGAATCGCCATAGATCAATTGAGATATTCTCGGATCGTTGGCTCACTCATGTACTTAGCGAGCGCGACTAGACCCGACATCTCTTTTGCTTTGTTAGCAAGTTGAGTAGGTTCATGTCAAACCCGAGTGCTGATCATTGGCATGCACTTGATAGGATCATGCGCTACCTATGTGGTACAATGAGTTATGGGATTCACTATTCGGGGCACCCAGCTGTGCTTGAAGGATATAGTGATTCGAATTGGATCTCGGATGTAGCTGATCCGTACGCCACAAGTGGGTATGTATTTACCTTTGGAGGTGGCGCGAGTGTCATGGAGATCTTGCAAGCAAACCATATTGACGAGGTCAACTATGGAAGCAGAACTTCTTGCTTTAGACACAACCACTTGTTGAATCGGAATGGTTGCGTGAGCTCTTGATGGACTTGCCTGTGGTTGAGAAACACTGTTCAGGCAATCCTTTTGAATTGTGACAATCAAACTGTAATTGTCAAAGTGAACAATTCTAAGGATAACGCGAAGTCATCAAGACACGTCAAGAGACGTTTGAAGTCTGTCGGGAAATTGCGAAACTTCGGAGTAATAAGCTGTTACATATATTCAAACGAGACAAAAACACTGGCAGATCCCTTTACAAAGGGACTATCACGTAATGTGATAGAAAGTGCATCGAGGGAGATGGGTTTGAGACCCGTTGATGTTACACCATAGTGGTAACCCAACCTTTGTGATCGGAGATCCCGTGAATTAGGACACAGGAAGAACAAACTAGTGGTTTAATTGAGGAGAGTATTATGCAACCCTCTCTATGTGAAGATGCACAACTCTCAATTGCTTGTAAGGCAGGTTGGCGACAAGCCTTAATGTGTTTATGTTGGCTATTATAGCAAAGATGCTGTCCTACGGAGCATTCTTGAAATAACACACCTATATGAGTCCGATTGTTAAACGTCGCAATCTATGAGATTTGGGTGATCTCTAGTAAACTCATGAAGAGACCATGAAGTATGACGCATATGCTTCACCCGCGGGGTAGGCTACGGCAGCCATGTACTGGTCATGACTTTGAGTGAAACCCTTTTCACGCAAAACTTGCAATTCAAGGCTTAGTCCATTGTTCAAGTGTGAATGGATGTAGCTTAAGGTTCTAGGCGGAAGTTCAACTTAACGGTCTCACGCTGAAACACTGGTATATAAACAAGCAGCGAGTATTGGTAAATCTCTAAATGGGGATTTGAGATCTGGTGGGGGATTGTTGAAATATTGGGCCCACTTTTAGTGGCCCAAATTAGATTTCAGTTTTTCCCTATAAATCTCAAAGCCCACATAGTGGCAGCCTTGTGAGTTTGAGCCCAAGTTGGTGGCAGCTCACTAGTGAGTGGCAAGTGGTGGGAAGTTTAGTCCCACATGGAAAGTTGGGAGGAAGTTAGACCACCTTATAAGGTGGGTTGTTTCACCACTAGTAAGTGAGTGAGAATAGGAGTGCTACACGCGCGCTCCTCCTCCTCCTCGCTCGCTCGTCTCGACTCGACACGACACGTCGCCGACGCGCGCCGCGCTCGTAGTGAGTGGATTGAGCCTCGAGCCGAGACTTTCCTTACTTTGCGGCTCGGGAAAACGAACGAGTTCTAGACGGACGCGTCACAGTTAGTCGGTTCGGGTCGCTCCCGGATCGTGGGCTATCTGTAACCGACTCGAAACGTTCGTGCGACGTGGGCGTGGCACACGTTGCCTAGGGTTTCCCGAGCCTATATAATCTCTTGCCCGGCTACCGCAGAAACCAATCGAATAGACGAGTTAGGGTTTCCACCTCTCTCTGCTTGCGCCGCCATCGTAGCCTACTCCATCCCGCGCGCCGACGTGCATCGGTGAACGGGAGAGCAGGTCTCCGGAACCGCTCGTCCTTGCGATCCTGTACGGGAGAGGGCGGATTAGGTTTTTGGGAAGCGCCTGCGCGACTTGCTCAAGTTCTTCATCACGGGTCGCCTTCCGTCCAAGTCGGGCGGTGCTGCCTTCCGTCGTCTTCAACGCCGTCTACTTCGACCCGTCGCCCCTATCGTCAACAATGTTGTCATCAACAACGTTACTGCCTGCGACATCATCTGCTACACCTCCACCGCCACCTCCACCGGATCGGTACGTGCGACATATCTCGATCTGTTTAGCGATGGATGCTTTCTTGTTTGCGCTACTGCTGCTCATGTTGATTAATGCATCTAGTATGTTCGAGTTTCACATGTTAGTAGTTGCTTTGCCATCATGTTTTATATTACGGAATTAATCATGGAAATTGTGCCTAATTATCCAACAATCCAAAAACCTAATTGTAGGCAATTTCCGAGTTAACAATGGCTGGTTTCTGTTGATGCCTGAGGCCGGATAAGTTTGCCGGTGTGCACTTTAAGAGGTGGAAGATTAAGGCCACGCTACGGCTTACTCATGCGAAAGTGTTCCAAGTTAGTAATGGTCTTCCTGAAGGAACTATATCTGACCAAGATCGAGAACAAGTTCAAGGAAGACAATACTCTCTTTGTCGGATGCGTCACGAGTATTCTTGCTTGATCGTCTATGTGATGTGTATATGCACATAGTAGACGGTAAAGAGCTACGGGATGCCTCGAATGCTAAATTCGGTGCAACCGATGCGGAGCGATGAAGCTGTACATCATGGAGAGCTTCCATGACATCGGGATGGTGAACAACCGTTACGTAGTCGAACAAGCTCATGAGATACGAGTGCATTGCGAAAGAGCTCGAACTCCTTAAGTGTGCCTTACACGACAAGTTTGTGGCTGGATGCATTATTGCTAAGTTGCCCCCTTCGTGGAGGAACTTTGCCACAACTCTCAAACACAAGAGACAGGAGATATCAGTTGAAAACCTGATAGCGTCTCTTGATGTTGAGGAGAAAGCTCGGGCTAAGGATACTACTGAGAAAGGAGAGGGTCAGTATAGCGCCAACATGGTGCAGAAGAAACCCTACGGCAAGAACAAAGGGAACAACAAGCCCTCCTTCAATAAGCCGATGAAGACTACAACCTTCAAGAAGAAGAAGATGATAAACAAGGCAGATCTGAGCTGCTTTACGTGGAGAAGGCTGGCCACTTCTCTAGGGACTGTCCGGAGAGGGCGGAACCGCAAGAAAAGGCGAGGCAAGTCAACACGGTGACCGCTAGCAATGCTGATGGGTACGGTAATCTCTTTCTTGTTCTTTCGGTATTTCAATCTCCATGTTGGTGGATTGATACGGGTGCTAATGTTCATGTGTGTGCTGACATATCCATGTTCACTTCTTACCAGGTCGCTCGGGATTCTTCGAGTCCTGATGGGGAATGGGTCACATGCTTGTTCGTGGTG
>NC_061508.1:259604343-259620663 GCF_022539505.1 Lolium rigidum | reverse complement strand
TGGTGGTGGCATCTTCTCCGCCATAAACACCTGTCGCGAGATTACTTTCCGAGCTCTATTGGATGGCCTCGCCTTTTGAATCATCGAGACCGCTCCGTTAGAGTTAGGATCAACATAGGGCGGTGGAGCAGGTGCTGCCGCTATTCTGAGCTGATGTCGATTTTCATCTGTAATCGCGGGAGGAGGTGGCAAGTGAATCTCACTCCTAGGTCCTTGAGGATTTCTGTGCGCTGCCTGAGCATTTGCATGTCCTGCCCATCTTAACATTGCCTGGAAATTTCGGCAATCCTTTTGCAAGTGTCCTGACTGTCTTTTTCCATTGCTATCGAGAAAGAAATGCATCTGACACGGCCCGTTCATCATCTCTTCGGGGGACACAAAAGGTCTTTGAAACCTTGACCCGCTATTTTGCCTGTTATCTCTATTGTTGCCTTGCTGTGCGTTGCTTCTCTGGTAGTCGTTGATACGTCTCCGACGTATCGATAATTTCTTATGTTCCATGCCACATTATTGATGATATCTACATGTTTTATGCATACTTTATGTCATATTTATGCATTTTCCGGCACTAACCTATTAACGAGATGTCGAAGAGCCGATTCTTGTTTTTCTGCTGTTTTTGGTTTCAGAAATCCTACAAAGGAAATATTCTCGGAATTGGACGAAATCAACGCCCAGGGTCCTATTTTGCCACGAAGCTTCCAGAAGACCGAAGAGAAGACGAAGTGGGGCCACGGGGCGACGACACGCTAGGGCAGCGCGGCCTGGGCCCTGGCCGCGCGGCCCGGCGTGTGGGTCCCCGTGACACCCTTTGACCTGCCCTTCCGCCTACTTAAAGCCTCCGTCGCGAAACCCCCGGTACCGAGAGCCACGATACGGAAAACCTTGCGAGACACCGCCGCCGCCAATCCCATCTCGGGGATTCAGGAGATCACCTCCGGCACCCTGCCGGAGAGGGGAATCATCTCCCGGAGGACTCTTCACCGCCATGGTCGCCTCCGGAGTGATGAGTGAGTAGTTCACCCCTGGACTATGGGTCCATAGCAGTAGCTAGATGGTTGTCTTCTCCTCATGTGCTTCATTGTCGGATCTTGTGAGCTGCCTAACATGATCAAGATCATCTAACTGTAATGCTATATGTTGTGTTTGTCGGGATCCGATGGATAGAGAATACTATGTTATGTTGATTATCAATCTATTACCTATGTGTTGTTTATGATCTTGCATGCTCTCTGTTATTAGTAGAGGCTGCGGCCAAGTTTTTACTCTTAACTCCAAGAGGGAGTATTTATGCTCGATAGTGGGTTCATGCCTCCATTAAATGCGGGACAGTGACAGAAAGTTCTAAGGTTGTGGATGTGTTGTTGCCACTAGGGATAAAACATTGATGCTATGTCCGAGGATGTAGTTATTGATTACATTACGCACCATACTTAATGCAATTGTCAGTTGTTTGCAACTTAATACTGGAAGGGGTTCGGATGATAACCTGAAGGTGGACTTTTTAGGCATAGATGCATTCTGGATAGCGGTCTATGTACTTTGTCGTAATGCCCAATTAAATCTCACCATACTCATCATATCATGTATGTGCATTGTCATGCCCTCTCTATTTGTCAATTGCCCGATCTGTAATTTGTTCACCCAACATGCTATTTATCTTATGGGAGAGACACCTCTAGTGAGCTGTGGACCCCGGTCCATTCTTTTACATTAAATACAATCTCTTGCAATACTTGTTCTTTACTGTTCTTACGCAAACAATCATCATCCACACTATACATCTAATCCTTTGTTACAGCAAGCCGGTGAGATTGACAACCTCACTTGTTTCGTTGGGGCAAAGTACTTTGGTTGTGTTGTGCGGGTTCCACGTTGGCGCCGGAATCCACGGTGTTGCGCCGCACTACATCCCGCCGCCATCAACCTTCAACGTGCTTCTTGGCTCCTCCTGGTTCGATAAACCTTGGTTTCTTTACGAGGGAAAACTTGCTACTGTGCGCATCATACCTTCCTCTTGGGGTTCCCAACGGACGTGTGTATTACACGCCATCAAGCAATATTTTTACGGCGCCAGTTGCTGGGGAGATCAAGACACGGCTGCAAGGGAGTCTCCACAATCCAATCTCTTTACTTTGTTTTTGTCTTGCTTTATTTTATTTACTTTCTTGTTTGCTGCATTATATCAAAACACAAAAAAATTAGTTGCTAGTTTTACTTTATTTACTGTCTTGTTCTCTATATCAAAAACACAAAAAAATTAGTTACTTGCATTTATTTTATCTAGTTTGCTTTATTTACTACTGCTAAAATGGGTACTCCTGAAAATACTAAGTTGTGTGACTTCACAACCACAAATAATAATGATTTCTTATGCACACCTATTGCTCCACCTGCTACTACGGCAGAATTCTTTGAAATTAAACACGCTTTCTTGAATCTTGTTATGAGAGAGCAATTTTACGAGTGTTAGTTACGATGATCTTGCTGCCCATCTTAATAATTTTGTTGAACTGTGTGAAATGCAAAAGTATAAGGATGTAGATGGTGACATTATAAAATTAAAATTGTTTCCTTTCTCATTAAGAGGAAGAGCTAAAGATTGGTTGCTATCTCTGCCTAGAAATAGTATTGATTCATGGACTAAATGCAAGGATGCTTTTATTGGTAGATATTATCCCCCTGCTAAAATTATATCTTTGAGAAGTAGCATAATGAATTTTAAACAATTGGATAATGAGCATGTTGCACAAGCTTGGGAAAGAATGAAATCTTTGGTTAAGAATTGCCCAACCCATGGATTGACTACTTGGATGATCATCCAAACCTTTTATGCGAGACTGAACTTTTCTTCGCGGAACCTATTGGATTCAGCTGCTTGGAGGTACCTTTATGTCCATCACTCTTGGTGAAGCAACAAAGCTTCTTGATAATATGATGATTAATTACTCCGAATGGCACACGGAAAGAGCTCCACAAGGTAAGAAGGTAAATTACAGTCGAAGAAACCTCTTCCTTGAGTGATAAGATTGATGCTATTATGTCTATGCTTGTGAATGATAGGACTAATGTTGATCCTAATAATGTTCCATTAGCTTCATTGGTTGCCCAAGAAGAACATGTTGATGTAAACTTCATTAAAAATAATAATTTCAACAACAATGCTTATCGGAACAATTCTAGTAATAACTATAGGCCATATCCTTATAATAATGGTAACGGTTATGGTAATTCTTATGGGAATTCTTACAACAATAATAGGAACACACCCCCTGGACTTGAAGCTATGCTTAAAGAATTTATTAGTACACAAACTGCTTTTAACAAATATGTTGAGGAAAAGCTCGATAAAATTGATATTCTTGCTTCTAAGGTTGATAGACTTGCCTCTGATGTTGATCTTTTAAAATTGAAAGTTATGCCTAATAAGGATATTGAAAATAAAATTGTTACTACAGCAAATGCCATCCAAGTTAGAATTAATGAGAATATTAGATTGATGGCTGAATTGCATGCTAGGTGGGAAAGAGAAGAAAATGAAAAACTTGCTAAAGAGAATAATGTAGCTAAAGTTTGGACTATTACCACCACTAGTAATGTTAATGATTCACATGTTGCTGCACCTCCTACTATCAATGGTAAAATAATTGGTGTTGGCAATGTTACTACTCCTAGTGCAAAGCGTGCAAAATTGCTCGAAGCTGCTAAAGCTGCTGAAACTTGATAAAGCTAGCTGAAATTTTTCACAACATTGGGGACGATGATCCCATTGCTGTAGATCATAATGGTTTAGACTTTGATGATTGCCACATCTCTGAAGTCATAAAGTTCTTACAAAAGCTTGCTAAAAGTCCCAATGCTAGTGCTATAAATTTGGCTTTCACAAAACATATTACAAATGCTCTCATAAAAGCTAGAGAAGAGAAACTAAAACTTGAAACTTCTATTCCTAGAAAGTTAGAAGATGGTTGGGAGCCCATCATTAAGATGAAGGTCAATGACTTTGATTGTAATGCTTTATGTGATCTTGGTGCAAGTATTTCAGTTATGCCTAAGAAAATTTATGATATGCTTGACTTGCCACCATTGAAAAATTGTTATTTGGATGTTAATCTTGTTGATAATGCTATAAAGAAACCTTTGGGGAGAGTTGATAATGTTCGCATTACCGTTAACAATAACCTTGTCCCCGTTGATTTTGTTGTCTTGGATATTGAATGCAATGCATCTTGTCCCATTATATTGGGAAGACCTTTTCTTCGAACTGTTGGAGCTATCATTGATATGAAGGAAGGTAATATTAAATATCAATTTCCTCTCAAGAAAGGTATGGAACACTTCCCTAGAAAGAGAATGAAGTTACCTTTTGATTCTATTATTAGAACAAATTATGATGTTGATGCTTGCATCTCTTGATAACACTTGATATACACTTTACGCGCCTAGGCGAAAGGCGTTAAAGAAAAGCGCTTATGGGAGACAACCCATGTTTTTACTACAGTACTTTTATTTTATATTTGAGTCTTGGAAGTTGTTTACTACTGTAGCAACCTCTCCTTATCTTAGTTTTGTGCATTGTTGTGCCAAGTAAAGTCTTTGATAGTAAGGTTCAATACTAGATTTGGATTACTGCGCAGAAACAGATTTCTTTGCTTGTCACGAATTTCGGCCTAATTCTCTCGTAGGTAACTCAGAAAAATATGCCAATTTACGTGAGTGATCCTCAGATATGTACGCAACTTTCATTCAATTTGGGCATTTTCATCTGAGCAAGTCTGGTGCCACTTTAAAATTCGTCTTTACGAACTGTTCTATTTTGACAGATTCTGCCTTTTATTTCGCATTGCCTCTTTTGCTATGTTGGATGAATTTCTTTGTTCCATTAATGTCCAGTAGCTTTGTGCAATGTCCAGAAGTGTTAAGAATGATTATGTCACCTCTGAACATGTAAATTTTTATTGTGCACTAACCCTCTAATGAGTTGTTTCGAGTTTGGTGTGGAGGAAGTTTTCAAGGATCAAGAGAGGGAAATGATACAATATGATCAAGGAGAGTGAAAGCTCTAAGCTTGGGGATGCCCCGGTGGTTCACCCCTGCATATTTTAAGAAGACTCAAGCGTCTAAGCTTGGGGATGCCCAAGGCATCCCCTTCTTCATCGACAACATTATCAGGTTCCTCACCTGAAACTATATTTTTATTCCATCACATCTTATGTGCTTTGCTTGGAGCGTCGGTTTGTTTTTGTTTTTTTGTTTTTGTTTGAATAAAATGGATCCTAGCATTCATTGTGTGGGAGAGAGACACGCTCCGCTGTTGCATATGGACAAATATGTCCTTAGGCTTTACTCATAGTATTCATGGCGAAGGTTGAATCTTCTTCGTTAAATTGTTATATGGTTGGAATCGGGAAATGCTACATGTAGTAATTCTAAAATGTCTTGAATAATTTGATACTTGGCAATTGTTGTGCTCATGTTTAAGCTCTTGCATCATATACTTTGCACCCATTAATGAAGAAATACATAGAGCTTGCTAAAATTTGGTTTGCATATTTGGTCTCTCTAAAGTCTAGATAATTTCTAGTATTGAGTTTTGAACAACAAGGAAGACGGTGTAGAGTCTTATAATGTTTACAATATGTCTTTTATGTGAGTTTTGCTGCACCGGTTCATCCTTGTGTTTGTTTCAAATAACCTTGCTAGCCTAAACCTTGTATCGAGAGGGAATACTTCTCATGCATCCAAAATCCTTGAGCCAACCACTATGCCATTTGTGTCCACCATACCTACCTACTACATGGTATTTCTCCGCCATTCCAAAGTAAATTGCTTGAGTGCTACCTTTAAAATTTCCATTCTTTACCTTTGCAATATATAGCTCATGGGACAAATAGCTTAAAAACTATTGTGGTATTGAATATGTACTTATGCACTTTATCTCTTATTAAGTTGTTTGTTGTGCGATAACCATGTTTCTGGGGACGCCATCAACTCTTTGTTGAATATCATGTGAGTTGCTATGCATGTCCGTCTTGTACGAAGTAAGGGAGATTTACCACTCATTTAATGGTTAGAGCATGCATAATGTTAGAGAAGAACATTGGGCCGCTAACTAAAGCCATGAATCATGGTGGAAGTTTCAGTTTTGGACATACATCCTCAATCTCATATGAGAACATTAATTGTTGTTACATGCTGATGCATTAAAGAGGAGTCCATTATCTGTTGTCTATGTTGTCTCGGTATGGATGTCTAAGTTGAGAATAATCAAAAGCGAGAAATCCAAATGCGAGCTTTCTCCTTAGACCTTTGTACAGGCGGCATAGAGGTACCCCTTTGTGACACTTGGTTGAAACATGTGTATTGCAATGATAATCCTGGTAATCCAAGCTAATTAGGACAAGGTGCGGGCACTATTAGTACACTATGCATGAGGCTTGCAACTTGTAAGATATAATTTACATAACACATATGCTTTATTACTACCGTTGACAAAATTGTTTCTTGTTTTCAAAACCAAAGCTCTAGCACAAATATAGCAATCAATGCTTCCCTCTGCGAAGGGCCTTTCTTTTACTTTTATGTTGAGTCGGTTCACCTATTTCTCTCCACCTCAAGAAGCAAACACTTGTGTGAACTGTGCATTGATTCCTACATACTTGCATATTGCACTTGTTATGTTACTTTACATTGACAATATCCATGAGATATACATGTTATAAGTTGAAAGCAACCGCTGAAACTTAATCTTCCTTTGTGTTGCTTCAATACCTTTACTTTGATTTATTGCTTTATGAGTTAACTCTTATGCAAGACTTATTGATGCTTGTCTTGAAGTACTATTTATGAAAAGTCTTTGCTTTATGATTCAGTTGTTTACTCATGTCATTACTTTTGTTTTGATCGCTGCATTCATTACATATGCTTACAATAGTATGATCAAGGTTATGATGACATGTCACTCCAGAAATTATCTTTGTTATCGTTGACCTGCTCGGGACGAGCAGGAACTAAGCTTGGGGATGCTGATACGTCTCCGATGTATCGATAATTTCTTATGTTCCATGCCACATTATTGATGATATCTACATGTTTTATACATACTTTATGTCATATTTATGCATTTTCCGGCACTAACCTATTAACGAGATGCCAAAGAGCCAGTTGCTATTTTCTGCTGTTTTTGGTTTCAGAAATCCTACAAAGGAAATATTCTCGGAATTGGACGAAATCAACGCCCAGGGTCCTATTTTGCCACGAAGCTTCCAGAAGACCGAAGAGAAGACGAAGTGGGGCCACGGGGCGACGACATGCCAGGGCGGCGCGGCCTGGGCCCTGGCCGCGCGGCCCTGCTGTGTGGGTCCCCCGTGACGCCCTTTGACCTGCCCTTCCGCCTACTTAAATCCTCCGTCGCGAAACCCCTAGTACCGAGAGCCACGATACGGAAAACCTTACTGAGACGCCGCCGCCGCCAATCCCATCTCGGGGGATTCAGGAGATCGCCTCCGGCACACTGCCGGAGAGGGGAATCATCTCCCGGAGGACTCTTCACCGCCATGGTCGCCTCCGGAGTGATGAGTGAGTAGTTCACCCCTGGACTATGGGTCCATAGCGGTAGCTAGATGGTTGTCTTCTCCTTATGTGCTTCATTGTCGGATCTTGTGAGCTGCCTAACATGATCAAGATCATCTATCCGTAATGCTATATGTTGTGTTTGTCGGGATCCGATGGATAGAGAATACTATGCTATGTTGATTATCAATCTATTACCTATGTGTTGTTTATGATCTTGCATGCTCTCCGTTATTAGTAGAGGCTCCGGCCAAGTTTTTACTCTTAACTCCAAGAGGGAGTATTTATGCTCGATAGTGGGTTCATGCCTCCATTAAATGCAGGACTGTGACGGAAAGTTCTAAGGTTGTGGATGTCTTGTTGCCACTAGGGATAAAACATTGATGCTATGTCCGAGGATGTAGTTATTGATTACATTACGCACCATACTTAATGCAATTGTCATGTTGTTTGCAACTTAATGCTGGAAGGGGTTCGGATGATAACACTGAAGGTGGACTTTTTAGGCATAGATGCATGCTTTGGATAGCGGTCTATGTACTTTGTCGTAATGCCCAATTAAATCTCACTATACTTATCATATCATGTATGTGCATTGTCATGCCCTCTCTATTTGTCAATTGCCCGACTGTAATTTGTTCACCCAACATGCTATTTATCTTATGGGAGAGACACCTCTAGTGAGCTGTGGACCCCGGTCCATTCTTTTACATTAAATACAATCTACTTGCAATTGTTCTTTCTTGTTCTTCGCAAACAATCATCATCCACACTATACATCTAATCCTTTGTTACAGCAAGCCGGTGAGATTGACAACCTCACTTGTTTCGTTGGGGCAAAGTACTTTGGTTGTGTTGTGCGGGTTCCACGTTGGCGCCGGAATCCCTGGTGTTGCGCCGCACTACATCCCGCCGCCATCAACCTTCAACGTGCTTCTTGGCTCCTCCTGGTTCGATAAACCTTGGTTTCTTTCTGAGGGAAAACTTGCTACTGTGTGCATCATACCTTCCTCTTGGGGTTCCCAACGAACGTGTGTATTACACGCCATCAGTCATCTCTACTGTTTCCTCCATTGTTTCCCCGAAAGCCAGCCGATATTTGGCCAGGTGCATCGTAACTTGAAAATTGACGGGGAAATCGACGTCTATTTTGGAAATTTCGACTGCGATCTTCCTCGCGGGGACCTATGTCGTTTGTTATGTACCGCATCTTCACCATCTGCCCATCTGTTTGCTATTTCCATTAATGCTGATACTGTTCTTGGGTTTGTCCTCCCTAAGTCCTCCACGAAATCTCCTCGTCGAACTCCTGCAACAAATGCATCTATCGCTCTTTCGTCAGATATATTTTCTGCCGAGTTTTTGATGATGTTCCACCTTTGGATGTACTTCCTCATTGATTCATCATGCTTTTGTCGACATGACCTCAAGTCCTCTAGTGTCGCAGGTTTCTTGCAGGTTGACCGGAAATTCTTGATAAACACGTCTTCAAAGCTTTCCCAGCTGTCGATGGAACCTGGGGGAAGCTTCTTTATCCATGATCTGGCGGCTCCGCTCAGATGTATCTGGATGCTCTACATGGCTGTCGCTCTGGTCCCGCCTATCAATTTTACTGTCTCGAGGTAATCGACTAGCCAATCCTCGGGGTCTTGCGAGCCATCGAATTTCTTGAAACTATCGGGTAGCTTGAATCCTGATGGAACTCGAGTTTTTCGGACCCGTCGTGTGAAACATGGAAGTCCACACATGTCCTCTTCAGCTAGTTCTGGTGAATGCCGACGTTCCCTTCTTTCTTGTCGCGCTCTATCAACTCTGGCCTGAGTTGTTGTGTCTCTGGCTCCACTCGCTCTTGGTGGATCTTGCACTGCTGCGGTGGGTCTCGAACTATTTTGCCTTGCAGTTCCTTCGGGAGGTGTAGCTGTGAACGCTGCTCCCATGGCTCCACATCCTGCCATGGCCATGTTGTACAACGCTTCTCTTGGATCTCCGGGAGGTGGCCTGGACGCTAAGATGAAAGCTTGTGTCGCCATGTACCCCGCTTCCGGTGTTTTTGGGATAATATTCCCCCTCGTGTCGATTGACATAAAGGACATGTCGAGGTTTTGGATTAGAGTCTCTCTTTCAGCTTCCGGTATATTTTGCAGCCGAGATCTTGCTCTCCTCCGAGCTTCTCTGTGACTATCTCCCGCAGTTTCTGATTGTCGACTTAATTCCGCTCGTCGCCTGCTTGATGCGGAAGCTGCCTCCTTTCTTCTGTTCAAAGCAGCTGTCTGTTTTTCCAATTCTCTTCCGACTCGGGCGAGTCTATATTGATAAGCTTGCAGTTCTTCGACCGTAGCAGTTGTCTCCATTGGTTCAGAGCCATCCAAAGCTTTCACAGCTCTATCCCAGGCTGCTTGTGGAAGTTGAACTCTGACACGTGGTGTTGGCCGGACATATTTAGTGCCCAATCCTCTCTTTAGATCTGAGGGATCGACATAGGGATTTCCCAAATCGTCGAAAGCCTCTGATGTTTCCTCTTGATCGCGACTTGCTTCTCCAATGGCATAAACTTGGTGATATTTTGGAGTTTTCACTTTGCTTGGTTTGGTGACACCATCATAGGGATTGGTGAAGATCTTCCCAATATAGATGGATTTGTCGATGAAGTCGAAGCTGTCGGTGTCGCTCGAATCATCGCTTATATAGGAGTCCGCAGATGACTCGAAGGACATGTCGCTGAAGATCTTGGCGAGTTTTTCGCTTGCCCTGCTGCCGATGAAGCGTGGCGACGAAATCTCCTTGTCGCTTGACTCGATGGATGATGCTGAGTTTGAGAAATCAGAACCAACCACCGATGATCCCGACGAGATCGGAACTTCGAGACGATACGCTCCTTCTTTCTCGACGCGGAAGTGGAACTTTCCAAACGTCATCTTCATGGGCTCCTCCAGATACGCGTATGCATCCAAACGGGAGGGCGGGTGAGGAATAAAATCAACGAGACCAGTTTCGATCTGTTTACCTCTATCCATGATGTTGCTTGCTACTGATGAAGTCGACGATCTTGAACGTGCCATCGAGATCAGCTCCTTGTCGCCTCTAGATCCCACAGATGGCTCCAATTGACAAGGTATTAACTTGTCAATGCCTACGGATTGTAGACTAGGGTTTAGTTAGATGTAGAGGGCAAGTAGATCTCGAAGGTTTCAGCCGAAAAGTACTCGACGAATATAAAACTAGGGTTATGTTGACAGTAGATTCGATGCTTTCTTTGTCCCTCGACTCCCCCTTATATAGGAGGTGGAGCCGAGGGATTCATATTGTACAAGTTACAGAGTCCGGGAGGGTTTCTAACTCATCCCGCAAGATTACAAACATCATCTCCTAATACAACTCTAGCTTTCTTTAATAACAACTTGGGCTTCCGATTCTTCTTATTCTTCGAGTCGTGGGCCTTTAGTAAACCCCGGGTACTATCTTCGGCAGGCCCATTGGGGATGCCTATGTCACTCGCGTTGATGCAATAAATAAAGGCCCCAGGAATAATTGCATCAGGGAAAGTTCAGATGCGGCGTTTCTCTCTCTCTTGCAACTCTTAGGATCTGCCACGTGTTGTCACATCATTGCACCACGCTGATACGTTGCAAACATATCTATAATTTTTGACGCTCCATGCTTATTTTACACCAATTGCTATATATTTTGTTTACACTTCGTAGCATTTTTATGCATTTTTTTGGAACTAACCTATTAACAAGATGCCACAGTGTCAGTTCCTATTTTCTGCTGTTTTTGTATTGTTCTGGAAATATGTCGGAGATATGCCCGAGAGGCAATAATAAAGTAGTTATTGTTATATCTTAGTGTTCATGATAAATATTTACACCCCAAGCTATAATTGTGTTAACCGGAAACATTAATACATGTGTGTTGTGTAAACAACCAGAGTCCCTAGTAAGCCCCCCGTTTAACTAGCTTGTTGATTAATAGATGATCATAGTTTCCTGATCATGAACATTGGATGTTATTAATAACAAGATCATATCATTAGGTGAATTATGTGAAGGACACACACCCATAGTAAGCATAGCATAAGATCAAGTCATTAAGTTCAACTTGCTATAAGCTTTCGATACATAGTAACCTAAGTCCTTCGACTATCAGATCATGTAAATCACTTACACCGGATGGGTACTTTGATTACATCAAACACCACTGCGTAAATGAGTGTTTATAAAGATGGGATTAAGTATTCAGAAAGTATGAGTTGAGGCATATGGATCAAGAGTGGGATTTGTCCATCCTGATGATGGAGAGATATGCTCTGGGCCTCTCGGTGGAATGTCCTCTGATTAGCTTCCAAGCATGTGATAAGGTCACAAGAGATGACATACCACGGTACGAGTAAAGACTACTTGTCGGTAACGAGGTTGAACTAGGTATAGAGATACCGATGATCAAACCTCGGATAAGTAATGTATCGCGCGACAAAGGGAATCAGTATCGTATGTTAATGGTTCATTCAATCACGAAGTCATCGTTGAATATGTGGGAGCCATTATAGATGTCCATGTCCCGCTATTGGTTATTGATCGGAGAGGAGTCTCGATCATGTGCGCATAGTTCACGAATCGTAGGGTGACGCACTTAAGGTTCGATGTCGTATAGTAGATTTGGAATATGAGATGGAGACCGAATGTTTTTCGGAGTCTCAGCTGGGATCCAGGACATCACGAGGAGGTCCGGAGAATAAGATTCATATAAGGAAAGTCATTTTCCGGGGTTCGGAAAAGTTCGGGAATTTTCCGATGAAAGACTGAGAAGTTTCTAGAAGGTTCCGGAGGGGCCACGTGGGCCCATGACCCCGGGAGGGGCCACATGAGCAGAGGGGGTGCTGCCCAGCCCTAATTGGCCAGGCGCACCACACCCTCAAGGCCCAGGCAGGCCAACCCTTAGGCAACCTTCTAGAAACTTGGGGGGCAAGTTTCCCCCTTCCCTCTTGGCCACCGTCCCCAGGGGCTTGGAGGAGGGGCCAAGGCAACCCTGGCCGGCCTACACCCTATATAAAGAGGGGAGGGGGAAGGGGCGCAGCCCTCCCTCAACCTCCAACCCTGGCCGCCTCTCTCCCTCCTCCTCATATTTCTGCACCGGCTTGGCGAAGCCCTGCAGGATCTTCTCCTCCACCACCACCACCACGCCGTCGTGTTGCTGGGATTCCAATGGGATCTACCACCTCTGCTGCCCGCTGGAACGTGGAGAGGAAGGACATCATCGACACCGTATGTGTGACCGATTACGGAAGTGCTGCCGGATTGCAGCACTGGAAGGATCGTCTACATCAACCACGAGATATGATCTCGTTAAGGCTTTGGATCTACGAGGGTTAGTTTCTTATCTATCTCGTTGCTCCGATCTCATAGCTTAGATCTTGGTTTTTCCATAGATTGGATCTTGGATTTATTCTTCTTTGCGATAGAATTTTTGTTTTCCATGCATCGAACCTATCAAAATATTCTCGGAATTGGACGAAACAAAGACCGAAGTTCCTATTTTGCTGTCACGAAGACGGATTCCAAAGGGGAGATGGAGAAGAGCTGGGAGGTGGCCACACCACCCCTAGGCGCGGCCCACCCCTTGGTCGCGCCTAGGTATGGTGTCAGCCCCTCGGGCACTCATCGACCTTGCCCTTCCGTCTATATATTGCCTTCCTCACGAAAACCCTAAAAGAATCAGCCTCCATCCACGAAAAGTTCCATAGCTCTGCCGCCATCGAGGACAAGTTTCGGGGGACATAAATCTCTGGTCTGACACCCTGCCGGGGTGGGGAATTGCCCCCGGAGCCATCTCCATCGACTCCACTGCCATCTTCATCGTTGTTGCTTACTCCCATGATGAGGAGGGAGTAGTTCTCCCCCGAGGCTGAGGGCTTTACCGGTAGCTATGTGGTCTATCTCTCTCCCATGGTGTGATCTTTATGTGATCATGAGCTTTGTAATCTAGTTGAATAAGTAGATGTTACTCTTCATCTATTATGCTACTCAAGTGGTTTTATTATTGTGATCTCCGGAGACACCTTGTCCCACGGTGTGAAGGTGACAGTGTGCGCACCGTGTGTGTCTCTTAGGCTAAAGATTACAGAAATACTTATCATGAGTTATAATTTGAGTTGGATGTCTCTATGAAATTGTGGTGTTTGTTAGTACTATCTTTGGATGCTCAAAGTGACAGAGTGGGGTGTCCCTAGGTTTGGAAAGCGAACTTTAAGGAGTGCTTTTGCAGCCCTACACGGTGAATTGGTGTTCGTTATCCAACCGGAGAGTGGTTCAGAGTAGCATAGTGAAGAGATGATATTTATGTATTCAATTATGATATCATTGTTGAGAGTGTCCACTAGTAAAAGTAAGATCCCTGGGCCTTGTTTCTAAGCATTGAAACACTGTTTACAACCAATTCTGCTACATGTTTGCTTGCTGTTATTTTTATTTCAGAATGCAATTACCACTTATAATCATCCATATTACTTTTATTTCACTATCTCTTCGTTGAACTAGTGCACCTATACACTTGACAGGTGTATTGGGTGTGTTGGGGACACAAGAGACTTCTTGTATCTTAATTGCAGGGTTGCTTGAGAGGGATCGACCTCTACCTCCCTGAGTTCGATAAACCTTGGGTGATTCACTTAAGGGAAACTTGTTGTTGTTCTACAAACCTCTGCACTTGAAGGCCCAACACCGTCTACAAGAATAGAAGCGTGTGTAGACATCACACGCCAATACACCTCGGTAGATTAATGGACGACACAAAATTTAGTGACATGTTCCTTGCAATCAATATTAATAAATTAGTTTTACCATTTCATTCAGATTTTAATTTTTATGTCCTTAAGACAAGATAATATGTTTCATTAATTAATAAAACTCACTGCATTACACTTCAAAACATCCAACACTGGATGTGCTCGTTAATAGGTAGCCAAGATGTTGGTTTCATGAAATTGGAAATAGTACGCAACAACCTAACAACATACACCAACCTATTTTAGGAATAATCTCTAAGTTTCTATTCTAGTTCTTGTCATCTTCAACTTTCTATAGGTTGTTGACCTTGCACGTTGATGACCTCACGCCATTCTGCATGAGCTAGATCTGCCTGTTGTGCTCAACTTTCCATGCATTGATGACCTCATTGATGACTGGCGGCGGTCCTTCGTGTAGGGGTTCGGCCCGCGGTCCTTCTTGCTGGGGTCAGCCCGCCATCCTTCGTTCGAGGGTTTGGCTCAACATACTTCTAAGGTTGATCTGAAAGAAATACAAGCACGATTAAAACATGGAAGGAAGACATGAATCAAAACGTGATGGATAATGAATGTTAATCTGAGCATCGGAGGATGTCAACGTGGATTGAGTAGATTGAGCGACATGACTGTCTGATGACTTCTTGGGCATTTCTATCCTAGGGAAGGATAGGAGAGCGACGTATATCTAGGGTTCGAAGTGGATAGAGGAGTGCCTGAGATCTAGAGTTCAGAGTGGATAGAGGAGAGCTCAATATCTTCTGTTTTAAGTGGATATTTGGAGGGCCTGAGATCTATGGTTTCGTGGCAAGAGAGGAGAGTGTGGTGGCATCAATAGTGGGGCAATGGGGCAAGTGTGCTTCATGTATTATGAGGAAACAAGTGTGGGGATAGGGTTTCTGAAAGGACGATATGTCCCCTAGAGGGGGATGAATAGGCGTTTTAAAAACAATTACGGATTTGGCTTGTAAGAATGCGGAATTAAACTTATATTTATTTTACAACAACAAAACCTGAATAAGCTATGCTCAATTAAGTGCACCACCAACTACTAGAGGTAAGAAAGATAGGCACAAAATATATGTAAAAAAAGTGATAAGCAAGATATAAGTACTTCATGTATGATGGCTAACAAAAGGAAATTAAACTCGGGTATAGAAATAACCGAGGCACTCGGAGACGAAGATGTATTTCTATGTTCCCTCACATGAATTGAGGTATGTAACATTGAAGAGATGCGGGCTACCACAAAGGTCTCCCGAACACCATGAAGGTCACCTTCTTCTCAAAGTCAATTCCACAAAGGACAAAGGGTCACCTTATGGCTAGATTTTCCTCCACTCCGGAGATGGCAAGCTCCACGAAGAAGCCTGGGCCTCTTCACAAGCTTCCACAACAAGGACACAGATAACCAACCGCCAAGCAACCTAGGAGGTCACCCTCCAAGAGTAACAAGCTCACGATATCTCACTTTAACTAATCGTAATGGAGAGCTCAACATTATACAAGGATGCAAAGCAAGAAGACCAAGAAAAGTGCTCAAAACCATATCTCTCAAATCCCAGCAAAACAACAAATTATATGGAGGAACTAGAGAGGAAGAACAATGGTGGAGGTCAACTAATGACTCCAAAATCTAGATCCAAGGGGTTTCCCTCACTTAGAGGAGGATTTGTTTGGTGGGGATTCTAGATCTAGATCTCCTCTTCTAAAGTCCTCAAAAAGATGTTAGAATCAAATGAGGGAAGGAAGAGGAAGGAAGCTCAATAGGATCACCAATGGAGGACAATTTCGTGCCTAAAAACCCTAGGAAACTATTTGGGAAGAAGCCCATTTTATAGGAAAATAAAATATTTCCGTTTGGGTGAATCCCTACCAAAGTTCGCGGCAGGGACGATCAAACCAGCTCCCGCACTGGCCTTCCCGGTCGCTATCCCGATGCATCGGCTCCCACACCGGAATGCACACCG
>NC_061508.1:259504943-259604243 GCF_022539505.1 Lolium rigidum | reverse complement strand
ATTCGACGGTGCTTTTTCCAGGCGGAATCCGGCTCCGGTGCGCGATCCCCAAATAATCATGAAACATGCAAAATAGATGAAATAACATAAGTATCATCTCCAAATATGAAATATATCAATGAATAACAGCAAATTATGATATAAAATAGTGATGCAAATTGGACGTATCTATAGGCAGCTCACAAGATCTAACATGATAGCACAATGAGGAGAAGACAACCATCTAGCTACTGCTATGGACCCATAGTCCTGGGGTGGACTACTCACACATCAATCCGGAGGCGATCATGGCGATGAAGAGACCTCCGGGAGATGATTCCCCTCTCCGGCGGGTGCCGGAGGCGATCTCCTGAATCCCCCGAGATGGGATTGGCGGCGGCGACGTCTCGGAAGGTTTTACGTATCGTGGCTCTCGGTACTGGGGGTTTCGCGACGAAGGCTTTAAGTAGGCGGAAGGGCAGGTCAGGGGGCCACACGAGGGACCCACACAACAGGCCGGCGCGGCCAAGGCCCAGGCCGCGCCGCCCTAGTGTGTGGCTGCCTCGTGGCCCCACTTCGTGATCCTTTCGGTCTTCTGGAAGCTTCGTGGAAAAATAGGACCCTGGGCGTTGATTTCATCCAATTCCGAGAATATTTCCTTACTAGGATTTCTGAAACCAAAACAGCGAGAAAACAGACAAGCGGCTCTTCGGCATCTCGTCAATAGGTTAGTGCCGGAAAATGCATAGTAATGACATATAATGTGTATAAAACATGTGAGTATCATCATAAAAGTAGCATGGAACATAAGAAATTATAGATACGTTTGAGACGTATCATGCACTAACCCTCTAATGAGTTTGTTTTGAGTTTGGTGTGGAGGAAGTTTTCAAGGGTCAAGAGAGGAGGATGATACAATATGATCAAGAAGAGTGAAAAGTCAAAGCTTGGGGATGCCCCCGTGGTTCATCCACGCATATTTCAAGAAGACTCAAGCATCTAAGCTTGGGGATGCCCAAGGCATCCCCTTCTTCATCGACAACTTATCAGGTCACCTCTAGTGAAACTATATTTTTATTCCGTCACATCTTATGTGCTTTACTTCGAGCGTCTGTATGTTTTTATTTTTGTTTTTGTTTGAATAAAATCTGATCCATCATGCTTGTGTGGGAGAGAGACACGCTCCGCTCGTTTATTTGAACACTTGTATTCTTCGCTTTATTTTTAATGTTCATGGCTAAAGTTAAAAGCTGCTGCATTGATTGCTATTTGGTTGGAAACAGAAAATGCTTCATGTGGTAATTGGTATATTGTCTTGAATAATTTGATACTTGGCAATTGTTGTGCTTAAATAGATCATGTTTAAGCTCTTGCATCATCTACTTTGCACCTATTAATGAAGAACTACCATAGAGCTTGTTGAAATTTGGTTTGCATGATTGGTCTCTCTAAAGTCTAGATATTTTCTGGTGAAGTGTTTGAACAACAAGGAGGCAGTGTAGAGTCTTATAATGCTTGCAATATGTTCTTATGTATGTTTTGCTGTACCGGTTGATACTTGTGTTTGCCCCAAACAACCTTGCTATCCAAAGCCTTGTACTGAGAGGGAATTCTTCTCGTGCATCCAAATCCTTGAGCCAAAAACTATGCCATTTGTGTCCACCAT
Organism: Lolium rigidum; assembly: GCF_022539505.1. Classification (NCBI taxonomy): domain Eukaryota; kingdom Viridiplantae; phylum Streptophyta; class Magnoliopsida; order Poales; family Poaceae; genus Lolium; species Lolium rigidum. The sequence continues at coordinate 259,602,598 of NC_061508.1, read as the reverse complement.
ACCTACCTACTATGTGGTATTTCTCTGCCATTCCAAAGTACATTACTTGAGTGCTACCTTTAAAATTCTATTCTTTGTCTTTGCAATATATAGCTCATGGGAAAATAGCCTTAAAAACTATTGTGGTATTGAATATGTAGCTTATGTATCTTATTTCTTATAAGTTGCTTGTTGAGCGATAACCATGTTTCTAGGGACGCCACCAACTATTACACCTTTGTTGAATTTCATGTGAGTTGCTATGCATGTTCGTCTTGTCTGAAGTAAGGGTGATTTTCATGATCAAATGGTTTGAGTATGCATATTGTTAGAGAAGAACATTGGGCCGCTAACTAAAACCATGAATCATGGTGGAAGTTTCGGTTTGGACATCAATCCTCAATCTATTATGAGAATATTATCCGTTGTTGAATGCTTATGCATTAAAGAGGAGTCCATTATCTGTTGTCTATGTTGTCCCGGTATGGATGTCCTAAGTTGAGATCTATCAAAAACGAGAAATCAAATGCGATCTATCTCCTTGGACCTTTGTACAGGCGGCATAGAGGTACCCCTTTGTGACACTTGGTTGAAACATATATTATGCAATGATAATCCGTGTTAATCCAAGCTAATTAGGACAAGGTGCGAGCACTATTGGTATTCTATGCATGAGGCTTGCAACTTATAGGATGTCTTATACATAACACATATGATTTATTACTACCGTTGACAAAATTGTTTCTATGTTTTCAAAATTAAAAGCTCTAGCACAAAAATAGTAATCCATGCTTCCCTCTGCGAAGGGCCCATTATTTTACTTTATGTTGAGTCAGTTTACCTACTTCTTTCTATCTTAGAAGCAAACACTTCTGTCAACTGTGTGCATTGATTCCTACATGTTTACCTATTGCACTTGTTATATTGTTTTATGTTGACAACTATCCATGAGATATAAATGTTACAAGTTGAAAGCAATTGCTGAAACTTAATCATCCTTTGTGTTGCTTCAAAACTTTCTACTAAGAATTTATTGCTTTATGAGTTAACTCCTATGCAAGTCTTATTGATGCTTGTCTTGAAAGTACTATTCATGAAAAGTCTTTGCTATATGATTCAGTTATTTAGTCATTGTCTTTACCATTGCTTTGAATAACTTCATTCATCTCATATGCTTTACAATAGTATTGATCAAGATCATGTTGGTAGCATGTCACTTAAGAAATTATCCTTGTTATCGTTTACCTACTCGAGGGCGAGTAGGAACTAAGCTTGGGGATGCTTGATACGTCTCCAACATATCTATAATTTCTGATGTTCCATGCTAGTTTTATGACAATACCTACATGTTTGGTCAATTGCGTCGGTAGGTTTCTTACTCGTGTTTTCGGCGGCTATCGTGCGCGGCCATTGATCCGCAGTTTGTACCCACGCAGATGGACATGTGGCAGATGTTGGACAAGTTCCGCGCGGAGGTCGTCGAATCCTCTTCCGACGAGGAGTCCGATCGGTCGACGCGGACTTTGGCAACAAGCTGCGGCCTCCATGATCCACGAGTTCACCTCTAACCCGGGGCATGAGGATGGCAGGGTGCGTATGATACGTCTCAAACGTATCCATAATTTCTTATGTTCCATGCTACTTTTATGACAATACTCACATAGTTTATACACACTTTACATCATTATTATGCATTTTCTGGCACTAACCTATTGACGAGATGCCGAAGAGCCGATTCTTTGTTTCTGTTGTTTTTGGTTTCGAGAAATCCTACAAAGGAAATATTCTCGGAATTGGACGAAATCAACGCCCAGGGTCTTATTTTTCCACGGAGCTTCCAGAAGACCGAAGAGCATACGAAGTGGGGCCACGAGGGGCCGTAACCATAGGGCGGCGCGGCCAGCATGGGGCCCGCGCCGGCCTATGGTGTGGGACCCCTGCGCCGCCTCCAACTCTGCCCTTCCGCCTATAAAGTCTCTCCATCGCGAAAACCCTAAAAAGAGAAGCCACGATACGAGAAAAGTTCCAGAGCCACCGCCATTGCGAAGCTAAGATTCGGGGGACAGAAGTCTCTGTTCCGGCACGCCGCCGGGACGGGGAATTGCCCCCGGAAGGCATCTCCATCAACACCACCGCCATCTTCATAGGCAGCTGCTTGTCTCCTATGATGAGGAGGGAGTAGTTCTCCCCGAGGCTAAGGGCTGTACCGGTAGCTATGTGGTTCATCTCTCTCTCCCATGTGATCTTTATGTGATCATGAGCTTTGTATCACTATTAATCTATGTGCTACTCTAGTGATGTTATTAAAGTAGTCTATTCCTCCTTCATGATGTAATATGGACAGTGTGTGCATCATGTAGTACTTGGCGTAGGTTATGATCGTGATCTCTTGTAGATTGTGAAGTTAACTACTATTATACACTCTAGAGGTTACTTTAATATGAACTCTGGATTCACTCTCCACGGTGTGACGGTGACGGTGTGCGCATCGTGTGTGTTTCCTTTATGAAGTTGTGGAGCTTGTTAACTCCGGCTTGAGGGTGCTCTCGTAGCCCTACACAATGAATGGTGTTTGTTATCCAACAATAGAGTCTTTGAAAGTAGTACAAAGGAAGATAACTTATTTATTTATGTGATCATTGTTGAGAGTGTCCACTAGTGAAAGTATGATCCCTAGGCCTGGTTTCCAAGCATCGAATCACCGTTTATTTACTGTTCCACTGCATGTTTACTTGCTGCCATCTTTATTTCAGATTGCTATTACCACTCATATTCATCCATATCACTTGCGTCTTACTATCTCTTCGCCGAACTAGTGCACCTATACATCTAACAAGTGTATTAGGTGTGTTGGGGACACAAGAGACTTCTTGTATCGTAATTGCAGGGTTGTTTGAGAGAGATATCTTTGACCTCTACCTCCCTGAGTTCGATAAACCTTGGGTGATTCACTTAAGGGAAACTTGCTGCTGTTCTACAAACCTCTGCTCTTGGAGGCCCAACACTGTCTACAGGAATAGAAGTGTGCGTAGACATCAGCGTACAACGGGCATGAGGAGGGAAAAACTGTCATTCTTGAAGCTATCATATCTCAAGATTTATGGATTTGGCATTCATTCTTTGGCATGGCCGGTTCCAACAATGACATCAATGTGTTGCACCGATCACCGATTTTCAACCGGCTCATGCAACGCAAAGCTCCCCGGGTGAGCTATGAGATCAATGGAAATGCATATGACAAGCCATATTATCTTGCTGATGGCATCTACCACGGTCGGGCCACATTGGTGAAGAGCTGTCCGTACTCCAAACTCCGAGAAGACGAGGAGGTTTGCCAAGATGCAAAAGGCTTGCGGGAAAGATGTGGAGCGCGGATTTGGTGTGCTCCAAGCTCGGTGGGCAATTGTTCGTCACCCGGCAAGAACATGGTCGCCGAAGACCATGCATGAGGTGATGACATCGCTGCGTGATCATGTACAACATGATCGTTGAGAACGAGCGTCCCGATGGCCGCAATGAGAACCAATGGGATTTCCAAGGTGAGCTGGTTGCGCCACTTCACGGAGCTTCATCTTGGCGGGACTATCTACATAGGAATGTAGAAGTCAGCGACGAGAACGTCTCCAAACAGCTGCAAACGGATCTGATTGAGCATCAGTGGACATTGGCTGGCCATGAAGATCATGCCTAGAGAAATACTATCTTATTTTCATGTCGACTTTTAAATGTAATAACTATGACTTTGTTGATTTCCTTATTGTTTGGAAACTTCATAAATTGATGCAAACGCGAAAATGCGTCGGCCCGCTGGAGCCACCCCTAGGTGCAAACGGACGCGCGAACAAAAACGGTCTGTCGAGCGTCCGCCGCGCGACGCAAACGGACATTTCGGACGTCCGAAATGCGTCGCGCCGCTGGAGATGCCCTTAGAGCTAGATATCGTGAAATCATATATAAATGAATGAAGGGAGTAATAAACATTGTTTAAGGAGTGGTATCGTGAGGCTGCTCATAGTGGGGAGTAACATAAGGTGGTGTCATGCATAAGTTACTAGTACATGTTACTACCTTCATAGTGGAAAGTAACTTAGAGGTAATATCATGCAAATTCTAATTTATTAGTTTCTAGACTCATTTTATCTTGGGGTGTGTGATGTTATGGTAACATAGCTAGTTACCACCTCCCTTTTTTTCATTTATTGCTATGCCATGTCACCAAAACACCTTAAAATGTGTAATGTTACTACCTAAGTAACCCCCACTATGAGCAGAAGTCTTTAACATAAAGATTGGAACCATGTGATAATTTTCTAAACTTAGCAGTATATAAATGTTTATAGTATTTAAAAAAAAAACATACGAGACAAGACTAGAAGACTAGACGTGTCGTCTTGCCTCTGTGGCCCAAAGCTGCATTCGCTGTGGCTCGGATAAGATAGGACGGGCAGGCCTCGGCGCACGTACAGTTGCCTCGTCGTCTATGCATGTACTGTACATGTCACGCGCTCCGGTAAATCAGCTGCCCTCACCTCCACTACGCCGCAGTTACTGCGACACCAAATCAAAACGGCACCGATTCCCGTCCGGAATCCCAGCAGACGCCGAGGCGGTAATTAAGCGACGCCGCATTGGAAACAAATCGATAGCCTTCCGTTTTCACCGCGTTCCGTTCCCTGGTCTCCGGCTGCGGCACGCAACCTTACCGTCTATAAAGCGATGCGGCCCGAGCCTGTGCTGGCCTTCTCCATTGTTTCCTCTTCCTCTGCCCCGCGTTGAGGTTTCGCTAGGGTTTTTCTAGCTGGCCGGAGACGGCGCGCGCGTTCCGTCTTTGGGCGGCGCTCTTCTTCCTTACTTAGGCGAGTGCGAGAGTTTTCGGCGAGTTCGTGCATCGATCTGACCCTCGTCGAGTTTCTGCATCGATCTAACAGGGAAGTTCTTGGTGCAGGAGTTGGGAGCTGTTGCGACCGGTTGGGTGCCGTTTCTTCGTTGCCAGGGCAGAGCAGTTTTGGATCGAGCAGACTGCTGCAAGGTAATATGCTTGATAATGCGCATCCTCCCCTCCTGATTATGAATTTGTTGTTGCTGCCTGCCTGGCTTGCTTCTATATATGTGCATGCGTTGTTGTTCCCGTTCTCTGGTATGATTGGGGGTGAGAAGTCTGACTGCTGCAAGTATTTTCAGTCGGTGATCTAGTTTGCTGGGGAATTGATTGGCTGGAGTGGGATTTGGATCCAAGAAGTTGCGGATCTATTAGGTGCTGCTCGATCAGACAACACATAAGAATATGCTTGCCCACCACACGAAATGTGTAGATCTGGTGTAGAGATCTGGTGTGGAGATTTTTTTCGATAAAGGATGCTTTATTACTTTGAAAAAGCAATTACATCCAGCCTCTGCATAACCAGGATGCACACAGCCGTTTATATGTCTCGAGTCAACAGATAAAATAAAAGGCGAAATACATATCGGAGCGATGAATCATATAACGCCTAGGATGTGGGTGGTGCTCTAATCCGTAAACTATGCTGCCACCCATGTAGGGAAAAAGTATCCCTCGCCGTAGCCTCCAACCGTGTACAGACCTCCGTAAACAGCTCTCGGTTCTCCACTCGCTGAAGAGGTAACCACGAACGGAGAATACCTGTACATCTGTAGATGACCTGCAAAATTGAACAATTTTTATCATTAAAAATCTTGTCATTTCTACATAGCCAAAGCGCCCAGATAACTGATAGCGCCCCCACCCTAAGGAGCAACTTAAACCTTGAACCAATACCATGAAGCCAATTACCAAAGATATTGGCTACACTAGTCGGAGGATACAGGCTAGACGCTACTTGGATGATCGACCATATAGATCTCGCAAATTGGCATTGGAAGAATAGGTGTTTAATAGTTTCATCATGATGACAGAAAACACACCGTGTACTCCCATGCCAATTTCGCTTAACAAGATTATCTTTGGTGAGGATGACCCCTCGACGAAGATACCATCCAAATTTTTTAATTTTTAATGGTATTTTCATCCTCCAAATTTTTTTATTATTATCAACTGGTATGTCAGAATGAAGGATCGCATTGTATAACGATTTTACTGAGAAAGTGCCATCTACATGTAGATTCCATCTGAATTCGTCCGGTCCAGTCGATAGTTGTATATCGTCTAACCGGTGAATTAAAGAATTCCATGCCACTAGCCTTTGCCCAAGTAAGACTCGTCTGAACGTCACATTCGGAGGTGAGGTAGCCATTACCGTAGCAATGGTATCACCCTTGCGACGAACAATACTATACAAGGCAGGATACTGTTCACATAAGGGTGCATTGTCTAACCAATACTACACGTACACGTTCCAGCAGCAATCAGACTAGGAAACTATTCGTACCTTGACCTGCACCAAATATAACTAGCTAGACTCCAATACTACTACGACTAGGACACGTTAAACCTGGCCTAACCTACCAACTTGTGAAACGCACACAACTAGCTAGCTATGACCGACACTAGAACTGGTGATGAACTCCATCACCGTACATGACTCGATCTGGTACTCATATGCACGTACTAATTAAAACACAAATTAATACTTGATCAGAGGCAAGATTATGCCAACAATCTCCCCCCTAATCTTGACATGTTATCTGGTGTGGAGATTGGTCTGATTAATCCATGCACTATTAGGAAATAAGTTGTAGCAAAATTTGTACTGCCGGTGCAGCAAATAAGTGGTATGCTAGCGCTATTGGGTACTTACGTTGGCAGTAAGGCGTACCAAAGTGTTGGTACGCTGGTGGTAATGGGGGCATGATCCCTTTTTAGCCCGCCTGGCGGTATATATTTAGAACTGGCGTCGCAACGGGGCGCAAAGGGGTACGCCGGCGGTAGTACGCTCAATGGCAAAAGTGGGCCACGCATGACCTAGACACACTACCCACTACGCACTGCACCATCCACTCCACCTTCTTCCCCCCTCTCTCTTATCTTTTCTTTCTCCCTCCCTAGCTCCCTTCCTCCGGTGCTGCTTCGTTTGCACATCTAGACCACAGAGGCGACACCCTAGCTCCTTCCCTCCATATGTACATTTGGCGGATCAAGCGTGGATTGAGTGGGGGGAATTGAGTGGCATGGAGTAGGAGAGGAAGGGAGAATCGGCGGCGATGGGGCTGGGCTTGGTGGTGCTGTTGAAGTGCGTGGCTGGGAGCTCCAAGGCGGAGGAGTGGGGCAGCGACGTGGTGCACAAGGGGGGCATGGTGGTGCTCCGGGTCGGGCTGAGCTCTAGGGCGGCCCTGCTCGACGCGTTGTCATTTGTACTATTCTTTTTTAGTAACTTTTCACTTCAGCCTTGTGGCCGGTTGGTGGCTCGTGGCCTTGGATCCCATCTTTTGGTTTACACAGTTACCACCAGTGTGGTACCTTCGACACGCGCGCTGACGTTAACCAAATTTGGTCCTTTCGTCGTAGTGATGGTTTATCCCATACTTCACGGATCATGTTACACTGTTCACTACAGCCCTTGTGCATGTGAAGATGTGACATACCCACGTTTAATGTAGGCCTTACCTAATGAGACATGTTTGCAAGCCATGAGCACTAACTCACTTCTTGAAATAGATAGATTATAATGTATGTTTGTCTCCCAAGTGCTTTATATTGTTAAGTGTGTTCTTGTATTCAGGGTGCATACCTTCTGCCTCTTTATGTAGTTGATTTTAAGCATCATGCGTTTTTTCATACTTTTTTATGGTTCCTAGGTGGCACTAATTGTTAAGCCTGATTTAGACCAATAGTGAACTTGCAGTGAAATAAAAAATATGTCTATACATTTATATTTAATTGATTTGTAGCATATAATTGTCATTGTTGCTTTTTATTACATTTTTATTATAATACCGTATATACTATATTATTACAAATAATTAGAATTTATAACTTTGTCTTTAATGAAACTTCATAAAATTTGATTAGAACATTTTCTGTGAACCATATTGAGTTTTATAAAAGTTCTCAAATAGATTGGAGCTGAGAGACTAAATGCTTGCTTAAATACATCAATTAACAAATCAAAACATCCCTTACACTCTGTTTGGATGTTTGCATTGGGGAGCTAGACATTGTATTTGGTTGAATGTCCAAAACCTAGGATATTGATATTGAGAGCAAATATCAATATTTCTGTTTGGATGTGTTAGATATACAAAACCCAGACTAGATATTGAAGTTGAATGCTAAATGTTGTTTGGATGGTAAAAATGATGAATTGTATTTCTATGAGACTTTGATCATTATACAGTTATGTACTCCTATACTACATGAGTTCAGAACAAGGTGAATGCGATATATAGTTTAGAACAAAACAACACACGAATTTACACTAGTACTAAACCTATCCAAAAAAATTGAAGAACACGAGCGGCGAAAAAACGTGCTCAGCTGGTGCTCCGGCTGCTTCTTGGTCGGCGGGAGGTCGTCCGCGCCTCACATACTGAGCTCTTCCACACCATTCGGCTGTTGCTCGCTGCCGTTTGCGGCGAACCCTGGACAGAGCAAGTCAACGGCGGCGGTGCTCTCTGTTCACCACTTCTTCTTCGGTGGAGGTGAGGCAGACGGGTGGGAGGGCCGGTGTGGAATCCATGGCCAAGCTCTGATTTGTGCGTGCGGAGGGGCTGTCCTGGTTGTCCGATGTGTGAATTAGGAAGAGGGAGCGATAGCCAGAGAAGGTGAGGAGGCTGGGAAGGAGGACAGTGTGGATGGAGGCTTGCCGAGCTGTGCCCCGCCGGAGCAGGACAAGCGGAAGTCAGACTACCTGCCACGCCGCCGCTTATGTCGCTCGCCTGCGAGGTACTTGTCTCCCCGCTCCTCTTCTCAGGGTGCGGGGCGGCGAGCAAAAACGCTAGGAGGTAGACGGCGGTGTCCCGCATTGCTAGAGGCGAGGAAGGAGCGGGCGGAGCCGCCGACGGTATTAGTTTGTCCCGTGCGAGGGTTTCAGCCGAGCGACTGATACATGGGAGAAGAGGACCCAAGCGAATACCTGGAGATGTCGAGCTCTTTAGCTAGACATTCGAGATGGGGCCACACAGGCAAAAAATATTGGACTGAATATTCGCCCTGAATGCACATGCCGAATACCTAGACCATCCAAACGCCCTCAATTCTGGAATTCGGGCCTCAATCCATCTAAATATCCAATACCTAGCCCAAAATCAAACATCCAAACGATCCTTATGTATTTAAAAAATAAAGAAATACCTACTTATGGATGTTCTCTTGCAGCTAAACTTAAAGAAAAAAAAATATCATTGTTCGATACAACATTTTTGAATTTTAATCTTTTTATGCGTATATATTTTAAGTACGAACTCAAGTATTCTTCAAAATTTGTATATTAAAAAGACTAGTTCAAAACATCCATATATGAGACAGAGGTTAGCATAATAGAAACTTAAGTATTTTTGGTAGAATCTATTGAACAAGTTAATTGCAAGGTTTTATCTAACATATTGACTATTTAAACTATGATTTTCCTAATTTGATTTGATGTTGTAATTCGATTGGACTTGCTGATTTGGCTTTTGAAATTTCTAGCGTACTTCCTCTTTCCATAAAAGAGTGTACTTTTGGATTTTCAAGGCATATTAAGGATTTTGCATTGGGAATTATTATCCACCATCTCTAACCTCTTCAATTTCTCCTTATCCAATGAGCTAAGTGCCTATAGAAAACAAGTAGACTATGTGCAAATGTTATTGGTCTTGATTCCTATGTGATTAGAGAGAAGCATTTCTTTCCTACTTTAAAGTTCATTGAAAAGAGACAGGTACACTTTTTTATGTATAAATTTTGAAATTAAACGTCCACCAATTAGAGGATGGAGGAGTAATTAGGAATTTTGCAAATTAACTAGAAATTTAGACAATGTTTGGAGCTTATGAATAACATAAGCTCTTACTATGTAAATATTTTTTTAATTTGAGGCTATCTTTTTTTCGTTATATCAAATTGGGTCATCTTTTAGCTTTATGATGGATTTGATAATTTGTAATTGAAAGAGCCCATATAAAGTGAAGGGTTGGAGCTCAACCCATATGGTGATGTGGCACATAATAGATGGCACATAAGATGTGAGCCTAGCACACTTGACACTTGGTTAGGGAAGTGGATGTACGACCCAGCCACCTAGGTTCAAGTCTCCAGCGACGCGAATTTGGGTTCTTATTATTTAAAAACAAAATCACTGTAGGGGCTTCCCCTACCATATTCCTTTCAAAAAAAAAAACGCTCACATAAAGTACAAATTTTTGTGTGCCCTAATAAAGAGTTTTACATTTTGTCTTACATCACCTTTTCTTGCGAGGACTTTGACAAAACATTGACAATGTGCAATCTACTCAACTTTTAAATCACATCACCTAAGATATTTGGTTGAAGTGGAATCTACTCAAAAGTTCATACTGTCTTTAATAAAATAACCTATATTTGAAGCTATCTAACAAATCATAGCAAGAATTTCATTAATTATATGGAAATTCATTTTGGCTCATTGGTGTAGATGCACTCGCTGCCGGACAAACATATCTCAAAATGTATATTTTTTTTTGGAAAATATTGGGTTTTACCTGCAAACATTTTATGCTTGCACACGAAGTTTTGCAAAAAAAATTATATTTTTGTGGCCTATGCAAAGAAAAACAATTTCCAATGCTCCAAAATAGCTTTCCACGAGACATTTTTTGTCGTATTTACATGGGCAAGCAAAATGTTTTTTCATGCAAAACTTTTGTGAGCTAAGATACACTAAGGAATTACACCTATGAACAAAAACACCGTGTCCTTATTTATATACAATTTTACTTATAAAATGATTTTTTGTTAGTTTATCATTTTGTTGTAGATACTTGGTTGAAGTGAAATCTACTCAAATATTTCTTATTGTCTTGCATAAAATAGCTTATATATGAAGCCATCTAAGAGACTCTACCAAAAAGTTAATTTTTTATAGACAATTTATCTTTTGTAAATGATTGTATTTATGTGTGAGCTTATGTTTTTGTTGTAGATATTGCTTGGACACATTTGTGGCTTTGAACATTTGTCTATTGTCTTCGTGTTAAAATAAATTAAGGTTATCACCTAGTTTATTCTCATCAAGATGAGAAACAATGGTGGCCATGGCTTTTGTCCAAGAATGCGAAAGCCCTCCATGAAGAAGCAACCAAGTGAACTCATGAAAAAGTGTCGCAAACAGTTAAACAAAACTCGACAATATTATAGGGTATCGATGCCAAGGACATATAACAATGGTGGTAGGCAAGGTGATGATCATCTTTCCAAAAGAAAGACTAGTCATGTTATGTCAGTGCCTCACACAAATAACTTGACTTGTTCCTCTACACCAAGCAATGGAATTAAATCTTCACATGAGAATATCGGCAAATCTATGCCCTCTTCCTCACGGATTGCCCGGAAGAATAGTGAGATTTCTAGGCACTATTCCTTAGAGCCAAACAATGGTGTGGTTTCTTTTGGGAGAACTGCGAAGTCTTCTTCAAGTCCGAACAATGGGATTGTTCATTTGCAAAATGATGTAGAGAAATCTACGCCATCTTCCTCAAGGCCAAAGAACCACGGGTATTCTCCGAAAAAGAATACAAATGGTGGTGCCATTCCATTCAAGAATATTGAGAAGCCTAGGACCACTTCCTCAAGGCTAAACAATAGCAACGAAGCCTCTCCGTTAGAGAATATCGAGATGCCTAGCTCTTCTTCCTCAAAGATGAACAATCACATGGTTTCTCTTCCAATGAAAATTAAGAAGCCAAACAATGGCATGCTTTCTTTGGGGAGGAACAACGAGTCGTTGAAGTCTCGGCCCTCTCGTCTTAGGGATGGAATTTCCTCGGTGTTGAAGGATGACTCAAGTTCTAGGTTAGGTATTTCAAATGTATTGCACCCATCATCCATGTTACGCAAATCGAGGATTACATCACGAATTGTGAATGATGAAGTTCAAAAAGAAGATATCCCGATGGTGATAGAAACTTCGAATCCTAGCTTAAAGTCTAAGGGTAGCCAAGCCAACACGGCAATCCGTCGTGTTTCCTTACTTGGTAAGAACCTCTCAAGTTGCCAAATGGTCGAGGTACCATGCATGGTTAGCAACCAGGAGGAACATGCGAAATCAATGGGAAAGAACATTCAACTTGATACTAAAAGGCTGAGCATTGGCCTTTCGGAGGATGGAGGAACTGATGAAGACAAGATTAAGAGAACGTGGATGGAGGAGAAGCTCGAGACACATGAGGACGGTGAAGATAGTGAAGTTGAGATTCGAAGGTCGAAGAACATAAGGAAATTTATAACAAATGGAGATGACGAGGATGATGACAATGCTCAAAATCTTATATGTGCTGAAAAAGGTACCGCTGGATTTACCGAAGCAATGGACTCCTCCATTCAACTTAAAGATCAAAGCATTAGGCTTGTAGAAGATGGTGGAGACATTAGTGGAAACTCGAGGAAAAGGACAGAACAATTGCCGGAAGAGAACCCTAAGACACATGAAGACAATGATAGTGAAGAACCTGCTAGCTGTAGGCCAAAAAAAAGTAGAAGAAAACTTATTCTCATTGACTACGAAGACGACGAGGATGGTGATCAAAATCGGGCAGGTGTTGAGATTGGTACTGCTAGATTGACAAAAGAAACGGTTGTTGTGAAGGAATGTTCTACCGAAGTCTCTAGTCCATTTCTGTCTGCATCTTTAATGCTGCAACAGTATGGTTCCCTGCCCATAGATGAACACGTTTGGAGGTAAAACATATGTTTTCTTTTCCAATGCCAAGTGCCATCGATACTTAACCTGTATGCTAATTTTATGTTTGTTTATTCAACAGCGGAACCATTAATATAAGCAGCAACAAAAATATTTCATTGGCTGCACATTTGTCAACCAAATGCTGTGAGGAGGCGTGGAACCTGGCAGAATCCTTGCAGCAAGAGATTGTAGTAACTAAGCTTCCTAGGTTGGAGGCTTGGCCTAAGAGCTTTGAGGCATCAAGGCCCACTGATGACAACATTGCTTTGTATTTCTTGCCCTGCAAAATGAGGTACCTTGCTTACTGTCTAAGATCAATTTGCATCACCTCTACCTATTTCACCATATAGAATCAAATAGTTCTGACTTTTGTCCTTAGGCAAGATGCAGACCTGGATCAACTAGTTAAGGAACTTGTGGAGAATGATATGATCTTACAAGCTGTTATTGCCGAAGCTGAGATGCTCATATTTCCTTCTATTCTACTGCCTGAGCAACACAAAAGTATGTATTCTATTATTATCTAAAAATATATTTGTCCCAGAAATGTCCTGTTCCTGATTTCTAGCAGCATTTGTATTCTAGTGTAGCTATACTAATCATCCTTAAGAAATAATATAATTTTTCATCAACCAGTATGACTTACTTTCACTACATTGTAATATTTGAGCATTTGTATTCTAGTGTAGCTATACTAATCATCCTTAAGAAATAATATAATTTTTCATCTACCGGCATGACTGACTTTCACTACATTGTAATATTTGGCTCATCTGTTAAGTGATTTACCATGCTCTCTTCTTCTATTGCAGCCTTCCAAGGGAAACCATACCTGTGGGCGGTGTTCAAGCGCAGAAAAAGTAAGGTTGCCACAGTGGAAGCGCAACATGGGAGAAGACACTGTGCACAGGAGATTGGAGAACAGCTTGCTTCACATTGCAGTGTGAGCAAAGAAGTTCACCATCTTACTGGGTTAAACATGGACGGTGGACTTGAAGCTCCAGAAGAATCGGAGGTGCAAGGTATGGAGCAGGAACAGAATCCCTCTTTGGCTAGAGCCAACACCCAGAGTCCTGCTACTAGAGATCCAACTATGGATGCTACAACGTCTGCAAACCATGGACATACCCACTCGAGCTTGGCTGTTTCTACAGGAGCAATATTTGGTTTTGTGGTTCAGCAGGGTCCAAGAATCGAGCAATTCATCCAAGAGTTGCAACGTGAAGGCGCTGTAGTCGTTGCAATGCGTGGGGAGATGATAGGGTCAGGTCTTGGCCCGGCAGCAGCAAGTGGTAGAGAGGCGGACAAGATGCCACAACCGAGCTCGTCATGAACGTGTCGCCATGGTGTAAAGGTGATCTTGGCCTTCAGCTGTTCTCGGCGAAGTCTTCAGTTCTGCTGGACGTTTTGTAACAGGCAAAGAAGTTGAGTTGGTCCTCAAGCTTGGTCGACCTTTGCGTGCACCACCTTTGCAAAGAAGTTCAGGCTTTTGCTTTCCTGGTAGTGTTGTGGTCAGTACTGTATCCCTAGTTCTTTTCTACTAGTTTAGTAGAGGTCAAATGTTTCCCTGGCTATGCGTTGCACTAGTTAAAATTTGCCTGAAATCCATGCACATATTCCCACGCTAGCACTCTAGCTTGTTTTTTGTTGCTTTTCGTTCAACGGTATTACTTTGCGTATCATGGTTGTTAGAGATATATTATGTGTGCATGTATTTGGTAGTTTAGAATTTGCAATCCGTCTCCTACCTTATCTATAGGAGAGCTATCTTAGGGCGTGTTTGATAGGCTGCATCTATTTTCTGCACCACTGGTGTCGAGGGTACTTCTCGGCAATGCCTTCCGTTTGAGGCTTAGGGTAGATGGAATCCTGTAGGCTGACACGAGACATCGGTTATCAAACAAGCGGGGAGAGCGATTTACCCAGGTTGGAGGTTGTCGATGAGCTAAAAACCTTACATCATGCCTGTCTGATCTTGATTATGAAAATATTGGGTTACAATGGGGTGCCGAAGGTTTCGGCTATGATTTTGTCGAGAGACTAAGTTCTGCGATGACCTAGCTCTAGACTTGTGGTGGCTATGATTACTATGATTGCGTGTGTCCCTCGGCAGTCACTCTCTTGGCCCTTATATTGGGAGCCAGGTCTCGAGAGATCTGTCCGGGTACGACTAGGTTACAAAGAGTCCTAGGTCTAAACTTTTCTTATATTCTTCGTCTTCTTGTCTTGTTCTTCAAAAATTCTTCTTAGGAACCGACGTAGCGGCCCACCTGGCCATCGAGTACCTTCATGGACCCCTGGTTGGGCCGCAAGAGGTAGTGCAACATTAGTTACCCGAAGGGTAATGCCCACATCAGTAGCCCCCGAGACTGGCCGAAGATACTTCGGGCAGGGACTAAAAGCATGTCTTCTGTCGCCCCCGAGTCTAGGTACGGATGCTTGCAACCGTGCATAGACTCAAGTTGTACTAGAATATTTTCTTAATTCGAAGTTCTCTGCAATTTCCCAAGATCACCCGATACATTTATATCGGGACTTTTAATACTTTCAATTAAGGTTTAGTACGTAAAGGATATCGAGTAACGTGTCCAGCTTTGCCGGTTAACTACCGATGGCAAAACAACGTTACCCTACACAGAATCAAGTCCCCGGGCATGATTTTGGACCACACAAATTCTTCTCCGAGTCCATAACTTTTATCTGGTGCGCGTTCAGCGCTCCCGATGGGAGTAGCCCCTAAGTCTGGGCGCGGATGCTTGCAACCGAGTGCAGACTCAGTTCAAACCACTCAAATATTCCAGTTTTTCTTCTAAGTCCAAATCATCAGTAAGAAAGCCTTCGAGTCTAAATTCTATCGGGTGCGCGTCCAGCGCTCCCGATGGGAGTAGCCCCCGAGTCTAGGCACGGATGCTTGCATACGTGTGTAGACTCGAGCCGATTCACTCGATAGTTTTTAATTTCCTTCGGATGCTTCATGCGGAGCCGATACCTCTCATGACATCACTGATGACGTAGCCACTGATGCGGTTTGATTGATAGGACATGACCTGACGGGCCCACCCTACTTCTGCGCGGTCAATTAGGAAATGACTAGTGCTTGTGCATTGACCGAGGCGCCTCCTCGATTTCCACGCGTAGTGGGAGTAATGGGCCGCCGGTTTCATTTTTCTTACTTGGACACGTGTATGATTGGATCCCCGTCCACCTCCCCACGATTGCTGGAGTTATGGCCACGATTTTCCAACAGTCATCGCTATAAATAAAGGACCTTTCACCATTTTCACTTTTTACGCCTCCATACTACTCGTCTTCCTCCTCAGTTTCCTCCCTCGCCATTGTTCCTTCTCTCAGGAACTCAAGCACCATGGGCAAGAAGAAGGGAACCACAGAACCAGGTGCTGCCTCGGGCGCTGGCAAGGTCAGCCGTGATTGGTGCGCCTCCACCATCTCCAACCGTGATGTGAACAGGCTACGCACGCTCGGCTTCATCTCATCTGCCGATCTTGACATCCGCCTCCCAGGTTCATCCTCTCGCCCAAAGCCTCCTAAAGGCTTTACTGTTATGTTCGTCGCCTTCCTGTTTCGTGGGCTTTCTCTTCCTGCCAACGAATTCCTTCGCTCCCTTCTTTTCTTCTACGGGATCCAGCTCTGGCAGCTGACCCCTAATTTCATTCTTCATCTCTCTATCTTCATCACTCTGTGCGAGGCCTTCCTTGGCATCGACCCCCATTGGGGCTTGTGGAGGAAGATCTTCCACGTCAAACACCACAATGGCAACGATGGCCCCCCCATTGTTGGCGGCGTCGGCTTTGTCGTTAGAAAAGAGGTCAATTACTTCGACTACACGATGAAAGAATCGGTCTAGGGCTGGCGACAAAAATGGTTCTATCTTCGAGACATTTCAGGACCTGTACGGCGCTCCAATTTGCCTTTGTTCGAAGATGTCTCAGTGGCTACGCCGAAGAAATCCTTGCGGAACACCTTGACTGCCGAAGAAAGTGCCATAGCTGATCAACTGTATGAAAAGGTTTTAGACCTGAAGAGTGCAGAAGGTCTGAAAATGTGTGGCACTGAGGTGGTCTCAGTATTCCTAAAACGTCGGGTGCAACCATTGATGTCTCGTCCTCATCAGCTATGGATGTACACCGGCAAAGAAGATAAGTCGAGGGCCAGCTTAGTCGACCTGTCTGACGAAGAACTATGTGACGAGGTGCGGCGCCTTACTCGTCTCAGCCAGAAGGACAATATTGTCCTGACTTCGGCCCGCCCTCCTTTTGATCTTAAACACCTTCCAGTCGAGGTAATTTTCTTTCCATTTGCTTCAAGGGTTGTTTCTATTTCCTCATCCGAACTTTTAATAACTTTTTTATCTGTCGACAGGATTCCACCGTTGCTCAGTGTTATCCTCCTACACTCGAAAGTGGGGTAGAGCTAGAGGATGATGACGATTCGGAGGAAACCGAAGATGGGCAGCATGCTCTCGAGGATAGCGACATCCAGGGGGACGAAGCCCCCGAAGAAGATGCTCGTACTAGGGCTATGCGGCGTAGGAGGATCAATGAAGACTTAATGACAACTGCTGAATCGAGTCCTAGCGGACAAGATGATGATGCCGATGAAACTGCGTCGCCCCCCCCCCAGCTGCAAAGAGCTCGACAGGCCTCTTCGCTGCCGAAGATGACTTGGATCTGAGAGTCTCCACTTTTTCCTTTGTAGCCAGTTTCTTTCAATTCGTCTAATGCGTGTTCTTGTTTTCAAGCAGCTCTGACGATGACGATGAAGTCCCTCTCGCAAAGAGGGCTAAATTATTTTCCGGAAGAACCGAGTCAGCTAAGGAGTCAAATCTGTCGCCTGCTGATCCAACGCCACCTCCAAGGATGACTGTGGCGAAGGTTCCTGTGTCGAAGGTTAACCCTTCTGCCAGCGCCTCCGTTCCTACAATTGCTCGTGATCATGTAAGTAAACTATTCAGCTCGACATTCTTCTATGATTAATTTCTGGATTTAAGCGTTAACTGAGATTTTATCACATCTCTTCGTCTTCTTTCTTGCTGCCGATTTTTGCCACAGTTGACGTCGTGGTAGATTTCGCTGATCAATTTACCTGCCTAGAATTGGAAAACGCTCAGCTTCGTAAGGCCATCAAGACTTCGGCTGATCAAGTGTTGGAAGCCAACAGGCTTACAGCCGATGCTCAGAACGAGAACATCCTGCTAAAAGATGAGCTGAAGAAGCTGGAGAAGAAGATGAAAGACGAACAAGAGGCCAGACGCGAAGCTGCTATCGCAGCCGATGAAAAAGAAGGCGCTCTCCGAGAATCCATCACGAACTTGCTGAGTAAGTTTCTTTTTGCTTAGTGCACGGCATTTTTTTAATACTATCTTCTGGATTGCTTATTCGCGTTTTTCCCAGACGCTGCCGATATGCCTATCAACCGTGCCCGCAAGCTTCGGGAGGATTCAATGTCTGACGCCCTTTCGCTTACCACTGACTCCAATAACTAAGTCCAAGGTCTTATGCAAAAAACCAAGCGGGCTTTGTCGAAGTTATTCTCGCTGATATTCCGAAGCTGATGACGTGGGCACTACCCTTCGGGTAACCCGCATTACCCTATCTTGTATTGTCTAATTGGAGGCCCATGAAGATACCTGGAGACGAGATGGGCCACTAGGACGGCGCACCAGAAGGTTCCTTGACGGGCAAGACAAGGAAGCGATCGAACAAGGAAAGATCGGATCTAAAACTATTGTAAACCTAGCCGTGCTCGGTGAGACCTCTTGAGACCTGGCCTCCTATATAAAGGCCAGGAGAGGGGCTGCCGAGGGACACGCGAACAACCTTAGCAATCTTAGCCAGCAAAATCTTAGAGCTAGGTCACCCTAGCAATAACCATCTCGACGAGATCTCAGCCAAACTATTCGGCACCCCATTGTAACCCATTGTCATCATAATCAAGAACAGACAGGCAGGACGTAAGGGTTTTACCTCATCGAGGGCCCCGAACCTGGGTAAATTGCTCTCCCCGCTTGTCTGTGAACCGATGTCTCGTGTCAGCTTGCATGATTCCATCAACCCTAAGCCCCTATCGGAGGGCATTGGCGAGGAGTACCCTCGACAATTGGCGCCATCTGTGGGGACCGTGTCGGCACAAGATCGGTCATCGGCAGATCCAATCATGACACCAGCGGCTTCGCCAGCGACTTCATCAGCGACTTCATCGACACCATCATCACCAATCCTGGGAAGCCCGATTCGATTCGGCTCCTACGAGTTTACTCCACACAGCGATTCCTCCCGCTCGAACTTTTCAGATCTACAAGGAAACATGGAGATGACCTTCGGCAGCGTCCACTACAACGTCAACGCAGAAGGAATCCTTCGATTGCTGGAATCCCCCACTTCCGGATCCACTAGTTCAAGCGCGTCATCGTCACACGACCTATCGGCTGGTCTGACAGGATCGACGTGCTCACCCGTGCCCTCGACTCCCCGCTCGGCGTCCTCCATGTCGGTAGGGTCTGACGATCCCACATCTTCGGAATTAACTTCGTACTACTGCTTGAACTGCGACACCAGGCACGGGCTGGGATCGAGCGACACGCCGTTCATCTGCAACGCCCAGTATTCATCGGGAGAGGACAAGTATCGACGACGGCATCATCCAGGGAACCACCCGAAGAACGGCACACCATCAGGTTTATGTCGCCAATAACACGGGAAACACAAGGCGCGGAGGAGACGAGGACCATACTCCCTGTTCCGGTAGAAGGGCAAGTTTTGAAAACGAGTGCCAAGAACCGCGATAGCGATTACACCATCGCGGATGAGGAGTGGGCAGCAGCAAGGGCAGCAGTACTCAACAACACACCGCTCCCCGCAGGAACTTCGGTTGGAACCCTCAACGCTTATCGCTCTATACTAGAGAAAAACCAGGAGCACCTGTCGAAAGAGCAAGCCACCCTCGAGAGACGCCTATCTGCGGCAGATCGATCCAGTGAACGGCGAAGGGGCTCGCAAGGGAGTGCCTCCCGAAACACTCAGGGAACAGGCAAGCACCGGTCGAGACTATCCAGGCTTTCGGAAGATGACGCCAGAGAAATAACGTCGAATCTGACTAAATCCTTTATGACTATGGATATCGCCGGCATGCCACGGCCGAAAACCGTTGCAGGAGCAACGGCCAACCTCTCCGCATACCTCATCAACCAGCGCCCCGAAGGATCCATGGCTCAAGCTCATCGAGGTGCCCTGGAGAGTCTCGCGATATTGGGGAACAACCTAGTCCCGCAAAAGGAAAAGACCACGGTACAAGGCAGTGGTTCGAAACATCATGCGAGAGATGCTCGGGACGAAATTACCCAGAGCAAGATCGACAAAGCAAGGCGACGACGCGCCGCTAGGAAGGACAACGATAGCGATTCTTCGGATGAAGATCAGGAGTACGACGGCGAGCTCAGAGGAGCCGCCTGTCTAAGTTACAAAATCCGTGAAACGATGCCGCCCAAAAAGTTCAAGCCTACCCCTACCGACGCTGCCAAGTACGATGGGCAGCAAGAACCAAGATCCTGGATATACGACTACCTGCAGACTGTGATCCTGCACAAAGGAAACCAGATAGCAGCAATGCAATGCTTACAGCTCTACTTGAAGGATTCAGCGCGAGCCTGGCTAAGGGGCTGCCGAAAGGTTCCGTTAAATCATGGGACGACCTAGTAGATGCCTTCGTTGCCAATTTCCGGGCAACATACAAGAGGCCCGTTGGGATCGAAGAGTTGCGGAATTGCCGACGTAGCGAAGGAGTCGATGCGTTCATACATCGGGAGATTCACAAAACTCCGAATCGCTGCCGAAGACGTATCTGTCGACAGAGCAATCGACGCTTTCAGCGATGGCGTTCAGCGGGAGAGCTACATAGAAGAACTCGGGCGCAAAAAGCCAAAAACTATAACCAAGTTAATGGAAATCGCCAACAGTTGGGCTGATGGCGAGGACAATGTACGAAGGCCACGACAGCGCAGTGACGACGAAGACGATGACCAGCCGAAGCACGACTCGGGTGGCCGAAGGGATCGTCACAAAATAAGGAAGAACCGCAATTATGATGATAACAATCTGGTAGCCGCAGGATATTCCGATCGATAGGACGATCGAGACGATCGACACGACGGTAATCGGGACAACTCTGGAAACCGTGGCAACTATAAACCACGACAGCAGAGGACTCCTGAATTACCCTACGCTGAGCAGATCAACGCCCCTTGTTACCTGCATTCGTATGTCGATTCCAAGGACGGCAAAACGAAGTCGAGTCACCTGCTCAGGGACTGTCGGCAGTTCCTAGACATGCACAAACTCATCCAGCAGTCAGGCCAGCAACAGCTACCACCGCCACCCCCACCTCCACCGCAGCATCAAGTCCAGCAGGCTCAACCTCATCAACCCAACGAGGCATTCCCACCACCACGTGGGCAGATGAGCATGATCCACAGGACAGGTGTTTCGAAAAGGGAGATGAAAAAGCTCACCCGAGAGATCAACTTGGCAGAAAGCATCATGGCAAACATCCCCGAGTATGTCGAGTGGTCTTCTCAGAACATTACGTTCAGTCAAGCAGATCACCCGACGACCATACCAAAACCAGGACACGCTGCCTTGGTAGTCGAAGCACAAATTGGGGGGTTCAAGATGAGTAAAGTCTTCATGGACGGTGGAAGCGGGCTAAATCTGATATTCGTCGACACAATCAGAAGTATGGGGATCACTATGAGGATGCTGGAAGAAACAGACACCTGCTTCCATGGGATCCTTCCAACCGCACCGGGCTACTCTCTTGGCAAAGTCTACCTGAATGTTATCTTCGGCAGAGCCGACAATTTCAGGAAGGAAAAGATCGAGTTTGAAGTGGTGAACTGGGAGTCACAGTATCACGCTATACTCGGGAGACCAGCGTATGCCAAGTTCATGGCTGTGCCGCATTATGCATACCTCAAGCTGAAAATGCACTGGGAACAACGGGACAAACATCACGATCTATGGAAGTTTTTCACGCTCGGACAATTGTGATCGCGACTTTCAGAGGATTGCTGCAAAGTTCGGGTCACAGCAAGAAATCGTCGACCCCTTACCCAAGCTGTCATTACGTGAAATCAAGGAGGAAAAAGATATCAGGGAAACCAAGAAGAAGCCAGCCGCTCTTGCCCTTAAAACTTCGCCAGCGGAAGCTTCGGCAGCAGAAGCCTCGGCAGCAAAAGGTTCGGCAGTTGATGGCACAGAAGGCATAGGAGACAGCAAGACACTGACAACCACTGCCCAAGCCCCTGGCGAAATCAACAACGCTGCAGCAACCACTAGCATGACGAAGAAATCAGAAGATGCTGTCGAAGATGAGAAGAACCCCTTCCTTGATAAAGCACTTCCTTAGTCTTTAAATTTTTTCCCTTTACTTTACACGAGGCCTCCCTTTTTCGCCCTCTAGTTTCGTATTTATCCTATCAATGAGCACTTAAGTTTCAATTCTTGTTAAGCATTGCAGTAATTTAAAGCATCTATGACCGCGCCACCGTGAACCTTGCTTACAAGTAACGGTACAACGTAACGCGCGGCAGAAGATTGCGCCCCAAGGGAAAAACTTCTACGAGTGTGCAAGAAAAACAAGGACATTAATCCTTCCCTCTGCTTCAGATGCCTCTACGAGTGCCGCAAAAAGCAAGAGTTTGGAAAACATAAAACAACCCACATTCGATATTTCACTTATGGAAATATCAAAGAACAACGGGCTCATTGGCAGAACCATTGCACCCGAAATATTCGGGGGTGACTGTCGAAACTTACAATCGGTTGAAAGCAAAGTTGCGCATACAACGAGTTTAGCAAAACCCGCAACACGAGCTGATCACTCATAATGATTTGCCGACCAACCAAGTATACATGCATATAACGGGCAACTAAGATTTGCTCCTTCAAAAATTTGCCAACGGCACGGTAAAAGTACATATTCATGTATTTACCAACTAATAAGTTTCGGCTTAACAATCCTAACACTTGGATGGATTAGCCAATGCAATTCATTTTACAAAAATAACCTTACACCCTAACGTCACCCTTGCGGAGTTTCCCTTTCTTCAGGTATATTTGACTCCTCCTCAAGCCTGTCGACAATTATGTTGGCGGGCACTAAAACCTTCGGGTACAGTTCTTCAAAATCACCGGTTGCGTTGGCGATAGATAGAAAACATGCCGAGGGATAACGAGCAAGCACAAGGGCAAGCGTACACTTGGCCCCTCGCGAAAACTTGAGCTCGCACCAAATCCCGAACCTTCTTGGCGTTTCCAAACTCGGACATCAAAGTCAAAAGCGTGGGGGGAACTGCATTCAAAGGAAACATTGTCTTCCAAACCACCCTCATAGATTTATAACACTTATCAAAGAATTGGTGGACTTGTTGGACCCGATCCTGAAATTTTGCAACAGCCGAAGCCTTCGAGTGATCCCGCCAGAAAATCTCTTCGGATGAGGAAAGCTGGGTTAAAGCATGCACTCGCTCATGTATCCGCTTGCTCTCTTCCGCACGGTTCAACGCTATGACTGGCAAAAGAATCAGTAAAGAGTCAGACAAGGTGTTGTTAACAAAAGGGCAAAGGAATCAGGAAACTTACAGTTCAAACTCTCAGTAGCTTTATGCAGCTCAGTAAGAGTGTACCGTTCCACGTCGGTTGCAATCTCGCTCTTCTTATTGACAATAGCAGCTAAGGCATAAGTGCTGCGTAGGTCCTTTTCCATCTGCATAATCCGATCCTTCATACGCTGGATCCGATCACTTTCAGGAAGGGCACCCGAAGAGTCGTCAACAAATGAGGGTACTGGGAAGACCTGCAGGAAACACCGTTACAAAAGGATGATGGATATGGTACAGCTGAGCATCCGAAATAACTCCCATCGGGAGAGGTACAAGAAGAAATATCATAACAAAAGTGTGCTAACAACATTGCTAGCACGGAGTTTATTACAAGCATAAGTTTTGCGGCGAATAATGTTTCACATCGGTTCAAGCATAAAGTTTGCTACAAGAATCAAGGGGCTTGGGTCTGAGTCGATAAACTGGGTCCAGCCGACGATTTCCTTGATGAAACCAGTTCAAGGAGCTGGCGGGCACAAGTAAGGGCGGACGCTTTAAAGGCGCTTAAATCAACAAGCTGCCCGTCGTGCTCTTTCGGCAGCTCCTTGGTCATTTGTTCGATGTCACCCTTAAAGCCGTAACCCATCATAAGCTGGAAGGCAAGGACGGCACCATAAGTGCGCGATGTACGCTTGAATACCTCGATAACCTCCTTGGTGTCAACCGCGAAGGCATCAACCAGCTGCCCCAGGGTCTTCTCTCGCTTGATCTTGGGGAAAATCATCGAGTGCATCCGCGCCAGGGCACCCTTCCCCTTTACAAGAAGCTCCCGCGTAAGCTGGTGAGAGGCAAGAATCATCGACATAGCATTTGCTGGAGAGTTGTTTGGAACTCTGTCCAGGGCATCAACAGGGATGTTAGCCGCTTCTGCAGGAAAAAGAAAGAAAAAAGTACATTGGCGAAAGGATCGAACCCATAAGTACATCAGTCGACAGAGGTGAATAAAAATTACCAAGCAAGGCCAAAGAAGACTGACGAAGGACTTCATCCTTTTCGGCTGCCCGAGCTTCAGCCACCAGCCTGGATGCTTCCTCCTCCTTCAACTTCTCTTTCAGCTTGCCCAGTTCCACCTTCAGAGAGTCAACCTCTTGGCGAGCCTCGGCGGCCTATCTTGACTGCGCCATCCAATTTCAAAGAGGAAGATTTGACTTCCTCTTGTAGCCGAGCCTTGTCAGCTGCCAGAGAAGTGAATTGGGAGGCGAAGGCCTCCAAAGAGGAAATAACGCCTCGCAAGTCCTTAAGAAAGAAGGATGTTTTACCAGAAATTGTCAAGCAAAGCACACTCCAAGAGATTGGCATCACAGTTAGAAAAAGACTTACAGAAGGAGGAGTCGCGGTGGCAGCAGTTGGGGAAACGTCTTTCCCTTTGGAAAGGGAAGAAGCAGTCGATGCTTGAGCCATAGGGGCAGCCTTAGGAGCCGAAGCTTCGGAAGCCACTACGACCGGTGAAGCAGTATCAGATTTGGCTTTTTTAGACGGAGGCTCGATAAAGCCTTCGTCGCTGCAAAGGTGAAAGGTCGACAATGAAGAGTAAGAAAAATAAAAGGGCGAAGTATAACTTCAGAAAAGAAACTACTTACATGTCGAAGAGATCATCTTCATCGGCAAAGCCGCCGGTTGATCTCTTCACAGGTGAAGCCCTGACCTCCTCAGCAGCTGCATCAACAAAGGAATCATGATCAGCGTTGTCATTACGCCTTGATCCATCTGCGACACCAGCGTCATCGGCTAAGGAAGGAAGGTCGGTGTGGGCAACTTCAAAATCTATCGGACCATTATATTCGTCCTCTAGGCCTGTATGCTCGACAGAGTGAAAGTCTACGAGGATTGAGGAGCCTCTCCCTTCAGAAGTATCATCTGGTGAATCATGCATATCTCCAGAAACTATGGGGATCTGTCGAAGAAAATAGCAAGTAAGAACAGTGGTAATTATGTCAGCTAAGTAAAAGCAGCATAGTAGGAACGTGAAGAAAAGAAAAATACCTCTGATGGTGGATGGCCAGCGTCTAGGGGAGCATAAGAAGAAATCAGCGGAATCGAATCTTCCTGGCTAAAAGAAGTAAGGCGACGAACTTCGTCAAGCAACTCCTTTTCCGACAGATCGGCAGCATTGATCCTGGTTTCATCCTTTGGACCTGAGTACAACCACATCGGGTGAACTCTGGCCATGTGTAACATCCCAAAAATTTCAAAACAAACAAAATGAATTTCCCTAGTTCCAAATTTTTGGAACCAACAAAAACTTTTATTAAATTAAGTTGATACATAGAGATCTTGTTTTATTCTTGTGCTATTGCCATGATTGCTTGTTTAATTAGTATTGAAATACTCTTAAACCCTAAACCTCACATTCCTTTTTATCATCCAAGTTAAAATAAAATAAAAAGAATTTAAATAAGAAAAAGGCATATGTGCCTATGGCTATTTTTGTAGAACTTTACCCTAGGCCTTTCCAATTTATTTAGAGGATTGGAAAACCTTTATAAACCTTATCTAGTAATTCTCAAACCATTCCCAAGTTGAAACCAAAGAAAATAAAAAGAAACTAAAAATGCCATAGAGGCATATGTGAGTAAAATAGCAAATTTGGGGAATTTGGGAATCTTGACCCTAAGACTTATGATGAATGGTTGGATCACTCCCCTATACCATTTCAACACTCCACAACCTCATTTGGGTCAAGCCAAGTCAAATTAAAATTCAAATGCAACATATGCATAGGAGCATAGGTGGCACATAGCCATTTTTTGTTTTTCCAAAACTTGACCTAAGCACCTCTACCTTGCCCAAAGGGTTTGAAAACTTTACTCAACCCAAGCTAACATTAAATAAACCCTAAACCATGACCTTTGATCATAGATAAAGAAAAGTAAACAAAAAATATAAAATGCACCTATGTGCATATGGCCAAAAATACAAATTTGAGCAAAAGACCATAAAACTTGTTTCCATTGCTTGGATTGTTTTCTTATATCATATTAAACCTCAAATACATCATTGAGATCAAGAAAAACCAAATCAAATTGGAAATAAGAAGATTCTCCAAATACACATATGTGGGTATGGCCATTTTTCCAAATCTTGAACCTAGACCATTTTGGTTTGCACCATTGGGTGTAAATGGATACTAAACATATATTAACCACTTTGGAAACCATCAAACAACATTCAAATCAAAATTGAGATAAATATGAGCTCACATGTGATATGGTCATATGTGACATTTCTAGTCCGGTACTCACTTTGAGCCCCTGAATTTTGAGTTTTCACTTCTACCCTGGACCATTTCTTTGCACCTCATCCAAGACAACATCAAGAACTTCAACTTTGCCCAAAGCCACCACCCCAAATTCATCACCAATTTCAAATGAGAAGCAAGCAAAGTTGGAACAATTTCACATATGTAAGATCATATGCAAAATGTGATTTTGCATCTCAATTCCATTTTGACCACCACCACCACCAATCTACTGCAAATAATATATGATTACACTCCACCAAAATTCAATTCAAAATTTGAAAGTCAAGTTCTTGCGGGCATTTCATCAAACACTTGGTGAGCACAAATCGCCAAACCAAGACATGGTATTGTCCAGACAGGTTTTAGCATAAACCATCCACACTAGGTCATCACTTGTACTCCATTGACCTTCCTCTATCCTGCCAAGCACACCGGACAAGCCCCGGTACACCATGGCATCATCATCCGATGCAAAACATGCCATGCCGTGGCATGGCATGAGCTCACCATGCCCACCTGCTCTCTGGCCCTCTCCACCGTGCACCACCTTGCCAACGAGCTTCCCCACACTCCACTGAGTCTCCACGACACCAGCCCCGGTCGATTCGTGCACCACAGTGCCCAGGAACGTGACGCCCAGACACGCCCAGGATGTACACATGCACGCCAGAGCGCGCACGGCGAGCGTCGCGGACGCGTCTGGCCACGTCGACCCCGAGCGCCTCCGTTGACCCCTCCTGCTCCTCTCTGCGCCAAACGCTTCCACGACGCCACGGTGAGCCGCCCAAACACCGCCATTGGTCCGCGGGAACGCCGTGCACCTCGCCCATGCCGACGACGTCCGCCACGGACACCCAGCTCGCGAGGACGGTGACGAGCTCGCCCGTGCCTCGTTTTCAACGCAATCACGCTTCACGTCATCGCCGGGACGTCGCCTGCCCGCGTGCGTCATCGCCAGCCCATGACCGCCGGCCGTAGCACCGTCGTCGAGGATGAGATCATCCATGCGCCCGGCCACCTCGCGCCTGCTATAAAAGGGGCGCCCTCTCGCTCAAATTGACCACACCACCCGCTTCTCCTCTTCACCCCGAGCCGCCTAGCCACCTCGCCTTGCTCGATTCACCACCACACCGCCCCAATTGCAAGATCGTCGCCGCCGCCGTACACGGAGCCCGCCGGAGAAGGACGCCACCCCGGCGACGCAACTGCTTCCCTCTGCTTCCCCTTCATCAACAACGTCGCCGCAGCTCGTCGCCGACCCTCGCCGCGCCGCCGGTGAGCCGTCGACCCCCTGCCGTCGCCGCCCGTAGCCTAGCTTCTCGTCGGAGACGACGATGCTCGTTGTCCGTTCGATCTAACTCTAATCCGACGGCCCTCTTTTCCTCATACCGGTTCGGTGTTTTAAACACACTGACGTGTGGTCCCCACATCTGTCGGGCGGCCCACTGCGCCGGACGCAGCATCGGGCCGGCCCATTTCCCTCCTCTCGCTAGTTAGCCCGTTAGCGTTTCCCGCCGAAGCCCATCGTTTGAAATTTGAATTTTAGATTTTGATTATTATTCTCAGATGCTGTTTTCAAAATTAAATAGGGGAAAATCTACCAAACCAAATTTGACAAATTTTATATATTTGGAAACCTTGTCAAATTGTCTACAAAACTACACTGGCCCCAACTCAAGATCTGTTATAGAATAAATGTGATAAAAAGAACAAAACAGGGACTTTTCCATATTCAAATAATTCTTAAAAATCAACCAAATTAGATATTAAGTTGATTCCAACTCTAATAGCTCACTTTTGACTTACACTAATTGTTTATGCAATAAAATGGTGTGGTCACTTTGCATGATCAGGCCCTAGTTTAATGGAAGGATCATTTGACTAGTTTAACTAGTTGATATTGTCCAAAACTATTAAAGTAAATAATGTGGAGTTTTACACTCCATTTAAACTTGTCTCACATGAATTCATGGGATGCTTGGACCCCTGGTTTCAAGCTCTCTTATATGAATTACTTGAGATTTAAATCAAATGTAGTGTTACTTAAATAGTAGGAGGTGATCTACCTCATTTAAATTATTTTCCCAAGTAATACTTATGAAGAGGTTGACCTTGGTCAACCTAGGTCACATATTATGCATGAGAGAAATTAAATCTTAATAAGATAATGAGAGGAAGTTATATCTCTGAATAATTAAAAGTAATATGAGAGGAAATTATTTTTCTTACATAATAAGAAGAACACATCCACCAACTTAATAGTAATGTGTGATGCTAGTTTAAAGTGTGTAATCATGAGTGTGCCTAGTTAGTAAATTTGTTTGGTATGATGATTGTGTATCCCGTATTCGTATTTTAGACGCTAGTACCGAGGAGTATCAAGAGGAGGAGGAGGTCTACTTCCAAGGAGAAGAAGACCACTTTGACCAATTCCCCAACCAAGGCAAGCTAATATTCTTGCTAAGTGCAAAGCTCTACAAGAGCAAGGCACTACCACCTCTTATTTTATGCTTCATGATCCCATCCCAAGTTTTATTCTTCCAAACTTTTACTTTGATTATTATAACTTGCTTTTATAGTTAACTTTGGTCTAGAGATAGAGTACTACAAGAGTATCAAACTTAGCCTAGAAAGCTATAAGCTAGTTAGCACCCCTCATGACTAGTTGCTAGTGCTAACAAATAAAATTGACTACTCTAGATGGGAATATGTGAAATGAAGTGACTTGGAAAAACCTTGGAATGATGAGTCATTCTATTGAAAGATTTTGAAGGTGAATATGACTCGGTGAATGACATGGTGAACTTTACAAAAACCGATGGTTGGGTTCGGATGCGATACCATTCCAATTTACAAGTACCCCCACAATACCTGATTATGGGTAGGGCTTAACTGGAAGTTTATGTGTCTTAGTATGGGTTCCCTCTAAACAAGCGTCATCGGGGTTATGCCGAAAGCTGCCTCCACCACAAAAGAAACGACGTTAAAGATGAGGTGAATGTCCGGCCCAAGCCCCGTGCGGCTCCCGAGTTGACGGTTGGTCTTCACTGGGAGGCCAAGCTCATGGGGAGAGGTACCTATACTAGGATATGTAAGTAAAAGGTTATGGTTGATGATCCGCGTACTGAGTTACGATTATTCAGGGTTACCCCTGACGGATGTAATCAAAAGTTGTGGCACAAGAGTACAACCTCTGCAGAGTGTAAACCTATTCGAATAGCCGCGTCCACGGTTACGGACGGTTGGAAAGGCCATACAGTTTCCGATGTCATATCTTTGAAAAATGATGTTGAAAGGTGATGGTGAAATAACTTGTGGTGAATTGAATTGAAATCACCACCTGAATGGTGGGAATGACACTAATGTTCCCACTTGAGTTAGTTAGCACTTGAATAAGCTTTTCTCAAACTTTGTGAACTAAAACTAGTTTTATGCAAATAAACTAGAGCTTAGCAAACCATACTAGAATGTCTAGCACTTACTTTAGTATTAGTTTGCGAGTACTTAAAGTACTCACGGCTTTGTCCCTGGCTATTCAAATGGCCAGACTATGAAGAGGAGCAGAACTATCAAGATGACGGCAACCAAGATGTCTACGACAACTAGGGAATCTTCTGACGTCAAGCGTTGGCCTGTGGACTATAGAGTCCCCTTCTATCTACGCTTCCGCTATGTATTTGTGATGTGTGTTGAAACAATAGTTCAACTATTATTGTAATATTGGATCATGTGATCTATTTGTAAGACGACTATGATATGTAATGAATGATGACTTATGATATTCAACTGTTATGTCTCGCAACAACAATATTCCCGGGATTGCGATGTATGGCATAACGAGCACCTGGACTTAAAAATCCGGGTGTTGACAAGTTGGTATCGAGCCATTGTTGACCTTAGGAGACCCTAGTTAGAATGGACGTCCGAAAAACTTAGTTTCAAAACCAATGAAGTGAATATTTGTGAAACTTGTTCTTACTCTTATCCTTGAAATCTTTTTCAAAAGATGAGAAATCTATACTTTACTTTCTTTACAAGCCTACCTAAAATGTTGCACACTTGACTACTTCTTTAACTTACTTATCCTAATTGCTCACAGATGAAGTACCAATGGGAATCCTATAAGCTTGGATCCGGAGACGACAAAAGTTTCGAAAAGGAGTTGAAGCAACTGGTGGACTATCTAGGACACCCGTATCCCGAGTTCTTCGAATACCCCTCAAGGCTCGGTTAGGAGAACCACCTCGGTGGGACGTTTCTACCGATCTACGAAGGAAGCTTGATGCCCCGGTATGGGAAACCATATGGTTTTCTCGTAACGGGAAACACTTGGAAGGAAGGACTAGACAAAGCTATGCAAGAAGCAATTCCCGTCTGTGTGGACAAAATGAAGACAAGATCAAGAACACTCGCTTCATCTACTACCCAAGGCATGACTCCGTGGGAAGACCGATGACCATGCCCCCACCACAACCAAAGATGAACCCCTCTGAAGCACCTCAGGACTTCAGGCAGTACAAAACCCGCCGGGATTTGGACAACGCCCTCGCCTCTCGCCAAGCATCTCACCCGTGAAGAAGAAGAATCCACCCGAAAGAGTAGTATCACCCCAGCACTTAAGTAGGTGTGAGTTGTATCAGGATCCCCTTGTATCGTAGAGCGATGAATGGTTCTTCAAACCAACGGTGTGTTAGAATTGTAATGTGTGATGCTTGGTATGAATGAAAAAGTGTTGTTGGTTTCTACCTCCGCAACACTACACAAATTTTCAATATTATGAACTTTTCAAACTTAACAAAACAAACCATAGAAATTTCCCTCTTATCTTATCATATACATCAATGTTCAGATGGCCCCTCCTAATCGCACCGACAACGCAATGATGCAACTGCTACAAACCCTGCTTGCCGACCGAGAAGTCGAGAGAGCTGAGCGTCAAGCAAACATTGCTGCACTGCAACAGATAGCTCAAGGCCATGGAAACCACGATCACCCTGGATCGAAGCTAAAGAACTTTCAACACACCAACCCTCCGGTATTCAGCAAGACTGAAGAGCCCCTAGATGCTGATGACCGGCTCCGGACCATGGAGAACAACCTCGAAGTTGCGCAAGTGGAAGCCGCAGAGAAAGTGTCTGTTCGCCACGCACTACTTAGCAGGACCAGCCGGAGCTTGGTGGACCAGGCACCCGTGCCATGAATGCAGGACAGATGATGACCTGGGAAGACTTCAAGCTGAAGTTTAGTAAATATCATGTGCCCCAAGGACTAATAAAAAAGATGAGAGACGAGTTCCGTGAACTCAAGCAAGGAAGGATGTCCGTGGTAGAATACCGCGACAGGTTTCTCACTCTGTCAAGGTACGCCCCGGATGAGACCGACACAAATGAAAAGAGAAAGGAAAGATTTCTGAACGGACTACACGACGAGATGCAGACTGTGTTAGTGAACATTCCGTTCGCTGACTTAGAAGCCCTGGTAGACTCCGCCATACAGATGGAAGGAAAGCTGCATCAGGCCAATGAGAACCGCAAGCGCAGAATGATGAACCAGAGTGGACCCCACCATACCCAGAAGTACCGCAACAACTCCTCTGGAGGATTTACCCCAAGATACAACAAGCCCCCTACCCGAAGATTATCGCCCCAACTACACCAACAACAACGGAGGACCCCGAAGCCCGGAGGCAACCACAACAACAACCATCCCAACAACAACGACAACAAGCAACCCTAACAACGGCAATCGCAACAACAACAACCACAACCATCCCAATGGCAACAACAACAACCCCAATACTGCCCCAAGGACTCGGGAGTAACGGCTGTTCCCGTCAACCCCAAAGACAAGTCCACCGTCAACTGCTATGAATGTGGAGTTGTGGGTCACTTCTCCAATGAGTGCCCCAAAAAGCTTGCCGGGATTGCCGCCAATACCGCAAAGCACTCGCTCAGCAACAGCGCCGCTTGGCCGGAAGAAGGAACCAGAACAACAACAACGGCCGTCTCTACCACATGACTGCCACTGAAGCTCAGGAAGCACCCCAGACGATGCCAAGTATGTCCTCCTGTTAATAAAATGCTCAATCTTTCTTAGGAACCTAACTTTTCTTAAAATCTCGGGACGAGATTTGTTTAAGGGGGAAGGGTTTGTAACATCCCAAAAATTTCAAAACAAACAAAATGAATTTCCCTAGTTCCAAATTTTTGGAACCAACAAAAACTTTTATTAAATTAAGTTGATACATAGAGATCTTGTTTTATTCTTGTGCTATTGCCATGATTGCTTGTTTAATTAGTATTGAAATACTCTTAAACCCTAAACCTCACATTCCTTTTTATCATCCAAGTTAAAATAAAATAAAAAGAATTTAAATAAGAAAAAGGCATATGTGCCTATGGCTATTTTTGTAGAACTTTACCCTAGGCCTTTCCAATTTATTTAGAGGATTGGAAAACCTTTATAAACCTTATCTAGTAATTCTCAAACCATTCCCAAGTTGAAACCAAAGAAAATAAAAAGAAACTAAAAATGCCATAGAGGCATATGTGAGTAAAATAGCAAATTTGGGGAATTTGGGAATCTTGACCCTAATACTTATGATGAATGGTTGGATCACTCCCCTATACCATTTCAACACTCCACAACCTCATTTGGGTCAAGCCAAGTCAAATTAAAATTCAAATGCAACATATGCATAGGAGCATATGTGGCACATAGCCATTTTTTGTTTTTCCAAAACTTGACCTAAGCACCTCTACCTTGCCCAAAGGGTTTGAAAACTTTACTCAACCCAAGCTAACATTAAATAAACCCTAAACCATGACCTTTGATCATAGATAAAGAAAAGTAAACAAAAAATATAAAATGCACCTATGTGCATATGGCCAAAAATACAAATTTGAGCAAAAGACCATAAAACTTGTTTCCATTGCTTGGATTGTTTTCTTATATCATATTAAACCTCAAATACATCATTGAGATCAAGAAAAACCAAATCAAATTGGAAATAAGAAGATTCTCCAAATACACATATGTGGGTATGGCCATTTTTCCAAATCTTGAACCTAGACCATTTTGGTTTGCACCATTGGGTGTAAATGGATACTAAACATATATTAACCACTTTGGAAACCATCAAACAACATTCAAATCAAAATTGAGATAAATATGAGCTCACATGTGATATGGTCATATGTGACATTTCTAGTCTGGTACTCACTTTGAGCCCCTGAATTTTGAGTTTTCACTTCTACCCTGGACCATTTCTTTGCACCTCATCCAAGACAACATCAAGAACTTCAACTTTGCCCAAAGCCACCACCCCAAATTCATCACCAATTTCAAATGAGAAGCAAGCAAAGTTGGAACAATTTCACATATGTAAGATCATATGCAAAATGTGATTTTGCATCTCAATTCCATTTTGACCACCACCACCACCAATCTACTGCAAATAATATATGATTACACTCCACCAAAATTCAATTCAAAATTTGAAAGTCAAGTTCTTGCGGGCATTTCATCAAACACTTGGTGAGCACAAATCTGCCAAACCAAGACATGGTATTGTCCAAGCAGGTTTTAGCATAAACCATCCACACTAGGTCATCACTTGTACTCCATTGACCTTCCTCTATCCTCGCCAAGCACACCGGACAAGCCCCGGTACACCATGGCATCATCATCTGATGCAAAACATGCCATGCCGTGGCATGGCATGAGCTCACCATGCCCACTCGCTCTCCGGCCCTCTCCACCGTGCACCACCTTGCCAACGAGCTTCCCCACACTCCACCGAGTCTCCACGACACCAGCCCCCGGTCGATTCGTGCACCACGCGTGCCCGAGAACGTGACGCCCGGACACGCCCAGGATGTACACATGCACGCCGGAGCGCGCACGGCGAGCGCCGCGGACGCGTCCGGCCACGTCGACCCCGAGCGCCTCCGTTGACCCCTCCTCGCTCCTCTTCGCGCCAAACGCTTCCACGACGCCACGGTGAGCCGCCCAAACACCTGCCATTGGTCCGCGGGAACGCCGTGCACCTCGCCCATGCCGACGACGTCCGCCACGGACACCCGGCCTCGCGAGGACGGTGACGAGCTCGCCCGTGCCTCGTTTTCAACGCAATCACGCTTCACGTCATCGCCAGGACGTCGCCTGCCCGCGTGCGTCATCGCCAGCCCATGACCGCCGCTGTAGCACCGTCGTCGAGGATGAGATCATCCATGCGCCCCGGCCACCTCGCGCTGCTATAAAAGGGGCGCCCCTCTGCTCAAATTGACCACACCACCCGCTTCTCCTCTTCACCCTGAGCCGCCTAGCCACCTCGCCTTGCTCGATTCACCACCACACCGCCCCAATTGCAAGATCGTCGCCGCCGCCAGTACACGGAGCCCGCCGGAGAAGGACGCCACCCCCGGCGACGCAACTGCTTCCCTCTGCTTCCCCTTCATCAACAACGTCGCCGCAGCTCGTCGCCGACCCTCGCCGCGCCGCCGGTGAGCCGTCGACCCCCGCCGTCGCCGCCCGTAGCCTAGCTTCTCGTCGGAGACGACGATGCTCGTTGTCCGTTCGATCTAACTCTAATCCGACGGCCCTCTTTTCCTCATACCGGTTCGGTGTTTTAAACACACTGACGTGTGGTCCCCACACTGTCAGGCGGCCCACTGCGCCGGGACGCAATGATCGGGCCGGCCCATTTCCCTCCTCTGCTAGTTAGCCCGTTAGCGTTTCCCGCCGAAGCCCATCGTTTGAAATTTGAATTTTAGATTTTGATTATTATTCTCAGATGCTGTTTTCAAAATTAAATAGGGGAAAATCTACCAAACCAAATTTGACAAATTTTATATATTTGGAAACCTTGTCAAATTGTCTACAAAACTACACTGGCCCCAACTCAAGATCTGTTATAGAATAAATGTGATAAAAAGAACAAAACAGGGACTTTTCCATATTCAAATAATTCTTAAAAATCAACCAAATTAGATATTAAGTTGATTCCAACTCTAATAGCTCACTTTTGACTTACACTAATTGTTTATGCAATAAAATGGTGTGGTCACTTTGCATGATCAGGCCCTAGTTTAATGGAAGGATCATTTGACTAGTTTAACTAGTTGATATTGTCCAAAACTATTAAAGTAAATAATGTGGAGTTTTACACTCCATTTAAACTTGTCTCACATGAATTCATGGGATGCTTGGACCCCTGGTTTCAAGCTCTCTTATATGAATTACTTGAGATTTAAATCAAATGTAGTGTTACTTAAATAGTAGGAGGTGATCTACCTCATTTAAATTATTTTCCCAAGTAATACTTATGAAGAGGTTGACCTTGGTCAACCTAGGTCACATATTATGCATGAGAGAAATTAAATCTTAATAAGATAATGAGAGGAAGTTATATCTCTGAATAATTAAAAGTAATATGAGAGGAAATTATTTTTCTTACATAATAAGAAGAACACATCCACCAACTTAATAGTAATGTGTGATGCTAGTTTAAAGTGTGTAATCATGAGTGTGCCTAGTTAGTAAATTTGTTTGGTATGATGATTGTGTATCCCGTATTCGTATTTTAGACGCTAGTACCGAGGAGTATCAAGAGGAGGAGGAGGTCTACTTCCAAGGAGAAGAAGACCACTTTGACCAATTCCCCAACCA
This sequence comes from Lolium rigidum, assembly GCF_022539505.1. NCBI lineage: Eukaryota > Viridiplantae > Streptophyta > Magnoliopsida > Poales > Poaceae > Lolium > Lolium rigidum. The sequence goes on along the minus strand of NC_061508.1, from coordinate 259,566,222 downwards.
AGGCAAGCTAATATTCTTGCTAAGTGCAAAGCTCTACAAGAGCAAGGCACTACCACCTCTTATTTTATGCTTCATGATCCCATCCCAAGTTTTATTCTTCCAAACTTTTACTTTGATTATTATAACTTGCTTTTATAGTTAACTTTGGTCTAGAGATAGAGTACTACAAGAGTATCAAACTTAGCCTAGAAAGCTATAAGCTAGTTAGCACCCCTCATGACTAGTTGCTAGTGCTAACAAATAAAATTGACTACTCTAGATGGGAATATGTGAAATGAAGTGACTTGGAAAAACCTTGGAATGATGAGTCATTCTATTGAAAGATTTTGAAGGTGAATATGACTCGGTGAATGACATGGTGAACTTTACAAAACTCGATGGTTGGGTTCGGATGCGATACCATTCCAATTTACAAGTACCCCCACAATACCCGATTATGGGTAGGGCTTAAGCTGGAAGTTTATGTGTCTTAGTATGGGTTCCCTCTAAACAAGCGTCATCGGGGTTATGCCGAAAGCTGCCTCCACCACAAAAGAAACGACGTTAAAGATGAGGTGAATGTCCGGCCCAAGCCTCGTGCGGTTCCCAGGTTGACAGGTTGGTCTTCACTGGGAGGCCAAGCTCATGGGGAGAGGTACCTATACTAGGATATGTAAGTAAAAGGTTATGGTTGATGATCCGCGTCATCGAGTTACGATTATTCGGGGTTACCCACGACGGATGTAATCAAAAGTTGTGGCACAAGAGTACAACCTCTGCACGAGTGTAAACCTATTCGAATAGCCGCGTCCACGGTTACGGACGGTTGGAAAGGCCATACGGTTTCCGATGTCATATCTTTGAAAAATGATGTTGAAAGGTGATGGTGAAATAACTTGTGGTGAATTGAATTGAAATCACCACCTGAATGGTGGGAATGACACTAATGTTCCCACTTGAGTTAGTTAGCACTTGAATAAGCTTTTCTCAAACTTTGTGAACTAAAACTAGTTTTATGCAAATAAACTAGAGCTTAGCAAACCATACTAGAATGTCTAGCACTTACTTTAGTATTAGTTTGCGAGTACTTAAAGTACTCACGGCTTTGTCCCTGGCTATTCAAATGGCCGGACTATGAAGAGGAGCAGAACTATCAAGATGACGGCAACCAAGATGTCTACGACAACTAGGGAATCTTCTGACGTCAAGCGTTGGCCTGTGGACTATAGAGTCCCCTTCTATCTACGCTTCCGCTATGTATTTGTGATGTGTGTTGAAACAATAGTTCAACTATTATTGTAATATTGGATCATGTGATCTATTTGTAAGACGACTATGATATGTAATGAATGATGACTTATGATATTCAACTGTTATGTCTCGCAACAACAATATTCCTGGGATTGCGATGTATGGCATAACAGGCACCTGGACTTAAAAATCCGGGTGTTGACACCATGACTGGTTGGACTCGGCGTTTCAAGAATAAAGCTGCCACCTCTGTGCCGATCATGGTTTGGCCGTCGGCCTCTTTGATTCGAAGGAATTTGGCAAATAGTTCTTCGGCTGTTGCTCTTTCATCGGATGAAAGAATATTCTTCCAGGAATTTTTGGGCTTGGCTTCGGAGATATCGACAAAGCAAGGAAGCTGAGATTCGGGTGACAAGGAGTCCTTGATGTAAAACCATGTCAGTCTCCACCCTTGCACGGACTCCCTCATTGGGAAATTGAAATAATTGACCTCCGAACGAGCTACAAACCCCACTCCTCCGATGACAAAGTAACCATTAATGCTGCTGTATCTCTTTACGTAGAAGATCTTTTTACACAACCCGAAATGAGGTTCGATACCAAGAAACGCCTCGCAAAGGGCGATGAACACAACAACATGGAGGATTGAGTTGGGGGTAAGTTGCCATAGTTGGATTTCGTACGTTCGCAAGAGATGAAGGAGGAATCCATGAGTGGGAAGCGAAAGGCCTCGGTATAGGAAAGATAAGAACATCACGGTAAAGCCGGCGGGAGGATCGGGCCGAGAAATCGCACTGGAAGGATTACGTTTCCCGCGTCAGAAGATATCAATCCCAGGCTTCGGGATCTCTTTTCGTCACGCTTGGTGACGGTTGACGCTACCCAGTCTCCGGGCTTGACCATTGAACTTGACGGCGCTGGCGGCGCCGGAGCTGGGGGAGGAGCGCTAGGAGCGCTCCCCTTCGGAAGGGAAGAGGAGGACTTGGCGGCGGCACCTCCGCTGGTGGAACTGGCGGCGGCGGCAGGATTCTTCTTCTTCACCATTGTGAGATCTCGATGAAGATTGGGAAAGCGGCGGTGGCGGCGCGAGCAACGGCAAAGAAAGGAAGAAGGGGAAGAATGAGGAGATGCTACGGGAACCGTGGAGGAGATTAGGGATTTTTCGCCCTTTGGAGATTTTAAGAGTTGTGTAAGCACGTGGCGCTTGAAGAAGGAGAGGAACCGGCGACCCACTATTCCCACGTTGTGCGAAAATCGAGGAGGCACCTCGGTCACCACGCGTGCACTGATCAAGCCCTAAAAACTGCCCGCACAGAGCTAGGGTGGGCCCGTCAGGTCAAGTCTTGTCCATCGGTCCACGGCAGTTACACGTCAACGGTGACGTCATAAAAAGGGCTAGAAGCATTCGAAGGAAAAATGAAAAGTTATCGGATGAAGGACTTGAGTCTACGCACGAATTGCAAGCATCCGTACCTAGTCTCGGGGGCTACTCCCATCGGGAGCGCTGACGCGCATCCGATAAAATGAAGATTCGACGGAATGAGTAGTTGGAGGAAAAAGGAATTGAAGAAATACTGTTTGAATAGCTCGAGTCTGCACTCGATTACAAGCACTCGCACCCAGATTCGAGGGCTGCTCCCATCGGGAGAGCGCGACGCGCACCCGATAGAAGTTTTTTGCACCCCAGGATCATGCCCGGAGACTTGATTCTGTGTAGGGTAACGTTGTTTTGCCATCGGCAGTTAACCAACAAAAGTTGGGCACGTTACTCATTATCCTTTGCATAAAGAAAGTATATCGGATGACCTATGAAGACCTGTGGAAAACATCGGCAAAGGAGAATATTCGAGTGGTACAACTTGAGTCTACGCACGGACTGCGAGCATCCGTACCTAGACTCGGGGGCTACTCCCATCGGGAGCGCTGACGCGCACCCGATAAAATGAAGACAGAACAGATTCAAGATGAACAAGGACAATGAAGGAGAAGAACATCAGGAGAAGACATGCTTTAGTCCCTACCCGAACTATCTTCGGCTAGACACTCGGGGGCTACTGACGTGGGCACTACCCTTCGGGTAACCCGCATTACCCTATCCTGTATTGTCTAATTGGAGGCCCATGAAGATACCTGGAGACGAGATGGGCCACTAGGACGGCGCACCAGAAGGTTCCTTGACGGGCAAGACAAGGAAGCGATCGAACAAGGAAAGATCGGATCTAAAACTATTGTAAACCTAGCCGTGCTCGGTGAGACCTCTTGAGACCTGGCCTCCTATATAAAGGCCAGGAGAGGGGCTGCCGAGGGACACGCGAACAACCTTAGCAATCTTAGCCAGCAAAATCTTAGAGCTAGGTCACCCTAGCGATAACCATCTCGATGAGATCTCAGCCGAACTATTCGGCACCCCATTGTAACCCATTGTCATCATAATCAAGAACAGACAGGCAGGACGTAAGGGTTTTACCTCATCGAGGGCCCCGAACCTGGGTAAATTGCTCTCCCCGCTTGTCTGTGAACCGATGTCTCGTGTCAGCTTGCAGGATTCCATCAACCCTAAGCCCCTATCGGAGGGCATTGGCGAGGAGTACCCTCGACAGCTGATCCAAAACAAGACCCTTGGCGAGATGGCAGACACTTTCTTCATCGAATCTTCTGAAGCTATAGAGGTACTTAAGCGATGCTCCCGTCTGTTCGGGGCGGTTCTTACTTTCCAACTGCTGATGGGGCACGAGCTAGGTTCCGATTTGGTAAAGTTGTCCAAGGCATTGCCCGTAGATGCCAACAAATGCCTAGTCAGCCTTGAACCTTTCAAACAGTCGGCAGTGATATGCGCTAACCAGCTCCTCAAGTTAGTTGATGAAGAGAAGACCAAAGATGCGCCTAAGGCTGCACCTGATTCATCATCGGCTCAACCTTGAAATAATTCCTGCTCCATTATTGTAATTAATCCTGATACAGTTTAGTCTAGCCCCGTTTTGTACTGACTCTGTTGTCAGTATCAACAATGTTTTGGATGTAATATATGTACTCCCGATGGGAGTTTTTATTCATGCTTTCCTGAGTTGAGAATTGTGCTGCAGATTCCTTCAACTTCTTCCCGTGCTGATCCTTCTTTAAATTCTTCGGCTAGTGATGAATCTGAACTTGTTCGTCGTTTGCGCGATCAAATATCTCGACTAAACAAAGACATAACCAACCTTCACGCTATGGCAACATTGATGAAAAGGAAAAGCGAGATTGCTACCGCAATCGAGCAGCATGCTCTGGATCGCCTCCGTGTTGCTACTGAAAGCTTAAGCTGTAAGTATCTGACCACCTTTTGATTTTTGACGAATTATTTGCTAGTTAACCTTCTGCTGACTAGCTTTTGTACTTCAACATTCGTAGCATTCGATGGATCAGAAGAGAATAGGCGAATCCATGAAAAGATCGAAGTAATGACCAATGTTGCTCACCCGAAACATGAATTGTGATCCAATCGACCGAAAACCGTAGCCATGGCTAAGTTTGAACATCAAGCGGAAAAGGTGCACTATTATTTTGACAAGTAACATGCTCATCCCTCAATGGTATGGAAAACCATGTTTCCATTGGATCAAACACTCGAGACTTTATCTGCTTTGTTCAACCGATTCAAGACTCCAGAAAGAATTCGATCGCTGGTGCGGAAGGAACTTCTGGCCGGAGCTGAACTTGCTCTTGCTTCAGTTTTAGCGTGCCACCCGACCTTAGATTTGGAGGCCATAGCAAATGCCAATAGAAGATTAGACCAGTATTATTCTATAGCCAGACATCCTGCATATGTTATTATCTCCCGGATGGAAACAGGATTCGAAAGAGATTTGAAGGCCCGAGAAGATCAAGAAGCCCTACCATGAAGTTATGTATATGTATATTTTACATGATGACCTTGCGCTGCAAGGAGTAATCCTGTATGTACTTTGATGTGTGTTTTTTATACATCATTTGTTTTTTGAATTTGTTAATTCAATTAGAAATTTTTTGTCGAGGGCGGCTGATTGATCAAGTCAGTCTGCTCACCCGACAACTCTGTTGTAATTGCATTATTTGCAGAGTCGATACGTAAGTTCCGTAAGAGCGACACCCGTCGAGTGAACGAGGGATTTAGGTGTTTTATGTATTTGGCTTTGTCACACGGTGCACCGGTATGAGCCTTTTTGTAAGTAATAGTATTTCCATCGACTGCAGCACTCGCGAATTATCTTGATCCTTGGATGGTTTATTGCGTATCGATAACCATAGCTCCCGATGGGAGTATTAATTAATTATCGATACTGTAATAATTCCTTGCAGCCCTCGAATAGTATCGAGTTGGCTGTGTAACACACAATTTTAGCCGAAGCTCCCGAAGGGAGTAGTAACCAATAAAAGAGAGCCCGAACAATCGTTTAGGTGATAAACTTTAACTAATAAAGATGGAAGCCCAATCAAGAATTTTATTCATAATATGACATGCCAAGAAGCTATCGTGCAGCAAATAAGGAACAGGTGAATTCTATGCGTAGAATCGTCGCAAGTGTGCAATATTCCATGGATTTTCAACGTCCTCGCCTGAAGCAGGGTTCTTGAGACGATAAGCTCCTCCTGGTATCACTTTAGTGATTATGAATGGTCCATCCCATGGAGATTCGAGTTTCAAGGGTCTCTCGTGCTTTAATCGTAATACCATATCGCCGACGCTGAAGCTTCGATTACGAACTCGTCGGCTGTAGTAATTTCGTAGCGCCTGCTGATACACTGTTGTTGTTGCTAAGGCGATGTCTCGAGCTTCATCAAGGAGGTCCACAGCATCGTGTAATGCATGGATGGAACTTGATTCTGTGTATGCAGTCACCCGAGGAGCTTCAAAACGAACATCGGTTGGTAGAACTACTTCGGCTCCATAAACGAGGAAGAACGGAGTATACTGAGTTGACCTATTTGGTGTGGTTCGCAAGCTCCAAAGTACAGATGGTAACTCTTCGACACACGCTCCAGCTGCGTCCGTGAGGCGTTTTTTAATACCATCGCATATTAAGCCATTGATTCTTTCGACTTGACCATTGGTTTGAGGATGTGCAACTGAAATGAATTTGAGTTTGATGCCGCCATCATCACAGAATTTACGAAACTCCTTGGAATCAAAATTAGTTCCATTGTCTGTAACGATGCTGTGAGGCATACTAAAACGACAAGTTATTCCCTTAAAGAATTGGACATTTGTTTTAGCTTTTTGATCTCTGACTGGTACAGCTTCAATCCATTTAGTGAACTTATCGACTGCGACCAACAGATTTGTGTGCCCCCAGGCGACGATCTCGGTAGCGTACCAACTTGATCGAGTCCCCATTGCGCGAAGGGCCAAGCCAGCGGTCTGGTCATTAAATCCGTTGCAGGAGCGTGTGAAAGGACACGGATGTCGCCTAGAGGGGGGGGGGGTGAATAGGCAGTTTAAAACTTTTACGAGATGGGCTTAACAAATGCGGAATAAAACTAGCGTTTACTTTGTCAAGCCCAAAGCCTATATATTATGGTTCACCTATGTGCACCAACAACTTATGCTAAGAAATACAAGCAACTATGTGATAGCAGGATATATAACTTCAAGCACGATGGCTATCACAAGGTAAAGTGCATAAGAAAAGAGCTCGGGTATAGAGATAACCTAGGCACGCGGGAGACGAAGATTTATCCCGAAGTTCACACTCTTGCGAGTGCTAATCTCCGTTGGAGAGGTGCGGTGGCTTAGTGCTCCCGAACGCCACAAGAGGCTCACCTTGAGGTGTGGTTGCTCGATGCACACCAACTCCACAAAGGCCTCACCCCAAGATGCGGTACTCACACCACACACCGAACGCCACGAAGGCGCCTCACCTTATTCACCGGTGACCCTCCCTACAAAGGCCTAGGTCACGGTTCCACTAAGGGATTTCCTTCGAGGCGGAAACCGGGCCTTACACAAAGGTTGGGGCACACATCCACAACTTAGTTGGAGGCTCCCAACAAATCGCCACAAAAGCCTAGAATCCGTCTAGGGTTTCAAGAACCCAAGAGTAACAACTTTCTTGCTTTCACCTCCACGAATCACCGTGGAGAACTCAAACCGATGCACCAAATGCAATGGCAAGAACACCACAAAGATGCTCAAGTCCTTCTCTCTCAAATTCCAACAAAAATACAAAAGCTATTGGGGGAGTAAGAGAGGAAGAACAAAGGAATTCACAAAGAACACCAAGATCAAGATCTAGAGAGTTTCACTCACAAAGAGATGAATTTGATTGGTAGAAATGTAGATCTAGATCTCCTCTTCCTTTTCCCTCAAATGGATTCAAGAATCATTGGAGGAGTAGAGGGATGTGGCAAGCTCTCATGGTCAATAATGGTGGAGATCCAAAGGAGGAATAAGAAGTGGGGAGAAAGAGCAGGAAGAAGGCCTTAAATAGGGGTCTTAGATTTCTGCCCGTTGGGGCCAAAATCGCGACAGGCCGGCAGTGCCGGCCTTGAGCCACAGGCAGTGCCAGGGTGGCCGGCAGTGCCGGCCTTGTGCCACCGGCAGTGCCGACCTTGGCCACCGGCAGTGCCGGGGTGCTCCCGGCGGCAGTGTCGGGGTGCTCCCGGCGCCAGTTCCGGCCCCCGTGTTTTTACCCAAACACCCGATACGAAAACCTTAAAAGAACTTTTGCATCCGGACTCCGATTTCGATGATCTTGGGCTCGTTGAAATCACAACAACGAGCTCTACAACAATATGCATAGAAATATCATAGTCCATGTAACGGCCCTGGATAGGACCCCTAATAGAATTGCTTGTTCTTTTTCTTTTATGCATCATGGCATCATGCATCATATCTTTTACATATTTTGGTAAAATAAAAATTATTTTTGATAAACCGTGTTTTATTTTTCTCTTGTATGGTTTACTATCTATCTCCTTTTGTTCTTCCATGCATTATTTGCAAATCGAGGAAATGAAGAAAAAGGGCCGTAGGCCATCCATTTTAGTGCATGTCTATTCTGGTCTGTCAAAGCACTACAGCCTACAGGAGGGACTCCTGTTTGTCTTCCTCACATGGAGCACGAGCGCTGCGTGAGCACCTCCCTTTCGTGGGCGAGCCCCCCCTCTCCACCTGCTCCCTTTCCTCTCCTCTTAATTCCACCGAGGCCCCTCCAAACCCTAGTTGCTTTTCCCTTTCCCCTTAAGCCGCCGCCGTCCCTTCTTCCCATGAAAGAGAGCAGAGCAAAACAAAATTCAGTCAAGCACCTGCGTCCAGTTCGCCGTCACGCCGTCGGTTCCGGCCACCACCCGCCAAGCCGAGACCACCTCCAGCTTCGCCGTGAGACGCTGAAGCTCCTCAACACACGCGCGCATCCAATCGGACATGGAATCGATGTCCACATCGTCGTTCTCCGCTCCGGCCGCCACGCATCGGCGAGATTTCCGACCACCTCCAACCTCCTCCGCCCTTTCCGGTCCCATCAGCGTGTTCCTGGTGAGGCCCTCTTTGTTTTCCTTCCGTTCCCCGTTGCATACGACCACTTCTTCGTGTCTCCTAAATCTGACGGTTTTGGTCGCTGTTCTGACCGAGATTTTCTGCCGGAGAAACCTCGTCGTCATGTCGCCTCCGATGTCCTCTTTTTCGTCTGAGCGCTGGGATGGCTACACCGCACCAAGGACGTCTTCCTCGCTGAAGAACCAAGTCGGGAGACGCTCATGATCCTCGTCAACGTCAAGGTCTCCCTCCCGGAGCACATTACGTGCTTGCCGTCGTTATTCTCTTCACAACGCCGACGTCTCCGTCTCCTCCGACTCGTACGACTACAGCAGCAACCTCCCGGTGAGCTAACCATCCCTTTCATCCTCATCCCGGTTCAGCTACCTCCGTCGTTTCCGTGATCGGCATGATCTTTCACGTCTGCACACGCGCTGTCAAAGTTCAGGTAGCAAGTTTCGATTTCTTCAGTTAATTCAGTTAACTGCTCATCCTCCAGATCTTCTTCAAAAATCACGGCCGTGCCTGACCCGGAGCGTATCCGTCGCGAACTCACGATCAACCACAACCCAGTGGCGGACGCACAAGAAATCTGTAGGGTGGGCACACCGCCTAATTTTTAATTTTTCCTGCCCATGTGTGATAAAAATTTACCCAAATGACTAAATATTAATGGTTTCCCAAAAAATAAGGGTGGGCCACGGCCCACCCAGCCACCCAGCTGCGTACGCCACTGCCACAACCTCATGCCCCTCGCTTGTTTCTGTAGCTGTAGCTTCGCCATCGTCTTAATCGTTCACCACGCTGAGCCTTGCTTTGTTCCCTGACAGTAAATCCTTTGGTCACCAGTTGTTTTGTTCACTGCCGTTCTACACGTACGATCAGAAGTTCTACACCTTTCTCAGCTAGCACACACATGGTTATACCAATCGATCCAGCTGCCTGCCTGCCTGCATGCTTAGGTGCTAGCTAATCTTTCTGTTTGTGTCTGTGGCCTGTCTCTGTTATGGCTTCAGTTTCGTCAGCCAAGGCACCACCGCCCAGTTTTCCTTCAGTCTACTCTGTTCCATCTATTTCAATTGCTAACATGTTTATTTTATTTTTTCTAATCTATGGTTCAAAATTAGAAGTGTTATATAAAAAATCTTATCAGAAAAATGTGAGTAATTCAAATATGCCATCCATCATCTCGCATCATGTCATGACTGTTGTAGTTTGCATCGCACCTAATAATTAAACGCGGAGTATTTTGGAATTACCGGACATGGTTTCCCCGCTCCGATTAATTTTGAAGTAGCGCACCCCTGCCATGTTGTACCATGCTAATCAATACTTAACTTTGCCGGTAGATATGCAACTTCAACTGTAATTGTTTGTCCGGGGTTCCGACTCCGCTTAAATTGGATAAGTGCATCGCATCATATTTGCCATGTCATGCATATCATCTTGAGCATGCCGACTCTTTATCCGTAGTAGTAAGACTTGCATCGTTGTGTGTTCCAATATTTGCTTCTTCCCGGATAGAATCGCGAAGTGGTGTGGTAAGATACGACGAGTCCTCCGGATGTTCCTCGGCAAGCTTTAACAGGCAAGCATTTCCCCTATACTCCTGTCCCTGCAGGAGTCGCTCACCTATTTTATTTTGCCTTCTCCCTCATGCTATCCTTAAGTTGTGTTCTTGTCACGTGTCCTTTCCACTTGTTACCTCAAGCAGCCCATATTGCCACCACCACCTCCTACAGCTATTGTTTGGTTATCGGGTCTGCCTTGCGAGTCGTAGTGCATGCTAGTGCTGTCTTATCTCGTTACCATTATTGTTATCTTATCGGGTTATATGTTGGGAAGAATCATGGTTACTTTAGTTGTTGATAATTGTTTAGCGGATGCATCGGTGGGTCAGCTGATCGTTTTGTGACGGCTCACTTGTGTTTCCTAAATATCTTAGGACCCCGAGTTCTTGTTATCTGTTCCGAGACTGAGCGCTCTAACCACACGTGGGTATGCTTACCGGGTCTCCCTTCGACCACTGCCGGAATCTACAGCTTTGTCCAGAGGCCACAATTAGTTTGAATCGTTTTGTTTCCCTCGGGCGTGCAAGCTTGTTTCTTTGTGGTCAGATGATATGATGTTACTTTTGGGGAAGCCCTGTTGCCTTGTAACCCCGTTGTCTCTTGCACGCTCGTAGGCGTGGTACGTATTGCTGAAGATGGATTCACCCTGCGGGCACTGTTTCCATCCGAAAGCCGTAGACGCAAACAACTAAGTCCGCTTCGGAGCACAGCCGGACTTCGATACGGGTTAACTTAGTTAGGTGGCTTCCTGGACATGGTTGTAGTGAAGGAGAGTGCGTGTCGTGATATCCACTCGTCGTAAGTGGGTTGAGCGTGCGTGTGGGCACATTTGGGCACCCCTCGCAGGTTACAATCTTATCGATAAGCCGCGTCCGCGGTTATGGACGACTTGGAGCCGTATGACTCGACCATAGACAACTTACACTCGTTGTTTCACTTCTAATAACTTGCATAGTAAGATAGAACAACTTAAATAATAACTGGTTAAAACTTGTCAACAGTGTGAGTGCCTTTGCCCGTACTTCTTCGTGAAGGGGGAACACATCGGCTGTGTTATGTTTGCAGAGTATAGAACTGTTAGATTATGCGCTCTCTCATCTTCTCTGATTAGACGAATGTTGTAGAGTGTCTCTATAGGTTTTTAGTGCTTTCGCGCTGCCGCTTAACCCCACCATATTGCCTATGACGTTCCTCTTGCGTCCTCTAAGTCCCCTGCGTGCCTCAAGTACAAAGCACGACTGGTTGACGAATGCTTATACGTCTTGAAGTCTTGTTAAGTACGAACCCGTACTTATTGCTGCTTCTACGGGACATAACCGGGCAGGTATGAAGATATGTTCGGTGAAGACGACGTTAGAAAGGTTACCCTGCCGGCTTGGCCTGGGCAGGGTTATGGACACCACTGGTTATCTTCAGGACTCTTAGTCCAATTTGTATCTTGTCCGTACTCAGACGTACTTGATCTTTTGTATAATTTGGATCTTTGCATTGTGTATTTGTATCTTGACTCGTTGGAGTCGTTGTTGTAATATATGTATCTTGTGGGCTCTATTGTAATCCTGTTGTAATGTTACCGCTTGTGTTAATTCCTCTGGCATCACGTGTGTGATTCTTCGCGCACGTCGTGTCGGAGGGCGTCTCTGAATCGATATCGTGCGGATTTCGGCGGGACCGCTGGAATCCTCACGGTACCGGTTCCGGGGCGTCACAGTCCAGCAAAGTAGGATAGAAACAAATGAATAAAGGTTTTACCTATCTATAAAATGCAAACCGGTAAAACTTCCAATATGGAAAATGCAACAACTTGAGTTAGGAAACTCGGATTTAGGTGAAACCAATTTTATAGTAAAGAAGATGACAAGAGCTACCCCACAAAGAGTGAAAAGCTTAAGAACAGGTGGGGTAGGTTTTTCTATGTATTTTAGAGTAAAATCTCTCAATACGAGAAACCGAGAAAAACTCCAATATCGAAAACGCAACAAGTGATTCATACGAAATCCGTTTTCGATGAACTAGAGCTTGTCATGAGAATAAGCACAAGCTCTAAAACACCATATGGATAAGATCCAAATAACAACCAAGAAAGATGATGCAAGGATGCAAAGGTTTGAGCTCTCTCCGAACGATACGATCGAGTTACTCACTCGAGAGTCCTCTTGATAGTACGGCAACTAAACTATAAACCGGTCTCCAATTACACCATGAGACCGGTAAGAAAGAAACCCTATCAAGGGCAAACCTTAACCTTGCGTGTTCCTCTTGAGCTCGATGATGACGATCTTGATCACAACAAGATGGAACGCCTTTCTTGATTGTGCTTGCTTGACGAAGTCTTGTGGATTGCTCCCCCATAATCCATCATGGGAGAGCTTCTTCTTCGGCACATCTTCACATATCCATGATCACCATATGGATGGCAAGCTTCAAGCAAATGATCTCTTCGAGTTGGCTCATGTTGAACTTGCACTTCATTTCTTCATTCTTCATCATGTTGATGTCTTGAAGTTAAACTTGAGGGCTCACTTCATCTTCATCTTCAAGACATACTTGACACTTAATATTCTTCATCAATTTCTTCTTATTGCAACCTTGAAGCCAACATATGGTCCAAGCATTTCCTATGGACAACTCCTACAAATATAACTCAATGCAAACATTAGTCCATAGGGATTGTCATTAATTACCAAAACCACACATGGGGGCTCCATGCACTTTCAGCGTGCGGCTTTGGCGCAAAACGTTGGCAAGGATCACACTTCCATACTAGATCTCGAGCATCAGACGCTGCCGTTGGCTAATAAAATCCTGCTCTGAAAGCTTTGGCTACAAGGGCCCTGCTACTTGCATGATGGCCACAAGTTCCTTCATGTATCTCACGTAGTAGAGCTTTTCCGTCGGCAATGGCAATGCACCTTTGAAAGATACCAGAGATACCGCGCTTATAAAGTTCACCGTCCACTATGGTAAAGGCCTTAGACCGCCGCACGATACGCTTGGCCTCCGTCGGATCCTCAGGCAACCTTTGTTCTATTAAATATGCTAGAAAAGGCTCAGTCCAGAGAGGCTCAAGAAGATGGACCTGCTCTGTAGATTGCAACATAGGACCTTCGATGTCTTCTTGGAGTTTAGTTTCTGAACCATCAGTCGATACTTCCGGAGGTGCCGAAACTTTTTCCTTAATTGATCGCTGAGAAATAACTTCATAGAAGACTCCATCTGGAATAAGGGAACATGTGGACCCTATGTTTGCCAGGGCGTCAGCTTCCTCATTGCTAGCTCTGCCGATGTGTTTTAGCTCGCACCCTTCAAATTTGGCTTCCATATTCTGGTATATTTGACGGTAGGCAATCATATTGTCACTGACTACGTCGCATAGATTCATTGACTGCTGCACCACAAGATTTGAATCTCCATAAATTTCCAAGCGAGTTGCTCCACATGCCTTAGCCATTCGCATCCCGTGCAACAGTGCTTCGTATCCTGCTTCATTATTTGTCAGCAATGAGAAGTTCATCCGTAGAATATACCTCATCTTGTCTCCCTGTGGTTAGATCAATATTACTCCTGCGCCTGCACCTGTACTCCGTCAAAGTAAATTGTCCAGGATCCAGACATGTTGGCTGCTGCCGGAGTTTGCGATTGAATCCAATCAGCCAAGAAATCCGGGAGAACTTGAGATTTGATTTTTGTCCGATTGACATAAGTTATATCGTGTGGCGCTATCTCGATAGCCCATTGAGATACTCTACCCGTAGCCTCCTGGTTGGTGAGTATATTCTTCAATGGTGCTTCACTTACCACGATGATTGGGTGCTCCGTAAAGTAATATCGTAGCTTACGGGCTGTCCTCCATACGGCGTATGCTAACTTCTGGTGATGAGGATATCGTTGCTTTGCTGGCGTGAGTACCTCACTGAGGTAGTAAACGGGTCGTTGTACACCATGAACTCTCCCTGCCTCTTCTCGTTCGACAACTAAGACCGTGTTGAAGACATGCACCGTTGCAGCTATATACATGAGCATTGGTTCTTTTTCATGTGGAGTCACGAGTACTGGAGATTGATGGCGTGTATTTCACACGTTCGTTGGGCAACCCCAAGAGGAAGGTATGATGCGCACAGCAGCAAGTTTTCCCTCAGAAAGAAACCAAGGTTTATCGAACCAGGAGGAGCCAAGAAGCACGTTGAAGGTTGATGGCGGCGGGATGTAGTGCGGCGCAACACCAGAGATTCCGGCGCCAACGTGGAACCTGCACAACACAACCAAAGTACTTTGCCCCAACGAAACAGTGAGGTTGTCAATCTCACCGGCTTGCTGTAACAAAGGATTAACCGTATTGTGTGGATGATGATTGTTTGCAGAGAAAACAGTAGAAACAAGTATTGCAGTAGATTGTATTTCAGTAAAGAGAATTGGACCGGGGTCCACGAGTTCACTAGAGGTGTCTCTCCCATAAGACGAACAGCATGTTGGGTGAACAAATTACAGCTTGGGCAATTGACAAATAAAGAGAGCATGACCATGCACATACATATCATGATGAGTATAGTGAGATTTAATTGGGCATTACGACAAAGTACATAGACCGCCATCCAACCGCATCTATGCCTAAAAAGTCCACCTTCGAGGTTATCATCCGAACCCCCTCCGGTATTAAGTTGCAAAGCAACGGACAATTGCATTAAGTATGGTGCGTAATGTAATCAACAACTACATCCTTAGACATAGCATCAATGTTTTATCCCTAGTGGCAACAAGCACAACACAACCTTAGAACTTTCTACGTCACTGTCCCGAGTGTCAATGCGAGCATGAACCCACTATCGAGCATAAGTACTCCCTCTTGGAGTTAAAAGCATCTACTTGGCCGGAGCATCTACTAATAACGGAGAGCATGCAAGATCATAAACAACACATAAGCATAACTTTGATAATCAACATAACAAGTATTCTCTATTCATCGGGTCCCAACAAACGCAACATATAGAATTACGTATAGATGATCTTGATCATGATAGGCAGCTCACAAGATCCGACAATGATAGCACAATGGGGAGAAGACAACCATCTAGCTACTGCTATGGACCCATAGTCCAGGGGTAGACTACTCACTCATCACTCCGGAGGCGACCATGGCGGTGTAGAGTCCTCCGGGAGATGATTCCCCTCTCCGGCAGGGTGCCGAGGCGATCTCCGAGATCCCCCGAGATGGGATCGGCGGCGACGGCGTCTCGGTAATGTTTTCCGTATCGTGGCTCTCGGATGCGGGGGTTTCGTCACGGAGGCTATTTGTAGGCGGAAGGGCAAGTCAAGAGGCGGCACGGGGGCCCACACCACGGGGCCGCGCGGCCAAGGGGGCCGCGCCGCCTAGGGTTTGGCCACCCCGTGGCCCCTCTTCGTCTCGTCTTCGGTCTTCTGGAAGCTTCGTGAGAAAATAGGCCTCTCGGGCTTTTATTTCGTCCAATTCCGAGAATATTTCTTTACTAGGATTTCGAAACCAAAAACAGCGGAAAACAGACAAGCGGCACTTCGGCATCTTGTTAATAGGTTAGTTCCGTGAAAATGCACGAATATGACATAAAGTGTGCATAAAACATGTAGATAACATCAATAATGTAGCATGGAACACAAGAAATTATCGATACGTTGGAGACGTATCAGCATCCCCAAGCTTAGTTCGGCTCGTCCCGAGCAGGTAAAACGATAACAAAGATAATTTCTGGAGTGACATGCCATCATAAACTTGATCATACTATTTGTAAAGCATATGAAGTGAATGCAGCGATCAAAACAATGTGTATGACATGAGTAAACAAGTGAATCATAAAGCAAAGACTTTTCATGAATAGTACTTCAAGACAAGCATCAATAAGTCTTGCATAAGAGTTAACTCATAAAGCAATAATTCAAAGTAAAGGTATTGAAGCAACACAAAAGAAGATTAAGTTTCAGCGGTTGCTTTCAACTTGTAACATGTATATCTCATGGATATTGTCAACATAGAGTAATATAATAAGTGCAATAAGCAAGTATGTAGGAATCAATGCACAGTTCACACAAGTGTTTGCTTCTTGAGGTGGATAGAAATAGGTGAACTGACTCAACATTGAAAGTAAAAGAATGGTCCTCATAGAGGAAAAGCATCGATTGCTATATTTGTGCTAGAGCTTTGATTTTGAAAACATGAAACAATTTTGTCAACGGTAGTAATAAAGCATATGCATCATGTAAATTATATCTTATAAGTTGCAAGCCTCATGCATAGTGTACTAATAGTGCTCGCACCTTGTCCTAATTAGCTTGGACTACCTGGATTATCACCGCAATACATATGCTTTAACCAAGTTTCACAAAGGGGTACCTCTATGCCGCCTCGTACAAAGGTCTAAGGAGAAAGCTCGCATTTGGATTTCTCGCTTTTGATTATTCTCAACTTAGACATCCATACCGGGACAACATAGACAACAGATAATGGACTCCTCTTTTAATGCTTTAAGCATTTGACAACAATTAATTCTTTTCTCATTAGAGATTTGAGGATGTTTGTCCAAAACTCGAAACTTCCACCATGAATCATGGCTTTAGTTAGCGGCCCAATGTTCTTCTCTCACAATATGCATGCTCAAACCATTCAACTCGGTGTAGATCGCTCTTACTTCGGACAAGACGAACATGCATAGCAACTCACATGAAATTCAACAATGAGTTGATGGCGTTCCCCGATAAACATGGTTATCGCACAACAAGCAACTTAATAAGAGATAAAGTGCATAATTACATATTCAATACCACAATAGTTTTTAAGCTATTTGTCCCATGAGCTATATATTGCAAAGGTGAATGATGGAATTTTAAAGGTAGCACTCAAGCAATTTACTTTGGAATGGCGGGAAAATACCATGTAGTAGGTAGGTATGGTGGACACAAATGGCATAGTGGTTGGCTCAAGTATTTTGGATGCATGAGAAGTATTCCCTCTCGATACAAGGTTTAGGCTAGCAAGGCTTATTTGAAACAAACACAAGGATGAACCGGTGCAGCAAAACTCACATAAAAGACATATTGAAAGCATTATAAGACTCTACACCGTCTTCCTTGTTGTTCAAACTCAAAACTAGAAATTATCTAGACCTTAGAGAAACCAAATATGCAAACCAAATTTTAGCATGCTCTATGTATTTCTTCATTAATGGGTGCAAAGCATATGATGCAAGAGCTTAAACATGAGCACAACAATTGCCAAGTATCACATTACCCAAAACATTTATAGCAATTACTACATGTATCATTTTCCAATTCCAACCATATAACAATTTAACGAAGGAGAAACTTCGCCATGAATACTATGAGTAGAAACCAAGGACATATTTGTCCATATGCTACAGCGGAGTGTGTATCTCTCCCATAAAGTGAATGCTAGGATCCATTTTATTCAAACAAAACAAAAACAAAAACAAACCGACGCTCCAAGAAAAAGCACATAAGATGTGGCCGAATAAAAATGTAGTTTCAGGGGAGGAACCCGATAATTTGTTGATGAAGAAGGGGATGCCTTGGGCATCCCCAAGCTTAGACGCTTGAGTCTTCTTGATATATGCAGGGGTGAACCACCGGGTGCATCCCCAAGCTTAGAGCTTTCACTCTCCTTGATCATGTTGCATCATACTCCTCTCTTGATCCTTGAAAACTTCCTCCACACCAAACTCGAAACAACTCATTAGAGGGTTAGTGCACAATATAAATTGACATATTCAGAGGTGACACAATCATTCTTAACACTTCTGGACATTGCATAATGCTACTGGACATTAGTGGATCAAAGAAATTCATCCAACATAGCGAAAGAGGCAATGCGAAATAAAAGGCAGAATCTGTCAAAACAGAACAGTTCGTATTGACGAATTTTAAAATGGCACCAGACTTGCTCAAATGAAAATGCTCAAATTGAACGAAAGTTGCGTACATATCTGGGGATCATGCACGTAAATTGGCATAATTTTCTGAGCTTCCTGCAGGGCAGTGGGCTCAGATTCGTGACAGCAAAGAAATCTGGAACTGCGCAGTAATCCAAATCTAGTACTTACTTTTCTATCAATGACTTTACTTGGCACAACAAAACACAAAACTAAGATAAGGAGAGGTTGCTACAGTAGTAAACAACTTCCAAGACACAAAATAAAAACAAAGTACTGTAGGTAAAAACATGGGTTGTCTCCCATAAGCGCTTTTCTTTAACGCCTTTCAGCTAGGCGCAGTAAAGTGTATATCAAGTAACATCGAGAGATGAAGCATCAACATCATAATTTGTTCTAATGATAGAATCATAAGGTAACTTCATTCTCTTTCTAGGGAAGTGTTCCATACCTTTCTTGAGAGGAAATTGATATTTTATATTACCTTCCCTCATATCAATAATAGCACCAACAAGTTCGAAGAAAAGGTCTTCCCAATATAATTGGACAAGATGCATTGCATTCAATATCCAAGACAACAAAATCAACGGGAACAAGATTATTGTTAACGGTAATGCGAACATTATCAACTTTACCCAAAGGTTTCTTTGTAGAATGATCAGCAAGATTAACATCCAAATAACAATTTTTCAGCGGTGGCAAGTCAAGCATATTATAAATTTTCTTCGGCATAACAGAAATACTTGCACCAAGATCACATAAAGCATTACAATCAAAATCTTTAACCTTCATCTTAATGATGGGCTCCCAACCATCTTCTAGCTTTTTAGGAATAGAGGCTTCGCGCTCTAGTTTCTCTTCTCTAGCTTTTATGAGAGCATTTGTAATATGATGCGTGAAAGCCAAATTTATAGCACTAGCATTAGGACTTTTAGCAAGTTTTTGCAAGAACTTTATAACTTCAGAGATGTGGCAATCATCAAAATTCAAACCATTATAATCTAAAGCAATGGGATCATCATCCCCAATGTTGGAAAAAATCTCAGCAGCTTTATCACAGGCAGTTTCAGCAGTTTTAGCAGTTTCAGGCAGTTTTTCGCGCTTTGCATTAGAAGTGGAAACATTGCTAACACCAATTCTTTTATTAGTATGAGTAGGAGGTGCAGCAATATGTGTAGCATTAGCATTACTAGTGGTGGTAATAGTCCAAACTTTAGCTATATTCTTCTCTTTAGCTAGTTTTTCATTTTCTTCTCTATCCCACCTAGCACGCAGTTCAGCCATTAATCTTATATTCTCATTAATTCTAACTTGGATGGCATTTGCTGTAGTAACATATTTATTTTCAATATCCCTATTAGGCATAACTTTTGATTTCAAAAGATCAACATCAGAGGCAAGACTATCAACTCTAGAAACAAGAATATCAATTTTATTGAGCTTTTCCTCAACAGATTTGTTAAAGGCAGTTTGTGTACTAATAAATTCTTTAAGCATGGCTTCAAGTCCAGGGGGTGAATTCCTATTATTGTTGTAAGAATTTCCAAAAGAATTACCATAGCCGTTGCCATTATTATAAGGATATGGCCTATAGTTATTACTAGAATTGTTCCGATAAGCATTGTTGTTGAAATTATTATTTTTAATGAAGTTTACATCAACATGTTCTTCTTGTGCAACCAATGAAGCTAACGGAACATTATTAGGATCAACATTAGTCCTATCATTCGCAAGCATAGACATAATAGCATCAACCTTATCATTCAAGGAAGAGGATTCTTCAACAGAATTTACCTTCTTACCTTGTGGAGCTCTTTCCGTGTGCCATTCAGAGTAGTTGATAATCATATTATCAAGAAGCTTTGTTGCTTCACCAAGAGTAATGGACATAAAGGTACCTCCAGCAGCT
Organism: Lolium rigidum; assembly: GCF_022539505.1. Taxonomy (NCBI): domain Eukaryota; kingdom Viridiplantae; phylum Streptophyta; class Magnoliopsida; order Poales; family Poaceae; genus Lolium; species Lolium rigidum. The sequence goes on along the minus strand of NC_061508.1, from coordinate 259,546,107 downwards.
GAATCCAATAAATTCCGCGAAGAAAAATTTAGTCCTGCATAGAAGGTTTGGATGATCATCCAAGTAGTCAGTCCATGGGTTGGGCAATTTTTAACCGAGAGATTTCATTCTTTCCCAAGCTTGAGCAACATGTTCAGTATCTAATTGTTTAAAATTCATTATGCTACTCCTCAAAGATATAATTTTAGCAGGGGGATAATATCTACCAATAAAAGCATCCTTGCATTTAGTCCATGAATCAATACTATTCTTAGGCGAGAGATAGCAACCAATCTTTAGCTCTTCCTCTTAATGAGAAAGGGAACAATTTTAGTTTAATAATATCACCATCTACATCTTTATATTTTTGCATTTCACATAGTTCAACAAAATTATTAAGATGGGCAGCAGCATCATCAGAACTAACACCAGAAAATTGATGGTTCATGACAAGATTCAGTAAAGCAGGTTTAATTTCAAAGAATTCTCGCTGTAGTAGCGAGTGGAGCAATAGGTGTGCATAAGAAATCATTATTATTTGTGCTAGTGAAGTCACACAACTTAGTATTTCCAGGGTTGGCCATTTTAGCAATAGTAAATAAAGCAAACTAGATAAAGTAAATGCAAGTAAACTAATTTTTTTGTGTTTTTGATATAAAGTGCAAGACAGTAAATAAAGTAAAACTAGCAACTAATTTTTTTGTATTTTGATTTAGTGCAGCAAACAAAGTAGTAAATAAAATAAAGCAAGACAAAAACAAAGTAAAGAGATTGAGAAGTGGAGACTCCCCTTGCGGCGTGTCTTGATCTCCCGACAACGGCGCCGTGAAAAAGAGCTTGATGGCGTGTATTTCACACGTTCGTTGGGCAACCCCAAGAGGAAGGTATGATGCGCACAGCAGCAAGTTTTCCCTCGGAAAGAAACCAAGGTTTATCGAACCGGGAAGAGCCAAGAAGTACGTTGAAGGTTGATGGCGGCGGGATGTAGTGCGGCGCAACACCGGAGATTCCGGCGCCAACGTGGAACCCGCACAACACAACCAAAGTACTTTGCCCCAACGAAACGAGTGAGGTTGTCAATCTCACCGGCTTGCCGTAACAAAGGATTAACCGTATTGTGTGGATGATGATTGTTTGCAGAGAAAACGAGTAGAAACAAGTATTGCGATAGATTGTATTTCAAGTAAAGAGAATTGGACCGGGGTCCACAGTTCACTAGAGGTGTCTCTCCCATAAGACGAACAAGCATGTTGGGTGAACAAATTACAGTTGGGCAATTGACAAATAAAGAGAGCATGACCATGCACATACATATCATGATGAGTATAGTGAGATTTAATTGGGCATTACGACAAAGTACATAGACCGCCATCCAACTGCATCTATGCCTAAAAAGTCCACCTTCAGAGTTATCATCCGAACCCCTCCAGTATTAAGTTGCAAAGCAACGGACAATTGCATTAAGTATGGTGCGTAATGTAATCAACAACTACATCCTTAGACATAGCATCAATGTTTTATCCCTAGTGGCAACAAGCACAACACAACCTTAGAACTTTTCGTCACTCGTCCCAGGTGTCAATGCAGGCATGAACCCACTATCGAGCATAAGTACTCCCTCTTGGAGTTAAAAGCATCTACTTGGCCGGAGCATCTACTAATAACGGAGAGCATGCAAGATCATAAACAACACATAAGCATAACTTTGATAATCAACATAACAAGTATTCTCTATTCATCGGATCCCAACAAACGCAACATATAGAATTACGGATAGATGATCTTGATCATGATAGGCAGCTCACAAGATCCGACAATGATAGCACAATGGGGAGAAGACAACCATCTAGCTACTGCTATGGACCCATAGTCCAGGGGTAGACTACTCACTCATCACTCCGGAGGCGACCATGGCGGTGTAGAGTCCTCCGGGAGATGATTCCCCTCTCCGGCAGGGTGCCGGAGGCGATCTCCAGGATCCCCCGAGATGGGATCGGCGGCGACGGCGTCTCGCAATGTTTTCCGTATCGTGGCTCTCGGTACCGGGGGTTTCGTCACGGAGGCTATTTGTAGGCGGAAGGGCAAGTCAAGAGGCGGCACGGGGGCCCACACCACGGGGCCGCGCGGCCAAGGGGGCCGCGCCGCCTAGGGTTTGGCCACCCCGTGGCCCCTCTTCGTCTCGTCTTCGGTCTTCCGGAAGCTTCGTGAGAAAATAGGCCTCCGGGCTTTTATTTCGTCCAATTCCGAGAATATTTCTTTACTAGGATTTCTGAAACCAAAAACAGCGTAAAACAAAGAATCGGCACTTCGGCATCTTGTTAATAGGTTAGTTCCAGAAAATGCACGAATATGACATAAAGTGTGCATAAAACATGTAGGTAACATCAATAATGTAGCATGGAACACAAGAAATTATCGATACGTTGGAGACGTATCAGAGATGTCGAAAGAATCTTCTTCAAATTATCAAAAGATTCATGCGCCTCATCTGTCCACTCGAACTTTTCTGACTTCTTCATCAACTGATAAAAGGGCAAGCTTTTTCTCCCAACTTGGCGATAAATCTGCTAAGCGCTGCCAACCGTCCTGCCAATTGTTGCACTTGATGCAAATTATTCGGTGGTTCCATGTCGAGGATAGCTTTGATTTTAAAAGGATTGGCATCTATTCCTCTAGCTAAAATAAAAATACCCGAGTACTTGTCCTCCTGGCACCCCGAAGAAGCATTTCTTCGGACTCAGTTTTATTTTGTATCTGTCGAGGTTGTCGAAAGTTTCTCGCAGATCGTCGATGAGGGTAACAACATTTTTGGTTTTGACCACAATATCGTCGATGTAAACTTCAATATTCCGGCCCATCTGCTCTCCGAGACAAGCTTGCATACACCGCTGATATGTTGCACCCGCATTTTTTAGCCCGAAAGTCATAACGTTGTAATAGTAAACGCCGTGCGGTGTTATGAACGTGGTTAACTCTTGATCTTCTTTCTTGAGCTTGATCTGATTATATCTGGAATACGCATCGAGGAAGGAGAGACGATCGCAACCTGCTGTGTAATCGACTATCTGGTCGATACGGGGCAGCAGGAAGTGATCCTTTGGACAATGCTTGTGTAATCGATACACATGCGAAGAGCTGTCGTATCCTTCTTTGGCACCTTGACTGGGTTAGCTACCCACTCGGCTTCCTTGAGCTCCCGAATGAATCCAGTCTTGCGGAGTCGATTAACTTCTTCGCCAATAGCTTTTCTTTTTGGTTCTGAAAAGCGACGCATCGTCTGCTGTACGGGTTTGGCTTTGGGGTCAACATTGAGGGCGTGCTCAGCGAGGAACTCAATGAGCGCACCTTCCTATGCGACAGCAAGATCTGCCGATGTGTTGACTGTTTTCTTCGGGTCAGAGGGATGCACTTGCTGTTTCTTTGCCTCCTGCGCGACGTCAAATTCGTCGGATCTCACGTTCCGATTATCGGCTGGCGGCTTCGTGTGATCTGTAACAACATCGAGTGCATTGAGCTCTTCCTTAACGCCAAACTTCGAGGCGATCTTCTGGAAATCCCTGTCGCAGTTATCAGAACGAGAAAAACTTCCGTGAACGGTTATTGTTGTCCCGTTATTGCGTGGCATCTTCAGCTTTAGGTATGCATAATGAGGTACCGCCATGAATTTGGCAAACGCTGGTCTGCCGAAGATGGCATGATATTGTGATTCCCAATCAACCACTTCGAATTCAAGCTTATCTTTCCTGAAGTTTCTAGGTGTGCCGAAAGCTACATCCAGTGATATTTTGCCAAGGGGATAAGCGGGTCGGGTCGGGATGATGTCGTGGAATCCTGTATCAGATTCTTTCAGCATATCAACCGTTAGTCCCATTGCCTTCATTGTGCTGGCGAATAACAAGTTCAGGCCACTTCCTCCATCCATGAATACCTTGCTCATGTTGTAACCTCCAATCTGTGCTTCAAGAACTAGGGCAGCGTGACCAGGTCTTGAAACGGCCTTCGGGTGATCCGCCTTGCTAAAAGATATGTTTTGGTCTGACCAGTCGATATATTCGGATACCTCAGTCATAGCAACCTCTGCGTACTTCACCTCTCGCGAAAACTTCTTGGCTTCTCTCTTTGAAAAACTAGTTTTATGGATCATCTTGACTTGTCCTCGAGACGCTGGAAATACTTAGGTTGGTACATACATGTCTCCGCCTTCTGGTATGTATTGCTCCGGTGGATGACTATAGGCTGCCACCTTAGCTTTTGCTGCTGTCTCGGCCCTAAGATCATCGCAAAACTGCCGGACTTCGAGGAACTGCCGACAATTTCTAAGCAGACGAGTGGCCTTTTCAAGATTATCCATTGGGTCGATGTAAGAATGCAGGTAACACGGTGCTTCAAGTTGCTCCGTGGCCGATAGATAAGTGTGCGAAGGCGGTTCTTGTTCGGCGGCACGTTGTAACATCCTCGTTCATACTGTCGAGGGTGGCTCGCAACTCGCTCTTCTTCTTCGCGGCGTGAATCCCTTCGTCTTTTCCTTTGCTCCTCTTTGATGCCGAAACTGCTTCGACTGCCCTCTCCCATATTCCCAGGCAGGACCGCCAAAGCTGCTGCTGGCGTGATATCATCTGGAACCAAAGTTCTTGGGCTTGGCGCGCTTGAACTAGGAAGGCGAAGAAACCCTCTGGAATCGATGATGAAGTGGACACCACTGAAAGTTGTATCCATGTTGCCGCGCGACACTGTGAAGATCAGATGCGATACCTCAGAGCGCGGTGTGAACTCAAAGGATCTGCAACGAACCGATTTTCTTGGACTTGGTGGCGTTGGCGATTCTAGCACGGGCGCTGCAGACATAACTGGAACTGCCGATGACATGCCTTGTGCCGACAGGGTTCCCACAGACGGTGCCAATTGTCAAGGGTACACCTCGGCAATGCCCTCCGTTTGGGGCTTAGGGTAGATGGAATCCTGTAGGCTGACACGAGACATCGGTTATCAACAAGCGGGGAGAGCGATTTACCCAGGTTCAGGGCCCTCGATGAGGTAAAACCCTTACGTCCTGCCTGTCTGATCTTGATTATGAAAATATCGGGTTACAATGGGGTGCCGAAGGTTTCGGCTATGATCTTGTCGAGAGACTAAGTTCTGCGATGACCTAGCTCTAGACTTGCGGTGGCTATGATTACTATGATTGTGTTTGTCCCTCGGCAGTCCCTCTCCTGGCCCTTATATTGGGAGCCAGGTCTCGAGAGATCTGTCCGGGTACGACTAGGTTACAAAGAGTCCTAGGTGTAAACTTTCCTTGTATTCTTCGTCTTCTTGTCTTGTTCTTCAAGAATTCTTCTTAGGAACCGACGTAGCGGTCCACCTAGCCATCGAGTGCCTTCATGGGCCCCTGGTTGGGCCGCAAGAGGTAGTGCAACATTAGTAACCCGAAGGGTAATGCCAACATCAACTGGGAAGAAGCCCTCTGCGCGTCTAACACGGGCCAAGGGCCTATAAAAGCCACGTTGTTTGGTGATCTGCATAGAGTTTTTTTTGTCCCGTGGAGAGTTGGGCTCTGCCTGTTTGATAGGTAGATTTTTAGGCCTTGTAGCAGCCTAGAATGGCGCCACTACTATTTGGTTGTAAGTTTGTAACCCATAATCCGCTTCTGCTTATCTCGTCCCTTCAATGGTGAGATTAACATCGATCAACAACACAAGCAAGGACACAATCTGGACGACAGAGAACTTAGCAGTGATCATAGACGATACAAGTTCATGACACACCATTTTTCAGACACGATCATAGTTCTGGACACGGGAGACATGATCATACTTCAACACACTAGACACGACATGGTACCAGGTTCGCTTCAGACCTGATGCTCGGAGACGACACACCTGGTGTCATCGCCATGGTACGGGCACCTGCTCACCACCTCAGTGCAGGTGTGGTCGAAGATGACCACACTGTACTCGAAGGAGGATACCTTCTTGAAGGTGAGGAACTGGCCTACCTTGAGCTGATGGGCGATGGCGAAAGCTGTCCACCCCTGGTCGATGAATGCGTCATTGCCTTCTCTCCTCGTAGTCATCCTCCAGTTGCATCCGGTGTTGGTGGTGATGATGATGTTGGAAGGAATTTCTCCGACCCACTTGACGAAAGTTTTAGGGATCATGAGCCGGCCAAAGGTGGGCTTGAAGATGATGCGGAGGAAGTGGTCTGGCCTTGCGTCCTCGTGGAAGTGGCCGACCTTAGCCGGCCTTCCACGACACTTATTCGTCGGTCCCTCTCCGGGAACCTCAGCAGGTGACCCAAGCATGATCTTCTCAGTCGGCCAGAAGAACACATGCCATTAGAGGTGTGCCTGCTCACAAGTAGTTTAGATGAAAACGGACATTGATAACATTAGTAAGACCTCATACATTTGCTTACACGACAGACATAGGGAGTGGCCACAAACTAAGTGTAGTGTGCAACGACTGTGGCACACATGACTAAGTTTGAGGCCACCACCTAGCCTTCCATTGTGTCTTTGTTGGATCATTGGCCAACGCAAATGAGGTCTCATACATTTGGTCACATGGCAGGTAGAGGGACTGTCCTCAAACTAAGTTTGAAGGCATCACCTTGCCTTCCATTGTGCCTTTGTTGAATCTTTGACCAATGCACTAGACAAACCAAAACGAGGCCTCATATGTAGGATCACACGACAGGCAAAGGGACTGTCCGCAAACTAAGTCTAGTGTGCCAGTAATATGGCACGCATGACTAAATTTGAGGGCAGTACCCTGCCTTTCGTTGTGCCATAGTTCAATTACTGGCCAATGCAGAACTGAATAAGCAGAAACATGCAAGCAGGGTATCACATGACTCATACAATGAGGACATATGGAGGAGATGTTTGACCAGAACCAATGGCATGGTCATGTTAAGTCATACCATAGGTTTTGATCAATCATCTCCCCATACTATGATCTCATGTTATAATTATTGGCCTAGTTCAATCAAGAAACAACACAAGTATCAGTTTAAATTGAGTACATTACGAGTGGTACTTAGGGTACATTACAAATTCTACTTAGGTCACATTACAAAAATCTCCTACAATACATCTAGAACACATTCATCACTTGTCACAAGTAGCCCTGATCCTCTTGAGCTTATCCTTGATTGCAAAGTTCACTTGAAGCAGATCGTATATGTCATACTTTAGCTTTCTCTTCTCAGCCTCCAAAGTTTTTTTTCTGCCTCCCATTCATGTTTGTTAGCCCTCATCACTTAGTGCTTGTTTTCTCTGCAGATTCTTGAGCATAGCAACTTCGTTCTTCAAGTCCTCCCACTCCTCTTGCGTCTAAACAAACTAGCGCGACTCAGCTTAATCTTTCGCACAACAGTCGCAACATGCTAAACCCGAACACACAAAAAACTTCCCCTCTATGCATGCACAGTACAATCTGGCAGTTTGACCAATCCAAAGCCCGGTCTATGAAGGATCTACCGCAATTGGAGATTAGAGTAACAGATCTAAGCAAATCGAGACCGTGAATAGCAAGAACTGGACAAGAACAACAAGCAATGGCGAGGAACACCTTGTAAACATCAATCCGAACCCTATTCTAATGGAAACCCTAGCAGATATAATGTGCATGTCGTCGCAAATGCCCAATAATGGCATGTTCAGGCACGAGTACGAAGGTGAGAAGGAGAGGTCGTTAGCGCCATTGTTCCGGCCGAGGACGAGCTCGAGGTCGCGGGCGAACTCGAGATGCCGATGAAGACTGCAGAGCAGGTTGGTGGCCGATGTCGCGGTGCTGCTCGCCGAAGTCTCCTCCTCCGATACGGTGCTCCTCCTTGCGGTGGTCTAGTGGATTGGTTGGCGGGAGAGGAACCGCCGGGTGATGTGACAGTTTGAGGGAGGTGAGAGTGCGGTCGCGGGTGAGAGGAAGAAGATGGGAGCGGTGAAGTTAATTATGGCGCGTGTTCCCGAAGGGACGCGACGTTTCCGCCTCCCTTCCCCACGCGTGCAGCCTTCTGGCCGCAACGGGCCTCGCCCCGGAGAAACTGGCATTCCGCGCGTTCCTCCAGGACCTGTCCCAGGGGTGCTTTGAGACCCGGTTCATGCAAAAATGCGGTGGCCTGCAGGCAACCAAACGGTCCGAAAATTGTTGGGCCGATGCGAGTCAAGGTCCATCCAGGCTACCAAACGCGCCCTTAGCCTCCAAGTCTTGAACCACTATATATGCTCATTAGGCTAAATACAACATCAATCATATTCCGTCAATCTTACTCCCTCTCTATCGTTCTACATGGTATCAGAGCGGCACACTCCTTGACTTAGCCGCCGCACAAGCTTCCGCGTTGTCCCTAGGGAGGTCGATCTTCATGGCCTACTCCGGGGGCTGCGCATCCCGTATGAGGGTTCGTCTGCCGATCGGTTGATCAACTTTCTTAGTATTTTTTCCGATCTATAGTTCGGTTCTTCTTTGTCCGTCGTTCGCTCGACGAACGATTTGTTTTTTGGTTTACCGATCTTAGATCGGATTGAGTCACCCATCGATGGCATCGACAACAGCGTTGACCGGCACAGCGATCTTCATCAATTGTGCGAAACGATCGCACGTGTCACACCTACATGCGATGCAGCAGGTTGTCTCGTCTGCGCTGTCCCCATCGTCGGTCCGTCTTCGCCGTCGTCCCTCGGGACATCACCGACAAACAACGCATCGATTCCGATCTGCATCGGCGTCCACGCCATGGTATGTATGCGCCACGTCGGTCTGATCAGCTGACCTAGCGCACGTCTACGCCAAGCACGTCCACGAGCACGCGCCTACAACCGATCGAGCATCGGGCTGCCGTTGCGTCGCCCCTTCGAGGCGCAGCGCCACCGTCTTTGGTCCACTCTACCGGTCTTCGACGTGCCTTCCGAGGCGTGTACGTCGCTGGTAGCTTTCCGACGTTGCAGCGACTTGCGCCCTGCAGCTATGCCGCCCCCCTCGGGTCGTGACGTCGCCGCACACAGTCTACTTCGCCATCCGCACGCACCGACGTCCCAGGCTACCGCCGTCCCCCTTGGCACGCATCGCCACGTCAGCGCAAGGTCTTTGTCACACATCCGGGTTCTTCCTCGCCTACTTCGAGTACCACTGTCGCGCATCCACAGGTAACCTGCATGACCACTTCTGGTCGTTGCAGGTCCCGCCGACTACCTCTGCAGTCTAGGCGCCCAACATGGCCACACCAGGCTGCCGTTGGTTTTCGCCGCCTTCTACACGTCTCCGTCCACCACGACCTCATCTTCGCGTCATTGTCTTGTCCCCGACTAGTTCGTCTACTCTGACAATCGTGGACTACATCGGTACCTCTCCCTCTTCGCTGCTTAGTGTCTCGCCACCGCTCTGGAGGCATTCTGTGTTGGTCCCCCTGACACTGGCGCATGGTCCTTGATGGCCCCTGCCCTCGCACGCCCAGTACTAGCAACACCGGCCCGTGCCTTTGTCGTCCCTAACGCGTCCTCGGGCCTGGCAAGCTCGGATCGGCGCCTCACCCTCGTCGGCTTCGACAACGTCTTCCTCGACATCACCTCTTCTACGATTGCCTCAACCACGTCACCGACTTCCTCTATGCATACTCGGTTCTGGCAAAACCGGAGTATGCCTTTGTCCCCGACGTGCGCCTGGTTCTGGCAAAACTAGTGCCGTACCTCGTCCTCGACGGTTCGGACTACATCGAAACGACATCGACACCCATCTTCGATGACTGCCTGACGTGTCTTAGTCACTCTCCTCGCGCATTATGCGCTTGTGGCTTCATGCAACGACCACGACAACCCCTCGCACGACAACTTCGACCAAAGCTACAACGCCCAACTCTCTTGGCTAATTCTATATCGGCACAAAGGGCTACCACCTCGCCCGATACTCACCAGCTTCCTCTATAGTCCAAGCTACCGCGATGCAACATCGTCCATGACGCTCCCGCTGCGACTACGGGGGATGTCAGCCCACCGGTTCTATTTCGATTTATCTCCAGTCTGACCGTTCGCGACGCTCCCAGTTGTTCACGATGCTACCGCTACGACTGCGGGGGATGTTAGAGATATATTCGGTGTGCATGTATTTGGTAATTTAGAATTTGCAATCCGTCTCCTACCTTATCTCTAGGAGAGCTATCTTAGCCTCCAAGTCTTATACCACTATATATACTCGTCCATGAGGCTCAATACAACATCAATCATAGTTCGACAGTCTATCTCCCTCTCTATTGTTCTACAATGGTCACTTTGATACATTTATTTTCATGTTTAAGTGTTTTTTAGATAAAAGGCACGCATATGCCCGACTTTAAATTAATAAAGCTCGCAGGTTCACAAAAAAATAGGACATGCTGCGGCATACAAATTAGCCAAAAGAAGAACACACCCACACATCCAGGGGTCGACATCCCCACAACAACCGTGCTAAGCAACTATGGAGGATCAAGGTGCGTGCTTGGACTTGGGTTTCTTGGTCTCGCGGATGTATAGAGCTCCCTCAGCTCGCTTTCAGCCACCTGAGACCCTCCCGGTCGCTTGGTCTTGCCTTGACGGTCCAGGGCTGCAAGAAGAAGGATGTTTTGAAAATGATGTTAGTGGGGTGGTTAATGACTTTATTTTCGATGGTAAGCTTATTGCGAATGGTCCATAGGGCCCAAGATTGCCAGTAAATAACGTGAAACTGGGCGACGTTAGCCGGGCACCAATTGCACCCCAGCAGCTGGTGAATAACACTCCAGGCAAATTTCGCAAGAGAACATGAAAAAAGGATGTGGACGGTGTCCTCTAAGGTTCCTGTGAGAGCATAAGCCCCGGTTGTGGTTGCCTTGTCTGCTACCAACCAACTAGCTGGAGGGGAGTCTATCAAGAATCAGCAACCAGGCAAAAAATTGGTCTTTAAAGGAACCTTGGCGTCCCAAACATCCTTATGATAAGCAACTGACGCCCCTTGCGACAGTTTTTCATAGATGGATTGAACAGAGTACAGGTCCGAGGCATTATGATGCCAGGAAACTCTATCCAGATCATCCGAAGTGGAGAAGCCAGCAATGTGGTTACAGAGCTGAGTCCACTGGGCCATACCCTCCTGTCTCAGGGAATGACAGAACCGAATATGAAGCCCATTCTGAGCGCAAGCTGAGGTTAAAGATTGAGATGGGTTCTCACAAATAGCAAACATATAGGGAAAGGTGTCTTTGAAAGGTGCATCCCCGGGACACCAATCTAACCAAAAGCAGGTCCGGCGCTGATCGCCGACAGAGTGCTTAGCTCCTAATTTGAAATAATGTTTAATTTTGTGTAAGCTCTTCTAGAATTGGGAACCCCCTTTGCTAGATCTCGAGAATAGGTTGTTAGCGTCATTGTACTTGGCCTGATAATCCTGGACCAAATTGTGTCTTCGTCATGCTACAACTTCAAAACTCATTTGAGAAGAAGGGCAGTATTCATCTTCTTAGAATTAAACAATCCCATGCCCCCAACAGCCTTGGGACGGCATACCTCTAGCCAATTAACCAACTGGTACTTACGCTTGGTCCCCGTTCCTTCCCAAAAGAACTTGGCCTAGTGAGAGTCGAAATTTGCATGAATCCCATCATGCAAGAGGAACAACCCCATAGAGAAGATGGGGATATTATCTAAGAAAGTCTTGGAGAGAATTAACCTAGCCCCCGAGGTAAGTAATCTACTCAACCAAGGCTCGATACGGCCCGCCAGCTTTCTCACCAAATAGAGCCATTGCTCAAGCAACATTTTTCTGTCTGAGATAGGCAATCCGAGGTACATGAAAGGGAAGGCCCCCAACTTGCAATTTAGTTTATTCGCAATCCGGATCTGTTCCTCTCTCGCCCGACCCATCAGGATCACTTCACTCTTGTGATAATTAATTTTGAGACCAGACATATCTTTGAAGCACGTTAACAAAAATTTGAGATTGGCGAGATCTTCATGGGTGTTCTAAACAAGAATCAGCATGTCGTCAGCATACTTAAGGTGAGAAATGCCCACAGGAATCAGATAAGGCACAACTCTGTGGATGTGTCCCGCTGCCCTCGCTGCCGAGAGCATTCCATAAAGGGCTTCCCCAATAAAGTTAAACAGAAGAGGCGAGAGTGGATCCCCTTGTCGCACCCCGCGTTTATTCCTAAAGAAAGGGCCCACCACGCCATTGATGGAGATAGCAGTTTGACCTCCAGAGACAAGCTGGATAGTGTGATGAATGTACCCTTCTTCAAAACCTTTGCACCGAAGAACTTCAGCCATGAAATCCCAATTAAGTCGGTCGTAGGCTTTCTCGAAGTCAAGTTTAAGCAGGACCCCTCCTAGCTTCTTGACTCTCAGCTCATGCACTATCTCAATCAGGGCTAACGGACCTTCCAAAAAAATTCTACCATAAATAAAGGCTGTTTGATTAGGGCTAATAACTTTATGTGCGACTAGGTCCAGCCGGGAGGCAAAAGCCTTGGATACACTCTTAAACACAACATTGACCAACTCCATAGGATGGAACTGAAAGACTAGGTCCGCCCCGGAAACTTAGGAATAAGAGCGGGAATCCCGAAGTTTAGTCTAGAAATGTCAATATGCCCTAGCACAAAGTCATTAAGGATGTGCAGAATGCCAAGTTTTAACCAAGTCCACAACCGTTTAAAGAAGATAGTCAGGAAGCCATCCGGCCCTGGGGCCGTGGCCGGCTTCATATCTCCAACGATGGAGTCCAGTTCCGCTTCCGTAAAGGTCAACAACAACCACTCCTTATGCTCCTCTGTGACCCTCTCGGATACCGCCCAAGTATCCGGAGCCAGCCCGCACACCCTTGGACTGGAAGAGCCTAGCAACTCACAAAAAAATCATATATATCTTCTTCGATGAACCCGTGGGGGTGTTCATGGTAGTATGGCGCACTTGCGTCTCTTGCCATTAGCAATGGCATGTAAGTAGGCAGTGTTTGCATCCCCCTGGAGCGCCCATTTGGTCCTACCCCGCTGTCGCCAATATTCTTCTTCCTCCCTAACAATCTGCACAAGTTGATCTTCAAGGAAGTATCTTTGAGCCCATTCCTCTTCTTCAAGACCCACAGAATCATCATGGACATCTAATTGCGCAATCCGAGAGAGCAACACCGTCTTCTCCCTCTTAGACGCCGTGCCCAGGTTGTTGATGACGTTGGGACTCCAAGTGCAGAGTGTTGTGTCAGCCGAGTATTTTCCCCACAAGGGTGACTGAGGGTTTATATCGAACTCTCGGGGAACTGAGCAAAGAGTATTCTCTTCTCTCTTCTTCTAGCAATCCGGCAAAGTAAAATAAAGCCTTATATCCCCAACTCCACCGTGTGGTTGTCAAGCACAAGGTTTTGTGTAAGTAAATAAAACACAAGTAAAAATAAAGCTAGTAAAACTAGATAAAATATAGTAACTAAGTAAAAAAATGTAAAGGGGTTGATTGTTTTCGGATTAAAATAATGCAGCAAATAGAAAACAAGATAAAGGAAATATAAAGGTGTTTCTTATGATAAAAATTCGACTGGGGTTCATGGGTTCACTTGACTATTCTCTCTTTTAAGTTGTAGTGAACATATAGTAATTCATCAATGAGATATGAGGATGCAAAACAATAATATGAGTAAGATACCCATTCATATGGGCATCACGTCCTAACATAGAGATGATGCAACATATCTCTCTTATACCCCACAAGAAAGGGAAAACTCCATGCAATCTTGTATTAAGAATTAACAGAGTATAGCGATAAGTACTTTGACATGATGTTTGAATATCAAATATGCTACCTTGACCAAACAAGATCATCACTTTTGTCACGTGATGAACATAGCACAACATTCACTTTATCCATAGTGAGGTAGCAAAAGGAAAGGCAAAGCCATAATAGATCATGGATTTGTTGTCACTATTCAATCACTAAAATCATGCTACTCCATCTAATTCACACATCACCCCACACACGCTCTTGCATAGAGGTTGGATCAGAACAAATACTTAAGAACGGGGTACATAATATGCATCTATCAATAGATCTTACACATAATACGAGCAGATCTCATAGCACAATATCATAGAATAAGGATCCACCACTTAGGTATTACAAATATGGCCATAATCATGTGAGGGAGCTTATATGGCACTAAGAATTATGAAGAACATGAGAGAAATAGATCAAGCTACTGCCACAAACCCGTAGTCTAGAGGTGGACTACTCTCCCTTGATCATGGTGATGATGAAGACGTTGGAGAAGATGGAGATCCCTCCGGCAATGATCCCGACGGAGACCCCCTCCAATCTTATCTGTTGCAGCCTCCGTTTTCGTGTTTCTATCTTTCTGCGGCACTCTCCTCCCGGGAACTCTTCGGGGCCATATATATAGTGATTATAGGTCAAAATACGTTGGTGAGCAAAAAGATCACGCGATTTGGACGATCGATGGCCGAAAGAGTGCAGGTGGCGCGTCTTAGATGTCTACGCGCGCCACCTAGACTCTTTTGGGCCTCAGGCACATCCAGGTGTGCTTCCAGGTCCCAGGGTTCTTCTCCCGATGAAAAAATGAGCTCCAAAAATCGCAGGTCAATTTGACTCCGTATAGGTCTCTGAAAGTGAAAAATACACAAAACAAGGAATTCCTGTTCTGCAAAGTTATACACCAAATAAAGGGGATCATTAGTAAATCCCCATAAATCATGGTATTATCATCATATATGTTGCAAATATGTGGGAATTCAATATGGTAAAGGAAAAAAGTTCATATATACACTTTACATGCATAAGTTGCGGCTCCAGCCTCGAAGGTACTGCCCGCGGAGCCCCATGCTCCTAAAGTACCACCAGTCTATAATATCGCGCCCTCCTACGCGATTGGCCAGGCCAAGCCACACATTTATCACCATCGGTAGGAACTACTGTCTTTCAAACCATCCCGATTCAAAGAAGAAGCGGTTACTTCGAGGTGGGAGTCCTTCTCCCGAGTCGAAAACCATGGGGTATGATTCGAGCCAAGGCTGGTCTCCGCCACCACCGAACAGAGAGGAAAAAACACTTCCGACGCCGGAGAGATAAAAACTCTGTCCAGGACTGACCGGACGGGGTTAAGTTGTCTATTCGTCCAGGTATACCTTTGCTATGTGCGAGGTATCTCCCGTGGCACCCAAGATGCAATATGGTCATTAAAGAGATTGATAAGAGGCCAGTTAATGTTCTCCTTGTTCTTGTCCTCAGCTGAGCGAAGCAGATTGAAATCCCCACCCATCATAAGAGGACGAGTGGAGCTTGCCACTTTACCAGAAATCTCCTCCAAGAAGGCGCGGGATCACCTGTGGTCAGCCAGTCCATATATTCCCATCACCTCCATGACACGGTTCGAGGCGCGATGGAGAATGGAAGCACTGAGGAAAAATTGACCATGTCAATCGCTCCAACCTCGAAGGTACTATCCCGAAAGCCAATGAGCATTCCCCCGAGTGCCCATTCGCCAGGAGCCAACTCCAGAAGAATTTATCACCAATTTCAAGGCTGTGGAGTTCTGAATCAGTAAAGTCTAGTTTGATAGTTTGTTGCAGCGGGACTATATCAATTTTGTGCTCATGGAGGTAATATTTAATAAGAGTGCGGCGCCCCCGTCGTTCGAACCCTCTAATGTTCCACATGAAGCACCTTACTGGGAAACCTTGCCCAAAGCCCGTGCTTGGCGGGTAAGCGGTCTTCTGCCCAGCGTGGGCTGCTTCTTGTAGAAACATCTACATTTCTTAGCTCTCACAACCTCTACCCGAGGCCGATGTCGTGCCATCCTGGTCCAACACATGTCCTTCCTATGTTGAGGCCGAGGGCGTCTCAGCTTGGGCCTTGGAAACCTCCAGGTGAACCCTATGACAGGTTGCTGCCAAGTCCGCTTGGGAAAGTTCTTTAGCTTGTAACATGGAAATGATTGCACCTGGTGTTCCCGCAGAGTATGGGAAAATCACACAATTGTCTTTTGCCACCCGCACAAGTTTGTGCATAGGACTAACTTGGAAAGCAGTAAATTCAGGATAGGGAATGGTACATGGAATGCTCGAGGACGTTGCATCCTTGTCGTTGGCGAGGCGGACAACATGGACAAGCACCGAGCCTTCCAGGAGTCATGCACCACGCGTAGGGCTTCTGTCGGAGCTGGCTTGCTGCGCGGCCATGCACCACCGGTGCAACAAGGGCAGGGATCAGGTTGTCAGCTATCAGAGCTTGTTGAGGGGTGTTGCTGCCATCTAGGATCGCAGGGGCTTAGTGTAGACCAAGTGTTGGGGCGCAAGATCCTTGTTTGTGTCCATCTTCCTCAAAGCGCAAGTGAGAAACAATCGCCAAGTCCATTGCTAGCTTTCTGGATGGGCGATCCTGGTTTCTCTTGCTCCTCCTCTCGCGAGCGCTTAGTTCTTCAGACGTCTCAGACTCCGCGGATAGGGGGCTTTGCCAGCGAATGGACACGCGGTCTTCGGAGCTAAGTTTATGGGCTTTTCTAGGTGTGAGAAATGACTGTTCTTCCCCGTTTGAATCCCCTGGAGAGATCACTGAAGGAGAGAGGCTCTCGGCCTCGGACATTGACGAAGGAGGCTTAGGGGTCGCCAAGGACGGGGTGAGAATCTTAGCAACCAGAGGAAAGATGTCACCGTTCTCAGTTAAGTTGGAGCCATACTGGGAGAACGCCGTGTCAGGGAGGAGGCTGGAGTGGGTCTTGACGAGGGTCTGGTTGTTTGTGGAATTGGATAGCGGGACAGACTTGCGAGCGAGGCCTGCCTTACCCAGTAGGCGCTGATTGAGAAACTATCCTCTCCTTAGAGGCGTGCCTGCCTCTGTGGGCATCCCACCTATCCTCATCTGTTTCCTCCATGTCCTCATCTTTGTCTTCTTCTCCGTCCTTCGACTGGAGCAAGCGGCGGAGAGCTCTCAAGTGTAGCATCTTCTGGCTCAATACGGATCTTGAAACCGTGCATGTTGACGAAGGAGTTTCGGCAGATGGACAGGTGAACGACAGCCGAAGGAAATTCAGATAGGGCCAGAGGGGTGGCAAAGGGTCTATGTATCCACACCCACCGGGCGCCCAATCTCCCTAGTGCTCAGTAGGAGCCTATCCGCATGACGCAGAGGACGGGGCACCCCGATCAACTTCACCCAGGTCTCTTCCAGACGCTCCACATCCATGGGATCACTAGTTGGAACCGTGACGATGGCCTTAATATTGCATGAGGGTAGCGTGATTCCAACTCCACGAATCGCCATCCGGAAGCTTGGATCGGGAAGACCACTGAGAAATCGGACTCGCTGATCTTACACACCTGCCAGGCCCAGTTCTCATCAGCCACATCTTTGAGCTCTTCTTCCAGCTAGGCTTCACGCAGACTACCAGACTCTAGGATGATCAGTGCAGCATTGGCAACTGGCTGATAAAGTTCTTCCTCAGGTACCTCGTAACAGAAAAAACCCTCCTGGTCACCACCAAACCCCGCCCAAAAAGGGTCCGGGCCCTTGGAGAATAGGGCACACATGGCAGTGGGGTGATTGGGTTTGCTGCAATTGACACAGAAGGCCTCCGATGTGCACTCCGCTTGGATATGTCCTTGGTTGCCGCAGTTGTAGCACGTGATGCGGGCCGCTTTCACCACCTAGGAGCCACCGGTGGCTGCAGCAGTAGAACCCAAACCCGGCAGCATCGGCCCCGCCCCTTGCGGAGACCTGGGTGCCCAGTTGTTCCTCTTCTAAGCGCCTTGGCCCATCAATCACTCGGTTTTCCCTTCCCGTGGGCCTGATGTGAGCTACCAAATATGCCCAAAATAAGATTTTTCTTACTATTCCTTTAGACAACGACAATTTTCTTCTTGTAGCTTAAAATAGAACGGCCTTCACCCAAACTTTGCCCAAGTATGCAGAACATGTGTCCACGTTTTTCTTCTAACTTACTTTTTAAAAACTTCAAACTACCATTTTCTTGAAAAAACGAGTTTCAGTAAGCTTAGGTGCCACAAACACTAGTAGAAAAAGGGGCTTCCATACCACCCCTTTAGTCCCCAAAATATTCGAACCACGACTAATGGGGTCTTTAGTCGCGGTTATGCAGGCGAACCGCGACTGAAGGTATCGGTCCAGCGGGTTAGGTCAACAGCTGGTGTATGGGTGGGGCTTTAGTCCCGGTTGGCCTGGCCAACCGCGACTAAAGGTCCTCAGGCCTGGCCCGAAGACCTTTAGTCCCGGTTGGCCTTCAGCACACTTCACTTAGCAACTTGGTGTGCCACTTCTATTCACAAGGGGTGGTGGGTTTGGCTTGGATCCTCTTATGCACACAAGGTGTTCGATGAAATGCCCGAGAGCATGAAACAAACATGATATGAAGTGTCCGAGCCACACTTAAGCTTTCTCATTTATTTTTCCTCCTCGATCGCGGTTAGCAACTTGAACCTTTCATGTGTCATTGATAAAATATTCATGTGTGTAGTTCATTGTTTAATTTCTATTATTTCTAGCTAGTTAGTTTAACAAATGCATGATGGTTAATTATATACTTTATATAATAATAATGCAGATGAATCGGCAATGGATGTACGGTAACCGACTCTCGGGCGAGTTCATTACGGGTTTGAATGATTTCCTCGTAGTGGCTAATGCGAACAAGCAGGGGGGTTTTGTTATCTGTCCATGTGCTGCCTGTAAGAATCAGAAGGGTTACTCTTTCTCAAGAGTCGTTCACGTGCACCTGCTTCGGCACGGTTTCATGCCAAGCTATAATTGTTGGACCAAGCATGGAGAAAGAGGGGTTAGAATGGAAGAAGATGAAGAAGGGGATGATATCGATGATAACTATCCTGATCATTTCGGTGATACTTTCATGGAGGATGCTGAAGGAGGGGAAGCATAAGGGGAAGGTGAAGGAGAAGGTGAAGAAGAGGCATGTGATGAGCCCGCTGATGATCTTGGTCGGACCATTGTTGATGCACGGAGACGCTGTGAAACTGAAAAGGAGAGGGAGAATTTGGATCGCATGTTAGAGGATCACAAAAATTCGTTGTACCCAGGATGCGATAATGGTCTGAAAAAGCTGGGCTACACACTGGATTTGCTGAAATGGAAGGCACATGAAGGTGTAGCTGACTCAGGATTTGAAAAATTGCTGAAAATGTTGAAGAATATGTTTCCAAAGAATAACGAGTTGACCGCCAGTACGTACGAAGCAAAGAAGGTTGTCTGCCCTCTAGGTTTAGAGGTTCAGAAGATACATGCATGCATTAATGACTGCATCCTCTACCGCGGTGAATACGAGAATTTGAATGAATGCCCGGTATGACTGCATTGCGTTATAAGATCAGAGGCGATGACCCTGGTGACAATGTTGAGGGCGAGAAACCCAGGAAGAGGGTTCCCGCCAAGGTGATGTGGTATGCTCCTATAATACCACGGTTGAAACATCTGTTCAGGAACAAAGAGCATGCCAAGTTGTTGCGATGGCACAAAGAGGACCATAAGTCGGACGGGGAGTTGAGACACCCCGGCGATGGAACGCAATGGGGAAAGATCGACGAGAGAGTTCAAAGATTTTGCAGGCTGACGCAAGGAACATAAGATTTGGTCTAAGTACGGATGGCATGAATCCTTTTGGCGAGCGAGCTCCAGCCATAGCACCTGGCCCGTGACTCTATGCATCTACAACCTTCCTCCTTGGTTGTGCATGAAGCGGAAGTTCATTATGATGCCAGTGCTCATCCAAGGTCCGAAGCAACCCGGCAACGAAATCGATGTGTACCTAAGGCCATTAGTTGATGAACTTTTACAGTTGTGGGGTAGACCTGGTGTACGTGTGTGGGATGTGCACAAAGAAGAGGAATTTGACCTACGAGCGTTGCTTTTCGTAACCATCAATGATTGGCCTGCTCTTAGTAACCTTTCGGGACAGACAAATAAGGGATACAATGCATGCACGCACTGCTTACATGACTAAAAGTATATATTTGGGTAATTGTAAGAAAAACGTGTACTTGGGGCATCGTCGATTTCTTCCCCGACATCATAACTTAAGAAAGAAAGGCAAGCATTTAAACGGCAAGGCAGATCACCGGCCGAAGCCTGCGGAACGTACTGGTGCTGAGGTATTTGATATGGTCAAGGATTTCAAAGCCATCTTTGGAAAGGGTCCTGGCGGACAATCAGTTCCGCAGGGAGTTGACGGGCATGCACCCATGTGGAAGAAGAAATCTATATTTTGGGAGCTAGAATATTGGAAAGTCCTAGATGTCCGCTCTGCAATCGACGTGATGCATGTTACGGAGAATATTTGCGTGAACCTGCTAAGCTTCTTGGGCGTGTATGGGAAGACAAATGATACAAAGGAAGCACGGCAGGACCAACAACGTTTGAAAGACCCAGAAGACCGGCATCCGGAATGGTTTCAAGGTCGTGCCAGCTACGCTCTTACCAAAGAAGAGAAGGTCATCTTTTTTGAATGCCTGGGCAGTATGAAGGTCCCGTCTGGCTTCTCGTCGAATATAAAGGGAATAATAAATATGGTGGACAAAAATTTCCAAAACCTGAAGTCTCACGACTGCCACGTGATTATGACGCAATTGCTTCCGATTGCTTTGAGGGGGCTCCTACCGGAAAATGTTCGAGTAGCCATTGTGAAGCTATGTGCATTCCTCAATGCAATCTCTCAGAAGGTAATCAATCCAGAAGATCTACCACGGTTACAGAACGATGTGGTCCAATGTCTTGTTAGTTTCGAGTTGGTGTTCCCACCATCCTTCTTCAATATTATGACGCATCTCCTGGTTCACCTAGTCGAAGAGATTTCCATTCCCGGTCCTGTATTTCTACACAATATGTTCCCCTTTGAGAGGTTCATGGGTGTATTAAAGAAATATGTTCATAACCGTGCTAGGCTAGAAGGAAGCATCGCCAAGGGCTATGGAAATGAGGAGGTAATTGAGTTTTGTGTTGACTATGTTCCTGACCTTAAGCAGATTGGTCTTCCTCAATCGCGGCACGAGGGGAGACTAAGTGGAAAAGGCACGATCAGAAGGAAATCAACGATATGTATGGACGGCCATTCTATGACTGAAGCACACCACACAGTTCTGCAAAATTCCAGCTTGGTGGCTCCGTACTTCGAGGAACACAAGAATATTTTACACTCGGACAACCCGGGGAAGCCTGAATCCTGGATTAGAAAGGCCCACATGGAGACTTTCAGCGGTTGGTTGCGAAAACATTTAATGAATGACAATGATGTTGGA
This sequence comes from Lolium rigidum, assembly GCF_022539505.1. Lineage (NCBI taxonomy): Eukaryota > Viridiplantae > Streptophyta > Magnoliopsida > Poales > Poaceae > Lolium > Lolium rigidum. The sequence continues at coordinate 259,524,861 of NC_061508.1, read as the reverse complement.
GATAAGCTGTACATGTTGGCCAACACACCATCTTCGACTATAACAACTTTCCAAAGGTACGAGATAAATGGGAATACATTTTACACGATCGCCCAAGATAAAAAGAGCACCAACCAAAACAGTGGTGTCCGTTTTGATGCAGCAACCGAGAATGGGCAAAAGGTCACATATTATGGTTACATAGAGGAGATATGGGAAGTTGACTATGGACCCTCCTTTAAGGTCCCTTTGTTCCGGTGCAAATGGTTCACACTAACGGGAGGTGGGGTAAAGGTGGACGAGCAATACGGAATGACAATGGTGGATTTCAACAATCTTGGTTACCTTGACGAACCATTCGTCCTAGCTAAAGAAGTCGCTCAGGTTTTCTATGTAAAGGACATTAGTAGCAAACCGAGGAAAATGAAATATAAGAAAACGAGTACATCATGCGATGATCCAAAGCGCCACATAGTTCTTTCAGGAAAAAGAAACATCGTGGGAGTGGAGGACAAGACAGACATGTCAGAAGATTATAATATGTTTGGTGAAATTCCGCCCTTCAAAGTGAACATTGATCCAAGCATTAGGTTAAATGATGAGGATGCTCCATGGATACGGCACAATCGTAAGCAAGGGAACAAGGGAAGAAATGATGTGTAATAATTTATTGTACCAAACTTTGTTGAATGGATCATGTGAATTATATTATATGTGATGTGTTTGGTGTCCATTTTCGAATGATTTGATTGATTCGAGATACCACTGATAATACATGAAATTTGAACTACAACCAATGATGTGAAGGACATACCTAGGCCTAGGAGTACATCTTGGAATGTTGGAGTGATTTAGTCATACTCCTGCCTAGGCCTATAATATGCATACTAGTAGTCTTCATAGTCGCCACCGCTGTGCTGGTAGTCATCGCCTTCTAAGTTGCCGCCGTCGTCGTCGCTGCCGTCGCTGTCATCGTCGCTGTCGTCGGGCGGCGCTCGTGGCTCGAACCTCGGCCGAGTGCGAGGGTAGCGCGGGCGGGGGATATCGCCGGCCGTGATGTAGTCCATGACGCTCTGTAGAGTCCGGCCGCCCCACCATAGCCGACGGTCGGCCTCGTGGAAGTTCCCAGGAGGCAGACCGTCCTCCTCATACCCGGCGAGCGCCATCTCACGACGATTGATGAAGAAGGCGTCCCAAGTCTGCTGGTTGTCGGGATGCCAGCGGGGATTCATCCGCTGCTCCGGCGTGAGGTTGAGGTAGTAGTGGTTCGTGATGGCCGCCCGGCGCGTAGTATCCTGAGGGACGGGAGGGACCGGCACGCCTCCGGCGCTTAGGCTCCAGCCGGCGGGGATGCGGTATCCCTGTGGGCAAGAGTAGTTTGAGGCGCAAAGCTCCTCCACCTGCTGGTAGGTTAGAGTGGGTACGGTGGAAGCCATGAGAGAGTGATGAGAGATTGTAGAGATGTGATAATGCTGGCCAAGCCGGGCTACATATATATAGTGAGAAATGGCGGGAAAAATAGGGGCGGGAAGACAGGAGGCGGGAAGAAAGAGGCGGGAAGAAAGAGGCGGGAAGAAATGGCGGAAGCGGGAGGCGGGAAGACAGGGAAGGCGGGAAGAAATGGCGGAAGAAATGAATTAGTTTTATTTTCTGAATTTTTTGATATATTAATTGTATTTTTATGATTTTGAAATGAATTAGATTTATTTTTCTGCACTTTTTGATATATTAATTGTATTTTTATGATTTTGAAATGAGTTAGTTTTATTTTTCCGAATTTTTTCATATATTAATTATATTTTTATGATTTTAAAATGAATTAGTTTTATTTTTCTGCATTTTTTGATATATTACTTGTATTTTTATGATTTTGAAATGAGTTAGCTTTATTCTTCTGAATTTTTTTCATATATTAATTGTATTTTTATGATTTTGAAATGAATTAGTTTTATTTTTCTGAATTTTTTGATATATAATTTGTATTTTTAGGATTAAGAAATGAATTATTTCTCAAAAATAGAGCCCAGTGAAAAAACCTTTAGTCGCGGTTGGCCTAACCAACCGCGACTAAAGTCCAATTCTATATAATGTTTCGCGCGTGAGGAGTCGCTCTGTTCACAGAGCAACTCCTCGCAGACTCCACGATGACGAAGGGCGCAAAACGATCTCGAACGCCGTCAGGCTGCCCCGCCCCGCCGCCGTCGAGGTGCCTCCCCGCGTCCTCCGCCGTGTGCCCGCGTCGCCCTCGCCCGTCGCCGTGTCCCCGGCCGCGCCGCGGCCGCGCGCTCGAGCTTGCTTGTGACGGTAAAGCACACGTCCGTTGGGAACCCCAAGAGGAAGGTATGATGAGTACAGCAGCGAGTTTTCCCTCAGTAAGAAACCAAGGTTATCGAACCAATAGGAGATGAAGATCACGTGAAGGTTGTTGGTGAAGGAGTGTAGTGCGGCGCAACACCAGTGATTCCGGTGCCAACGTGGAACCTGCACAACACAATCAAACTACTTTGCCCCAACTTAACGAGTGAGGTTGTCAATCTCACCGGCTTGCTGAAAACAAAGGATTAAACGTATGGTGTGGAAAATGATGTTTGCTTGCGAGAAAACAAAAGAGAACAATGATTGCAGTAGGTTGTATTTCAGATGTAAAAGAATGGACCGGGGTCCACAGTTCACTAGTGGTGTCTCTCCAATAATATAAATAACATGTTGGGTAAACAAATTACAGTTGGGCAACTGACAAATAGAGAGGGCATAATGAAAGATCGAGATGTCGCCTAGAGGGGGGGGGGGTGAATAGGCAATTACAAACTCTTGCGGATTTGTCTTGTAAGAATGCGGAATTAGACTATCATTTAGTTTACAAGCACAAACCCTAAATATGCTAAGCTCAACTAAGTGTAACAATGGCAACTAGAGCTAAGCAAGATAGGCACAAGATATATGTAGCACAAGTGATAGCAAGATATATGTACTTCAAGCACAATGGCTATCACAAGGAAAGAGAGCTCGGGTATAGAAATAACCGAGGCACGCGGAGACGAGGATGTATTCCCGTGTTCCCTTCGTTTGCAAGAAGGTACGTCACGTTTGGAGGAGTGGAGGTCCCACGAAGGATTCCCCGCGCCACGAAGGCTCACCCTATTCTCCGAACCACACCCACGAAGGATAATGGCCCTTTCCTTATGGTTAGCTTTTCCTCCGCTCCGGAGATGGCAAGCTCCACAACCACTTCACAAGCTCCACGAAGGAGAAGCCCGGGCCTCTTCACAATCTTCTTGAAGAGATCACCGGAGCACCAACCGCCAAGCCAACTAGGAGGTCTCCCTCCAAGAGTAACAAGCTCACGGTCTCTCACTCGAACTAATCGTGGTGGAGAGCTCAACACTATGCAATGATGCAAAGCAAGAACACTAGAGGTGTTCAAGTCCTTCACTCTCAAATCCCACCCAAACAACAAATGCTAAGATGAGATTGGAGAGGAAGAACAATGGGGAAAGTCAACAAAAGACTCCAAGATCTAGATCCCAAGAGTTCCCCTCACTTAGAGAAGAAATGGATTGGTGGAAGTGTAGATCTAGATCTCCTCTCTTAGATCCCTCAAGAATTAGCAAGAATTATGGGAGGAATCAAAGGGGAGAGGAAGTTCTTCCAAGAGCAACAATGGAGGTGAGAGAATAGAAGAACTAACTCAGCCCAAGGTGGAAGAAGGGCTATTTATAGCCCAAGAACAAATATAACCGTTGGGGAAAAGTTGGGCTGAGTAAACCGTCGAGGAGGCCGGTCAACCGGGCCTGAAGCCGGGCCGTCCGGTCCAGGGCCCGGTCAGACCGGGCCACAGACCGGACTAGCCGGTCCAAACCGGTCGGCAGGCCGGACCCCGACCGGGGGTCACTTTGCGTCTTCCCGGAGCTCATCCGGTTGGCGCCCGGTTGGCGACCGGTCAACCGGACGGCACGCCGAGCCCGCCGGTCAGTAGGCCGGCTGACCGGGCAGCAGACCGGATTAGTTCCGTGCACGGTTGGCGCCCGGTTGGCGACCGGTTGACCGGTCGGCACGCCGGCCAGGCCGGTTGGTAGGCCGGCTGACCGGGCGGCAGGCCGGAGCCAGTCCGGCGCACGGGCCGGTCCGATCGGGTCCCTGACCGGGAGAGCAGGAAAACATGTTATACAAAAACTGTGATAACTTTTGTGTCCGGACCCCGATTGACATGAAACCAATTTTGTTGGAAATATGGAGACTCCTCACAGAACATTTTAGATGGTTTTAGAGAGGGAGTCTCCCACCGTCAAGAAACGGTGAAGACGTCCAAACCCGAAAACGCAATAGAAGATGCATGAGGATTCCGTTTTCGATGAACTTGGGCTTGTTGTAAAGCTAGCAACAAGCTCAAGAACCTCACACAGAGAAACACCAAGAAGCAATAAGGATATGCAAAGGATTGAGCTCCCTAAGACGATGTGATCAAGTTACCCAACCGTAAGCCCCTCTTGATAGTGCAGCTATCTATCCTATAATCCGGTCTTCCAACAACCACCTTGAGACCGGTAAAAGGAAAACCTAGCAAGGCCATACCTTTGCCTTGCGCATCCCGCTTGATCTTGATGATAGCTCTTCACACTCCACTCAAGCCGGAATGCCTCACTTGATCATCGTCGCTTCGTGTAGACTCACAAATGCTCCCCATACACCATGATGGGAAAGCTCTATTGATGCACATCTTCACTTGTCCATTATCACCAAATGGACGGCAAGCTTCAAGCATGTGATTCACTTGAGATGCTCATCTTGAACTTGCCCGACTCAACCTTGTATCTTCTCATACTCTATCGTACTATCTTGAGATGTATATAAAGAATTCTTCACTTGGAATCAAGCTCTCAAGATCTTGATCATCCATTGCTTATCACATAAGATAGAGTATGGCTAATATTGAGTTCCACATAAGAACTCCATCTTCATTTCTTCTTCTTGATCATATCACATATATATCTTCAAATCGATGATCTTGATGCCAATACACAAGGTGTATCTTTATCTTCATGGCATCCATACTTGAATCCAACACATGGAATACAAGAAGTACCTATAGAATATTCCTTCATATAAACTTAATGAAAACATTAGTCCATAGGGGTTGTCATTAATTACCAAAACCACACATAGGGGCAATATACCCTTACACATAACAATGCACATACATATCATGATGACTACTATGAGATTTACTTAGGGCATTACGACAAAGAACATAGACCGCCATCCAGCATGCATCTATGCCTAAAAAGTCCACCTTCGGGTTAGCATCCGCACCCCTTCCGGTATTAAGTTGCAAACAACGAGACAATTGCATTAAGTACGTGCGTAATGTAAACAATACAAATATCCTTAGACAAAGCATTGATGTTTTATCCCCGATGGCAACAACACATCCACAACCTTAGGGGTTGTTGTCACTCCCCCAGATTCAATGGAGACATGAACCCACTATCTAGCATAAATACCCCCTCTTGGAGTTACAAGTATCAACTTGGCCAGAGCCTCTACTAGCAACGGAGAGCATGCAAGATCATAAATAACACATATATGATAGATCAATAATCAACTTGACATAGTATTCCATATTCATCGGATCCCAACAAACACGACATGTAGCATTACAAATAGATGATCTTGATCATGATGGGCAGCTCACAAGATCTAAACATGATAGCACAATAGGAGAAGACAACCATCTAGCTACTGTTATGGACCCGTAGTCCAAGGATGAACTACTCACGCATCAGTCCGGAGGCAGGCATGGTGATGTAGAGCCCTCCGGTGATGATTCCCCTCTCCGGCAGGGTGCCGGAGGAGATCTTCCGAACCCCGAGTTAGGGTTGACGGCGGCGGCGTCTCTGGAACTGTTCTGGTATTTTGGCTCTCGGTACTAGGGTTTTCGGGGACGAAGGAATAAATAGGCGAAGGGGCAGCGTCAGGGGAGCTAGGGGGCTCCCTCCCCACGTCTTTGCGCGGCAGTGGGGCACCCCGCGCCGCCATATGGGGAGGGCCCCCTGCAGGCCTTCCTCGACTCTTCTTCTGTCTTCTGGAACACTCCGTGGAAAATAGGGCCGTGGGCTTTTGTTTCGTCCAATTCCGAGAATATTTGTAAACTAACTTTTTTGGAATCAAAAACAGCAGAAAATAGGAACTGGCACTGTGGCATCTTGTTAATAGGTTAGTCCCGGAAAATGCATAAAAACATTATAAAGTGTGAATAAAACATGTAGGTATTGTCATAAAACTAGCATGGAACATAAGAAATTATAGATACGTTGGAGACGTATCAAGCATCCCCAAGCTTAGTTCCTACTCGCCCTCGAGTAGGTAAATGATAAAAAGAATAATTTTTGAAGTGACATGCTACCAACATAATCTTGATCAACACTATTGTAAAGCATATGAGATGAATGAAGTGACCTAAAGCAATGGTCTATAGTTTGCTAACAAAAAGATAATGACTAAACAACTGAATCATATAGCAAAAACTTTTCATGAATAGTACTTTCAAGACAAGCATCAAAAAGTCTTGCATAAGAGTTAACTCATAAAGAAATAGATTCTTAATAAGAGGTTTTGAAGCAACACAAAGAAAGATTTAAGTTTCAGCAATTGCTTTCAACTTTCAACGTGCATATCTCATGGATAATTGTCAACACAAAGTAATATAATAAGTGCAATAAGTAAGCATGTAAGAATCAGTGCACACAGTTGACACAAGTGTTTGCTTCTAAGATAGAAATAAGTAGGTAAACTGACTCAACATAAAGTAAAAGAAAGGCCCTTCACAGAGGGAAACAGGGATTAAATCATGTGCTAGAGCATTTCAAGTTTTGAAATCATATAGAGAGCATAAAAATAAAGTTTTGAGAGGTGTTTGTTGTTGTCAACGAATGGTAGTGGGCACTCTAACTCCCTTGTCAAACATACTTTCAAAGAGCGGCTCCCATGAAGGACGTTATCTCTACCAGCAAGGTAGATCATCCCTCTTCTCTTTTGTTTACACATGTATTTTAGTTTGATTTATAGATGACACTCCTCCCAACCTTTTGCTTTCACAAACCATGGCTAACCGAATCCTCGGGTGCCTTCCAACATTTCACATACCATGGAGGAGTGTCTATTGCAAAATTAAGTTGCTTAACGATAAATCGGGGCAAAACATGTGAAGAGAATTATTAATGAAAGTTAATTAATTGGGGCTGGGCACCCCGTTGCCAGCTCTTTTTGCAAAATTATTGGATAAGCGGATGTATATGCCACTAGTCCATTGGTGAAAGTCTGCCCAACAAGATTGAAAGATAAAACACCACACACTTCCTCATGAGCTATAAAACATTGACACAAAAAAGGAGTAATAAAGTTTTGAATTGTTTAAAGGTAGCACATCAAGTATTTACTTGGAATGGCAGAAAAATACCACATAGTAGGTAGTTATGGTGGACACAAATTGCATAGGTTTTGGCTCAAGGTTTTGGATGCACGAGAAGCATTCCCTCTCAGTACAAGGCTTTGGCTAGCAAGGTTGTTTGAAGCAAACACAAGTATAAACCGGCACAGCAAAACTTACATAAGAACATATTGCAAGCATTATAAGACTCTACACTTGTCTTCCTTGTTGCTCAAACACTTTTACCGAGAAAATATCTAGACCTTAGAGAGACCAATCATGCAAACCAAATTTCAACAAGCTCTACGGTAGTTCTCCACTAATAGGTTTAAACTACATGATGCAAGAGCTTAAACATGATCTACTTGAGAGCTCAAAACAATTGCCAAGTATCAAATTATTCAAGACAATATACCAATTACCACATGAAGCATTTTCTGTTTCCAACAAAATGACAATAAGTGCTGCGGCTTAGCTTTCGCCATGAACATGAAAAATAAAACGAAGAACACAAGTGTTCAAATGAAAAAGCGGAGCGTGTCTCTCTCCCACACAAGCATGTTAGGATCCGATTTATTAAGAAAACTTAAAATAACAAGCGAGAATAAAAGCACACAGACGCTCCAAGTAAAGCACATAAGATGTGACGAAATTAAAATATAGTTTCACTAGAGGTGACCTGATAAGTTTGATGAAGAAGGGGATGCCTTGGGCACCCCCAAGCTTAGATGCTTGAGTCTTCTTGAAATATGCAGGGATGAACCACGGGGGCATCCCCAAGCTTAGACTTTTCACTCTTCTTGATCATATTATATCATCCTCCTCTCTTGATCCTTGAAAACTTCCTTCTTACCTTGAGGAGTTCTTTCAGTGTGCCATTCAGAGTAGTTGATCATCATATCATCAAGAAGCTTTGTTGCAGCACCCAAAGTGATGGACATAAAAGTACCTCCAGCAATTTGAATCCAATAGGTTCCTTGAAGAAAAATTTAATCCTGCATAAAAGGTTTGGATGATCATCCAAGTAGTTAGTCCATGGGTAGGGCAATTCTTTACCAAAGATTTCATTCTCTCCCATGCTTGGGCAACATGTTCATTATCCAATTGCTTAAAGTTCATAATGCTACTTCTCAAAGATATAATTTTAGCGAGGAGGATAATATTTTCCAATGAAAGCATCTTTACATTTAGTCCATGAACTAATACTATTTTTAGGCAAAGATAGCAACCAATCTTTAGCTCTTCCTCTCAAGGAGAAAGGAAACAATTTCAGTTTTATAATATCCCCATATATATCCTTATACTTTTGCATTTCACAAAGTTCAACAAAATTATTAAGATGGGCTGTGATGTCTACGGGTGCTTCTATTCTTGTAGACAGTGTTGGGCCTCCAAGAGCAGAGGTTTGTAGAACAGCAGCAAGTTTCCCTTAAGTGGATCACCCAAGGTTTATCGAACTCAGGGAGGAAGAGGTCAAAGATATCCCTCTCATGCAACCACTGCAACCACAAAGCAAGAAGTCTCTTGTGTCCCCAACACACCTAATAGGTGCACTAGTTCGGCGAAGAGATAGTGAAATACAAGTGGTATGAATGAATATGAGCAGTAGTAACGGCGCCGAGAAAAGTGCTTGCTGGCGTGCGATTGATGGTAGTAATATTGCGGGAAGTAAAGATGCGGTAAAACGATAAACAAGCGGCGATAGCGATATTTAGGAACAAGGCCTAGGGATCATACTTTCACTAGTGGACACTCTCAACATTGATCACATAACAGAATAAATAGATAGATGCTAGACTCTACACCCTCTTGTTAGATGATGAACACCACTAACTGTGTAGGATTACACGAACCCTCAATGCCGGAGTTAACAAGCTCCACAATATTCAATGTTCATATTTAAATAACCTTAGAGTGCATGACGAGATCAACATAACCAAACCAAGTACTAACATAGCATGCACACTTGTCACCTTCACACTACGAAAGGAGGAATAGATCACATCAATACTATCATAACAATAGTTAACTTCATAATCTACAAGAGATCACAATCATAGCCTACGCCAAGTACTACACGATGCACACCTTGTCACCATTACACCGTGCGGGAGGAATAAACTACTTTAATAACATCACTAGAGTAGCACACGAGATAAATTGTGATACAAAACACATTGCAATCATAAAGAGATATAAATAAGCACTTCAATATGCCATTCATAACGAGTGAATAAGTATTACGTGAAATATAGCCTAAGAGACCCACACGGTGCACACACTTGTCACCTTTACACACGTGGGACAAGGAGTCTCCGGAGATCACATAAGTAAAATCCACTTGACTAACATAATGACATCTAGATTACAAGCATCATCATATGAATCTCAATCATGTAAGGCAGCTCATGAGATTATTGTATTGAAGCACATAGGAGAGAGATGAACCACATAGCTACCGGTACAGCCCCGAGCCTCGATGGAGAATTACTCCCTCCTCATGGGAGACAGCAGCGTTGATGAAGATGGCGGTGGTGTCGATGGAGAAGCCTTCAGGGGCACTTCCCCGTCCGGCGGCGTGCGGAACGGAGACTCCTGTCCCCGGATCTTGGCTTCGCGATGGCGGCGGCTGCGGAAGGTTTTCTCGGTTTCGTCGAACGTGGTAGGGTTTTCGCGACGGAGACTTTAAGTAGGCGGAAGGGCAAGGTCGGTGGAGTCCTGGTGGGGCCACACACTAGGCCGGCGCGGCCGAGGGCTTGGGCCGCGCCGCCCTCTTGTGTCCCCACCTCGTGGCCCCACTTCGTTTCCCCTTCGGACTTACGGAAGCTTCGTGGAAAAATAGGACCACGGGCGTTGATTTCGTCCAATTCCGAGAATATTTCCTTACTAGGATTTCTGAAACCAAAAACAGCGAGAAAACGAGAAGCGGCACTTCGGCATCTCGTCAATAGGTTAGTTCCGGAAAACGCATAATAATGACATAAAGTATGCATAAAACATGTAGATATCATCAATAATGTGGCATGGAACATAAGAAATTATCGATACGTCGGAGACGTATCGAACGGCAGACATCATCGGTACTAACACCGAGAAAATTGCTCTCTCATAACAAGATTTAGTAAAGCAGGTTCAATTTCATAAAATTCTGCTGTAGTACCAGGTGGAGCAATAGGAGTGCATATGAAATCATTATTATTTGTGCTAGTGAAGTCACACAACTTAGTGTTCTCAGGAGTACTCATTTTAGCAATAGTAAAGTAAAACAAGTAACTAATTTTTTAGTGTTTTTGATATAAAGAAAGCAAACAAGACAGAAAATAAAATAAAGCAAGACAATAAACAAAGTAAAGAGATTGGGTGTGAGAGACTCCCCTTGCGGCGTGTCTTGATCTCCCGGCAATAGCGCCGGAAAAGTAGCCGCTTGTGACGGTAAAGCACACGTCCGTTGGGAACCCCAAGAGGAAGGTATGATGAGTACGGCGAGCGAGTTTTCCCTCGGTAAGAAACCAAGGTTATCGAACCGAGTAGGAGATGAAGATCACGTGAAGGTTGTTGGTGAAGGAGTGTAGTGCGGCGCAACACCGGGGATTCCGGTGCCAACGTGGAACCTGCACAACACAATCAAACTACTTTGCCCCCACTTAACAGTGAGGTTGTCAATCTCACCAAGCTTGCTGAAAACAAAGGATTAAACGTATGGTGTGGAAAATGATGTTTGCTTGCGAGAAAACAAAAGAGAACAATGATTGCGGTAGGTTGTATTTCAGATGTAAAAGAATGGACCGGGGTCCACAGTTCACTAGTGGTGTCTCTCCAATAAGATAAATAGCATGTTGGGTAAACAAATTACAGTTGGGCAATTGACAAATAGAGAGGGCATAACAATGCACATACATATCATGATGACTACTATGAGATTTACTTAGGGCATTACGACAAAGAACATAGACCGCCATCCGGCATGCATCTATGCCTAGAAAGTCCACCTTCGGGTTAGCATCCGCACCCTTCCAGTATTAAGTTGCAAACAACAGACAATTGCATTAAGTACTGTGCGTAATGTAAACAATACAAATATCCTTAGACAAAGCATTAATGTTTTATCCCTAGTGGCAAACAGCACATCCACAACCTTAGGGGTTGCTGTCACTCCCCCAGATTCAATGGAGACATGAACCCACTATCTAGCATAAATACTCCCTCTTGGAGTTACAAGTATCAACTTGGCCAGAGCCTCTACTAGCAACAGAGAGCATGCAAGATCATAAATAACACATATATGATAGATCAATAATCAACTTGACATACTATTCCATATTCATCAGATCCCAACAAACACAACATGTAGCATTACAAATAGATGATCTTGATCATGATAGGCAGCTCACAAGATCTAAACATGATAGCACAATAGGAGAAGACAACCATCTAGCTACTGCTATGGACCCGTAGTCCAAGGATGAACTACTCACGCATCGGTCCGGAGGCGGGCATGGTGATGTAGAGCCCTCCGGTGATGATTCCCCTCTCCGGCGAGGGTGCCGGAGGAGATCTTCGAACGCCGCCCCCCCCCGAGTTAGGGTTGACGGCGGCGTCTCTGGAACTGTTCTGGTATTTTAGCTCTCAGTACTAGGGTTTTCGGGGACGAAGGAATAAATAGGCGAAGGGGCAGCGTCGGGGGAGCCAGGGGGCTCCCTCCCCATGTCTTGGCGCGGCAGTGGGGCCCCCCGCACCGCCATATGGGTAGGGCCCCCTGCATGCCTTCCTCGACTCTTCTTCGGTCTTCTGGAATACTCCGTGGAAAATAGGGCCGTGGGCTTTTGTTTCGTCCAATTCCGAGAATATTTGTAAACTAAATTTTCTGAAATCAAAAACAGCAGAAAACAGGAACTGACACTGTGGAATCTTGTTAATAGGTTAGTCCCGGAAAATGCATAAAAACATTATAAAGTGTGAATAAAACATGTAGGTATTGTCATAAAATTAGCATGGAACATAAGAAATTATAGATACGTTGGAGACGTATCAGAGCTCTCCCTGCCGCGCCGGCTGCCCTCGCCGACGCGCGCGCACGAAGACGGTTACAGAGAGAGCCGGCCGGCCTCTCTGTAACACATATCTTTTAAAAAAAACTGAAATTGAACTAATTTGTAAATTGAACTAATTTGTAAATTGAACTAATTTTAAAACTAATTAAAATTGTAAATTAATTAAAACTAAATTTTGTAAACTAAAAAATAGTTCTAAGTATATGTATTATTGCAACTTAAAAAAATAGTTCTAACTGTATTTTATCGCAGATCGAGCGCCGCCGCCCTCTCCGGAGCAGTTGCCGGCGCCTCGCCGCCCTCGTCGCCCTCTACGAAGCAGTCGCCGGCGCCTCGCCGTAGAGCCGCCCGCTCGCAGATCGAGCGTCGCCGCCCTCTCCGCAGCAGAGCAGGTAATACGTGCCCTCCTCGCCTCCCTTGCTACCATTTGATCAGTTCCTTTACTTAATTAGTTTTTTACTACATGCATGATGATACGTCCAAAACGTATCTACTTTCCCGAACACTTTTGCTATTGTTTTGCCTCTAATTTGTGTGTTTTGGGTACAACTAACACGGACTAACGCTGTTTTCAGCAGAATTGCCCTGGTGTCTTATTTTTGTGCATAAAATCAACTTTCAGGAAAATCCCCGAAAATAATTGCAATGGGCCTATTTTTGCAGAAGACCCACAGAGACAGAAGACGAGACGGAGGGGTGCCACGAGGCGCGCACACCACGTGGCGGCGCGGTGGGCCCATGGTCGCGCCGCCACATGGGGACACCGCCTCGGCCAGCCCCAGGCGCTCCCCTCTGGACTACTTAAAGCCCTTGACCTAAAAACGCACGGGGGGTTCGACCAATCTGCCAGAAGACATCCAGAACTCCGCCGCCAGCGAAAACCCTATTTTCGGGACCAGAAACTCCGTTCTGGCACCCTGCCGGGACGGGGAATTGGAGGAGATCATCGCCATCATCGCCACCGACGCCTCTCCATCAACCATCCATGCTTCCCCCATCCATGTGTGAGTAAATCCCCGCTGTAGGCTGAAGGGGATGGTAGGGATTGGATGAGATTGTTCATGTAATAGACATAAGATTGTTAGGGCATGGTGCCTAGTATCCGTTGTTGGTACTTTTATGATATTGTTGCAACTTGTTATGCTTAATGCTTGTCACTAGGGCCCGAGTGCCATGATTTCAGATATGAACATGTTATTGATTCATGATGATATTCATTGTTTTATGATCTTACCTGCAAGTTGTATACACATATTGTTGTCCGGAACCCGAGGCCCCAAAGTGACGAAATTGGGACAACCGGAGGGGAAGGCTGTGATATGAGGATCACATGTGTTCACGGAGTGTTAATGCTTTGCTCCGGTTCTCTATTAAAAGGAGTACCTTAATTACCAGTAGTTTCCCTAGAGGCCCGGCTGCCACCGGCTGGTAGGACAAAAGATGTTGTGAAAGTTTCTCATTGCGAGCACGTACGACTATATACAGAACACATGCCTATGGTTATTTAGTACTTGGATATTGTTTTATTATTATCTGCAAATGCCTAGTCTTGATTATTACATGAGTTATCTTATCCATGCAGCGCCCGTTCATCCATCCCTATGCCTACAGTATTTTAATCCTGCTGTTTACTATAATCACTACTGTTGTCTTTATTACACTACTGCTTATATTTCACTACTGCTACTGCTATAAAACTGTTGCTACTGATAAACTATTGCGAGCAAGTCTGTTTTCAGGTGCAGCTGAATTGACAACTCCGCTGTTAAGGCTTACAAATATTCTTTGGCTCCCCTTGTGTCGAATCAATAAATTGGGTTTCACTTCCCTCGAAGACTGTTGCGATCCCCTATACTTGTGGGTCATCACATGACTTCAGGAGTGACATATGGCGGACGATAGAGCTGACCCGATTATGGAAAACTATGATGAGGAAGCTGAGAGACATATAACCGCCATCATAATCGGCGATATTCCTTATGTGCCGTAAGAAGATGAAGAAGAGGATGTCTCTTCTTATCTAAACCTTGACGGTGAAGGTGAAGGTGAAGGTCGACAAGGTGATGATGAAGGAACTGACATTGTTGATGGAGGGCAAACATCGACAAACGACGATCTCGAATTGCAATTAGCAACCACCTCCGGCGAGGTATATATATACATTGAGCCTCTAGTGATACAAATTTTCTGATTTGAATAAATATGTATTAACGCGACTCTCTTTCTTTTTTAGCCCTCGGCCGGATCATCGAAAAAATCGAGTACAACGCCGCGTGGCAAAACCAAGACGATGAGACAAGGAGAAACATATACCATCGATGTTGTTAGTGAACACGGCAGGCCGCTGGAGCCCAAAAAGCATTATACAAAGTTTATCAACCAATGCAAAGTCGTTGTTAGAGACAACGTCCCGATCATCGTCCAGGAATGGAATGAGCCAAAGAAGGTACGTGTTGGTTTCAGTTTTGTCAACAAGAGAACGAAAAAGGATTGCTGGAGAAAGCTTATGGAACATTTCATTCTACCTCGTGAATTCAACAAACACGATGAAGAGGGTAATGAGATTCCGGGTGGACGTGAGAGGAGGAGGCTAGTCAAAGAGTTCGCTCTTCAGAAGATGGCCGAAGCATTCCAGACCTTCAAGAAGAATTTAGCCCGTGAGTATGTCTCCAAGAACAAGACTCCAGATTTCAATGGACAATATGAGAAACTGAAAGATGATTGGCCCGAATTTGTGAGGCAAAAGCAATCGGAGCATTTCAAGGCCATATCGGAAAAAAATAAGGAAAATGCGGCTAAGAAAGTGTACAATCATATTATGGGGCCAGGAGGATACCGCCTTTCGGAGCCTAAGTGGGAGAAGATGGAGAACGACCTGAGGGAGCGAGGAACCCCTCTAGGTACAGAGGGATGAGACCCAAGGGCCAAAAGCTGGTGGTACGGGCATGGGGGATCGCTAGACCCCGTGACAGGGAGGTGTGTTCACCGGAAGAAAGTGTTTACTCCCACCCAAGCCCTTATTGACGCAATGGCCCAAGCTCAAGAGGGGAAGATCAAGTTCAACAGAGAGAACGATGCGCTGACATTAGCCCTCGGGAATCGTGAACACCCAGGACATGTACCAGGCAAATGCGCCATTCCGTGGAAAGTAGGGTTTCCCCAGGACAATGACCCGTACAGTTACAGAAGCTGTAAGAGAAAGACGGAACGGGATGCAGATCTTGTGGGGAGGTTGGCATCAGAACTATATGAGGTGAAGCAGATTGTGCATGAACTAGTAAAAGAAAGATCGGCAGGACCGCATGAAGATCGTGCTGCGGATGTCGGAAGCCAGCAGCGGAGAAGCGGCGTGGCTTCCACGGAGGCCCCGGCTGGTGCTAATGAACCCTTGCTGGCCCTGGCTGGTGCTAATGCACCGACGATCGATATTACTGCACCGGAGCCTCGCTACCCCGTGGATGATGTACAGGAGATGAAAGAATGTTAGCTGCATTATGCAATGGGGAACATTTCCATGAAGGTAGCGATCGGCTCCGCTTTACCTTGTACATCTGGAGCACTCCACCACAACAACCCTATTCAAGATGGCTATGCTCGTGTCACGGTGGAAGACATAGTCCAAGGGTGCGAGGACTTGGAGATTGACTTTGCTACACCCGAAGGGGAGAAAAGACTTCGAGATCGCAACCGCCAGTTCGTTCTATGGAAAAGGAAGTACATCAAGTTTCCAGGCGAGGCGCCAAGGCCAACAAGTCCACCCCCCTCCGGTGGTGGTGGTGGTGGTTCACCTACACCTCCTTCACGTCAGCCGACGCACCCCCCCCCCCCCCAATCCACCTCCGGCGGGTAAGCAGCCGCCACCCCCGATCCGCCTCGGCGGAGTACGCCGCCCCCCCCCCAATCCACCACCGGCGAAGAAGCAGAAGCAGGCGGACAGCAAGGCAACCCCCTCCTAGACTATTAACCCGGAACCTTATGTACCTAAGACCACAAAGGTACAAATGCCATCACTGAAGCCTCTCCTCCCGAGACCTTGGGAACTTAGTGACGAGGAAACCATCGTGGTTGCGGCTGCTCACCATGAGAAATGGAAGGCGAATATCAAGGCGAAAAAAGAGCCAATAAGTGAGCCCAAGCCGGTATTTACTGGGAAGCAAAAGAAGTGGGCTAAGGATTTTTTGACGACACCGTCCCAAGTCCAGCAGAATCTGCGAGACGACTATGGACGTGAATTTCGTAGGCAAATAGCAATATTGGAGAAGAAAGCCTCGGAGGAGAAGGAGAAATAAGCCTTGGCGGAG
The DNA here is from genome assembly GCF_022539505.1 of Lolium rigidum. NCBI lineage: Eukaryota > Viridiplantae > Streptophyta > Magnoliopsida > Poales > Poaceae > Lolium > Lolium rigidum. Next base: position 259,508,104 of record NC_061508.1, on the reverse strand, counting down.
AAGGAGAAGAAAGCCTTGGAGGAGAAGAAAGAAGCAAGTAAAAAATGCGGGAAACAAGTTGCCCAGCTCGGGGAACAGAAAAAACTATCAATCCCCCCGCTCATAGTGGAAGCCGGTCCTTCCGTTACGACATCGTCCTTCAGAGCCGATATGGATAAGGACATGAAACTATTGGACCCCGCTATCCTAGCAGCTGCTACAGCACAGGGAATGACTGTAACGGCGGCCAAAGAAAGAGCGGTCGAGTTCGGTATGACTCTTCGTGCATTGTTAGGCCTTGAGGATGCGCCAGTAAGTGAGGTAGCATTTACATATGTGCGGAATGGGCCTCTCGTCGAGCCTGCGCAGGAAGCGAGTCTACCAACACATATGAGAAATTTGCTACACTGGTACAACAATTTTATGAAAAATAATCCCGACGAAGAATATATTTATGCGGATGTTAGAGAGGAGCACCACTTCAAAGAGTACTGTGTACAAGTTCATATGAGTGAATTGTTCCAGTTGTTCAATCTGCGCGAGCTCGACAAATCTATCCTGAGTTGCTACGTTCTGTAAGTGATTTATTTCTATAATTAAATATCTACATCACATCTTGTTCATTGCCTGCACTATATTGTCCTAACTATATTCTTGTGTACGCTATTATGCAGAATGAAGCTTGGGGAATGCAAAAAGAGGAACATCCTTGATATTGGGTTCATTGACCCACATACCATTAATGGATATGTGTTAGAAAATACCCCCAAGACGTGGAGAGAGACCTGTACAAGTTTTTTACAAAGCAGGAACTCAAAAGTGAAATTCTATTTCCTTACCATTTTGGGTGAGTGTTTCTGTCTTGTGCACATTCTCTTTTGTTTACTCCATGTTATTGTTGGAGATATGCCCAAGAGGCAATAATAAAATGGTTATTATAACATATCTTTGTGTTTATGATAATTGTTTCCATACCATGCTATAATTGTATTAACCGAAACATTGATACATGTGTGTTATGTAAACAACAAGGAGTCCCTAGTGAGGAGGGATCACCTCGGCAATGCCTACGTATTGTAGACTTGGGTTTCGGGAGAGAGCGACGATGGAGATTCCGGGAGCGAGATTAGGCACACGACGTACCCAGCTTCGGGTCCCCTCGGTGGAGGATCCCTACGTGCTGCTAGCAATCCAGTATATGATCATAGATGTGTTTACGTGGGTGCCGCCGTAGGCGAGCTATGTTGTCTATATTCCGTCTATCTCGTTCTCCCTTATTTCGGGTGCCCCGGCTAGCTTTATATATGCAACCAGCCTAGGGTTTTACAAGAGTCCTAGTCGACTACTTCTTCGGGTTGCCTTGTTGGGCCTTCTCCATATTGGGCCGAGCCGATCCAGGTATACCAATAATGGGTACCCGAAGGGTATACCCATGTCGATAGCCCCGAGTGTCTAGGGAAGTCGAAGACTTGCGTAGAGACTCAAAGCATAATCATCTCCGAAGTCGAAGAAAATACAAGGCGAGGTCCATATCGTAGATCATGTGTAGTGTAGATGATGTCGACGATTCTTGAAATTATTTTTCTATCGGGTGCGCGACAGCGCTCCCGATGGGAGTAGCCCCCTGATAACTCACAAGTATAGGGGATCGCAATAGTCTTCGAGGGAAGTAAAACCCAAATTTATTGATTCGACACAAGGGGAGGTAAAGAATACATCCTAAAGGAGAACACTATTACGAGGACGAAGAACTTCTAATTTAATAAATTGTATATGGAAACTTGTTTGAAGTTGTTATTGTATATGGTCACCCGAGACCGAATATTATATATTCCTCTTGAATTGTTCTTGTTTGAAATTTCAGACTTGTTTGAAATTAGTATATTCATGTGCATCAACGTGTAACGTGTATATAGTAGCGTGAAATATGTGTAGTGAAACTTCTTTAAAATTAAAATAAAACACAAAATAAAATATAAAAGAAATGAAACACAATAAAAAGAAACCAGATTTAGGGGGTGATGGCGTGTATTTCACACGCTCGTTGGGCAACCCCAAGAGGAAGGTATGATGCGCACAGCAGCAAGTTTTCCCTCAGAAAGAAACCAAGGTTTATCGAACCGGAGGAGCCAAGAAGCACGTTGAAGGTTGATGGCGGCGGGATGTAGTGCGGCGCAACACCGGAGATTCCGGCGCCAACGTGGAACCTGCACAACACAACCAAAGTACTTTGCCCCAACGAAACGGTGAGGTTGTCAATCTCACCGGCTTGCTGTAACAAAGGATTAACGTATTGTGTGGAAGATGATTGTTTGCGAGAGAAAACGGTAAAACAAGTATTGCAGCAGATTTGTATTTCAGTATTAAAGAATGGACCGGGGTCCACGGTTCACTAGAGGTGTCTCTCCCATAAGATAAAAGCATGTTGGGTGAACAAATTACAGTCGGGCAATTGACAAATAGAGAGGGCATAACAATGCACATACATGACATGATAAGTATAGTGAGATTTAATTGGGCATTACGACAAAGTACATAGACCGCCATCCAAGCTTGCATCTATGCCTAAAAGTCCACCTTCGGGTTATCGTCCGAACCCCCTCAGTATTAAGTTGCAAAGCAACAGACAATTGCATTAAGTATGGTGCGTAATGTAATCAACAACTACATCCTCGGACATAGCGCCAATGTTTTATCCCTAGTGGCAACAGCACAACACAACCTTAGAGCTTTCTGTCACTGTCCCAGGTGTCAATGCAGGCATGAACCCACTATCGAGCATAAGTACTCCCTCTTGGAGTTAAAAGTAAAAACTTGGCCAGAGCCTCTACTAGAAACGGAGAGCATGCAAGATCATAAACAACACATGTATAATAACTTGATAATTAACATGACATGGTATTCTCTATCCATCGGATCCGACAAACACAACATATAGAATTACAGATAGATGATCTTGATCATGTTAGGCAGCTCACAAGATCCAACAATGAAGCAGAATGAGGAGAAGACAACCATCTAGCTGCGCTATGGACCCATAGTCCGGGGTGAACTACTCACTCATCACTCCGGAGGCGACCATGGCGGTGTGAGAGTCCTCCGGGAGATGAATCCCCTCTCCCGGCGGGGTGCGGAGGAGATCTCCGAGTCCCGAGATGGGATCGGCGGCGACGGCGTCTCGG